>NC_092349.1:57507687-57832813 GCF_963676685.1 Mytilus edulis | reverse complement strand
CGTTTATAGTAACCATAGAAACAGAGAAAAAGACTAAACATAAAAACCATGAAAATGGTGTCATTGTCAGATGAAATAAGCCATTCAAAAATGTCAAACATGTACAACTTACATTTATTCCATAATTATGCCAAAAGTAGACTAAGTGATCCTATACATGTACAATGTAGCTTATAGCTTATGAGAAACATTGATGACCTTCGGCTATTGTCTGTTCTGTAGTCGGGTTGTTGTCTTTTTGGCACATTCCCCATTTCCAGTGTCAATTTTATTAGGAAGTATAAACTGAGAAACAAACCTAACCATGTTAACATTGTATTAAACTGAAATAACCTTGATTACTTAAATTATCCATGAAATAAAGTCAAGGTCAGGTCAACCCAACCTGATAGACAAGTAGATCTTTCAAGATACTCATATACAATAAAATGTATCCAATTACATATATAAAATATACAGTATAAGAGAGCATTTCATTGATTAAGTAACAGTATATTTTACATGCAGTCATTGAACCATGAAAATGGGGTCAGGTCCAATGTACATATAATGGCAAACTGAAACATCATAACATATTAAAATTAGCTACTAGCATCTGAATACAAGACAAGAAACATCCAGCTCTTTTAGCTTTTAAAATGTAAAGCTCTATAAAATAGCTTACATCATCACCCCAAGACTGTAATACAAATTTCTTGTATACAACCAACTTTCATGACTTTTGTGTAAGGCGAGACAAAATAAAATGATACTTTGAAGTACATGTATTGTTTAATATGTTTGACTACTATTATAAAATGCCAGTTTCAGAATGAACAGTAATTTAGAAGATTATTAAAATACATGTAGATACATTCAGACTATTATAACTATACAGCAAGCTGTCATTTGACTCTAACCAACAACCATGCCAGGGCTGTAAAGCTTGTCTAGGTTGGTAAAAACTTCCATCATCATGCATATATATGACACTAACCAATAGTGATGGACCGTGACAGACCCTCATGGAAAGTAAAGGAGGTTTAACACTCCCTTGTGGTACATGTAGCCAACAATAGCAATGGCAGCATAGAAACTCTTATTATATCCAAATTCTTATTTCAAATGAATAATTATTCAAGGTGAATCAGATGATGTATGATCATGATGATGCACTTTTAGTATTGACAATGATTGATATTCACTGAAACTAGAAATTTCCATTATTCCAATTTTCTATTCTTAATGATATAACTATCCAAGATAATCATGGAATTAACATGATTAAGATATGATGCACTACTAATATTCCTAGAAAACTTTAAATTCTCTTTATTTCAAATTGTTAATATTACTTATTTCAAATATATATATATATATATCAAGGGTATGCTCTGTCACCAAGTAATGTAGTACATTGTATTTCCTACATTTTTTTCTATGAATTGTAAGTTTGCTATTTGTTCAATTCACAATTTTCTTTTTGTCCAATCAGATCATCCCATCAACTGTACATCATGACATAATGCTGTTAGCTCTATCAACGTTATTTCCAAACCAATAAGTAACACAAAATTATGAATGAATCCACCATTTCACAATTTATAGCTACAGGTACAAATGAGGTACCATATATATGAGAGTAACTAAGTGACACTATATATTTCCTATATATACATTGATATACATGATATATGCCGCTTCATAATCTGGCTGGGAATCATGCTCAAACCAATGTGATATTATCTACAAAAAAAATATACATTAAGAATAAAGTATTTATTATATATAAACTTGTATTTATCTACAAGAAAAACTAGCAATCATAATTTGCTTGACAACAAAGTTTAATGATGTAAAGAAATCATCAAATGAATTTATGACTTATACAATTTAATTGATAAGTCCCTTATGAGAAGAAGAATAAAACCCTTTTTTGAGGTTCTATTTCTAAAACAAAATGTTCTCTCTTTCTACATCAATGTTTTCTTAGGTGTATACTTCATTGAAGGGTTACTGTCTAATAGAGGCTATAGCACTATACTTGTTGTGATCAATTTATAATACTTTTTTATTTTAAAATAGAATTTGTTGAATATTACTACCAACGTGACATGGTGACAAAGCAAATAGTATTTATAAGATTCTTCTTCTTCTTCTTCTTCTTTTTCTTCTTCTTCTTCTTCTTCTTCTTCTTCTTCTTCTTCTTCTTCTTCTTCTTCTTCTTCTTCTTCTTCTTCTTCTTCTTCTTCTTCTTCTTTATAATCCATCAACATACTGATGATAACGTGTCGGGCACTTATTTAAATATGCCGCGCATGCGTGGGATCTAATTTTTATTTAGTCATGACAGTCATGACAGTGAATAATATACAAAAGATAAAAATAAAAATTTCAACATAATTTCTTTTTCTTCTGTTATAACATATATTTAAGTTCTACAAAATTTAGAACATAACAAATCATTTATAACAAAATAATGAATCATACCCGGTAAAATCTTAAAGGAGTAGGTTCAGTAAGACCCCTTTTTGGCCCCAAAATATAGCAGTTTTACAAAATTGTTAAAATGTAAACCTTTAGTTATTTATTGGACAATAGAATGCTTCTGCTACATAAATATGGGCTGTTTTTGACAATACAATGCACATATATCCGGTACTAGCACCATTAAGTCATGCTAAATTACTGAAATCCTCATAATTCTAGCATTTTAGTTAAATTTTAGACGGTTTTCGTGTAAAACGAAAGTGGCCGCATTCGTGTTCATCCTTAATATTGAAATGTAAGTTGTATTTTATGATAATACATAACATATATAAAGGTTGAGGATGAACACGGATGCGGCCACTTTCATTTTCACCATAAACCATCTGAAAAGTGACATTTTTCGGCATATTAGGTAGATTTTTCATATTTGAGCTTGAATCGGATCGTTTTTAATGACTAAATCTGTTAAAATCTTTCACATAAACTGATTGATTCAAATGAAATAGACACTTAATTGTTTAAAAAGTGGTCAAAATCTTTCGTCAGATGAACCTGAAATTTGAGGCCAAAATCGGTCCTTACCGGACCTACTCTTTTCTTATCACAAAAGATGAAAAGTGTTAAAAATTGTTGTTAAGGACGCAATGCCGTCTCAGTATTTGGAATCAGGCATGTCAGGGCACAATATCAATATACTCTTTTTTTGCCCAGGGCAATTTTGAGGTTATTGCATATACAAACCCAAGCCTTGAACATGTTGAAGGTATTGATAACACATATGTGACAAATTATAATTATTGTACATCACCCACCAGTGGCTATATAAATAGGTATATCATCGTCGTAACTAGTCCGAGATTACTCTGACGTCCAAAACGGCTGGTTTTGCCAGACAAGCTTGTCTCGGACTACATCGTAACATGTGAAGATTGGTTGGTTATTGGTTAATAAAAAAAAGTGACAAATATTTCATGCAAACTTAGGACGTGACAGTTATCAATACATTAACATACAATATGTAGGATTACTCGATCAGGGGTTTAGGTCTTGTAACTGTTGTAATATGCCATCCCGCACAACCATACCATTGTGAATGCATGTTAGGCAATAAACAGGGGTGGATCCAGCCATATTTTAAAGGGGGTTTAAACCATACTAGTTTTTATGTAACTTTTCAAATCATGCATTGATCTTCCAAAAAACATGAAAAAGGGGGGGGGGGGGTTCCAATCACAGGAACAATTTTTTAACAAGCCCAAATTCTTACTTTGCCTTTGAACAGGCTACTATGCAAGAGTGTGGAGTATTGGAACGTCGATTCATACCTGTATGCACAAATTTAACAAATGTGAACATTTTTCCTTCAATCTCTTGGATGATGATCCATGATCAATGATTATTCTGATAGACATGTATTAAAATATTATTCATTTCTACTCACCAATTGTAATTTCCAGCTCAGCTTATATTGTACTATAGTTTCCTTCTACCATGTCAACGATTTTGTGTAAAATAAGTTTGCTATTAGAACATGTAGAAGCGCTGACACTGCCGACACACATGCGACATGAATACAACAAAAATAAATACCTAAAGAGGGTACGGTAACGTTAAATCGTTTACGGGCGAAGAATTATTTTCTGTTTTTAATAAAACTTGTCAGATTTGATTAATTATCGTCGAAAAATGTCCCTAATGGATAGTCATTCAAATTAAACCAGCTTTATTATGATGTATGCATGTAATATATAATATGTAACCTGGTCTTTAAATGTACTTTAAGTACAGTGTCTGACGTATAAACATTTTCTTGATTATTTATCCTATTTCAAATAAAAATATGAATGAATTTATAAGCCTTTTTCTGCTATAATATTCAAACTTTATTTTTTAACGAAGGCTTCTGGTATGTAGTTTTTTTTACAAAAGGCTCTCGAATTATAGACACATTAAAAAATAAAGATGGAAAGTCAAACGCATGAGTCTGGCAAAAATAAACGGACAATGTCATGACAATAAACGGAAAACGATAAAAGACAGAGTTATATATATATTTTTTCCCCTGCCTCAAATTTACTCAAATGCAATTTATATAGGTAACATAAAAAGATAAATGATAGTGCATTCATTTACGATATTTAAAAATAGTTACATCTTAAATTTAATTTAACATATTAAGATCACGTTTTCAAGTGTTCACAGCCGACATCCGTTATTATTAAATAAGGGTGTAAAAATGAATGACAAATTCTTCACCACGTACGGCAGTCTGTAATTGCATATAAAACGTATTGCAATTACTTGTAAACCATTAAATATAAAGGTTCAGGTGCTTATATTCAATAAATAAATATTATTTCGGCAATCTGTTGATTTTTTTTTAGTCAATTCGCGGCGATTTGTGCAGCAGTATGACTTTATGGTACTTTTTTTTATTTATATAATTATAAAACAATGTTAAATAATTAAATAGGAAGAAGTTAGAATTCAAATTGAATATTTGTTTTATTTAAATAACATGATTAAGGGGACGTGGTAGACTTTCAGTAAAAAAAATCGTCTTCTTTCACAGTTTTATTTTATTCTTGAAAGGGGAGCAACCCCTGATAAATAATGGGAAAGTTTCACTCGTTTTGTGTCCAAATTATTAAAATCTGAACACGACTGGACACGGTCTGACAACATCTTGACGTCAGTTTGTATCCATGGTCTGTTTTGGTCTGACACGGTCTTAACGGATCTAAACAGCTCGCTAGAAGATACAGTCTTAAATATCTTGACATGCCTTAACGGACTAATTTACCTAATGAGACTATCGATCCGAATGGAGACTTAACGATCTGACAAATCTTGACGTTTTCCTCTAGCGATAAATCCAGTCAATTAAGATACGATCAGACCAAAATGACCGTTTCAGACTGAAATCGTGCTACTAGTGTATGGATTAGATGAACAAAAGAACAATTGAAATTTAATAGTTTTTTAATTTTACATCTAAATTCCATATATTTTTGGACTCTCACCCAAGGTGACGCTTGCTTCCACAAATACCGTAACATTCTTAAGACCATCTTACGGTGTTTATATTTCACAGCTCGTTCGCTATGCTCGTGTCTGTTGTGACGTTTTTGATTTTAACGAACGCAATCTATGTATTACTGGTAAATTATCAAACCAGGGATATCGCTACCATAAATTACTTTAAATCTTTGCTAAATTTTTTCCATAGATATAAAAATTTGGTTTTGATGTTTGGTTGTAACCGTAAAAAACTTATTTCAAACGGGATAGAACATCCTCATTTTTACAGAAATGTTGTTAACCGTGCCCGGAAATTTAGAAATGATCCCTGTAAACTTGTCGCTCCTTAAAATAAACTAATTCTAAAAGGTTACCTATTCAATACTGTGATAAGATCATTGAATATTGTTTTATTGGTATAAATATTGATTTTGTTATCAGTAAATTAAAAGTAACCAAATATTACTAGTATTTTATACACATATGCACATTCATGGATCTACAATCTGTCGATACCTGTAACTTGGCATTGCACAAGGTCATGTTTTTCTCTGGCTGTTTATGACGTCTTTACACTAAATCTATTGAATTTTGGATGTGTATGTATTGATAGTTTAGTCTTAGATGCATGACTTTTTTATGAGTTGTTAGTGGCTTTGAACTAGCTGTCAGATAAATGCGAGTACTCTCAGATCTGTTTATTGTGTCTTTTTGTGTCGGGATGCATAAGTACCCGGCCACGTCCACTTGTATTTTTTTCCATCTGATGAGTTAAGCCTTTTTCAACTGATTTTTATAGTTCGTTCTTATGTTGTACTGTTATACCACTGTCCCAGGTTAGGGGAGGGTTGGGATCCCGCTGACATGTTTAACCCCGCCACATTATTTATGTATGTGCCTGTCCCAAGTCAGGAGCCTGTAATTCAGTGGTTGTCGTTTGTTTATGTGTTACATATTTGTTTTTTTTTAATTTTTTTTATATAAATAAGGCTGTTATTTTTCTCGTTTGAATTGATTTACATTGTCCTATCGGGGCCTTTTATAGCTAACTATGCGGTATGAGCTTTGCTCATTGTTGAAGGCCGTACGGTGACCTATAATTTTTAATGTCTATGTCAATTTGGTCTCTTGTGGACAGTTGTCTCATTGCAATCATACCACATCTTCTGTTTTATATTTAACATTTAAATGTTTGCAGTTTATGCATCTTCCTTGCATATGCATTTTTTTTTGTAAAGCTGCTAAATATTCGAAAACAGTTGTTCTCTCACATTATGTTTACTTCCGATATCTTCAATTTCAGTGATCTTATTCAATTAATGTTAACTATTACTGATCGACATGCTTAAGCTTTGTACAAGAGATTAACAGATTTGATAAGGGTGAAATAGTTAAAATATAAAGTTTTTATTTCAATTACAATTTCACTTTTTTATATAAATTTGAGATTTAACTCATGTTGATCTGTTATATGCATTTGTATTTCAAAAACTTCACTAACTTCTTAATATTAGTCAGACCGTACGCGTACGGTCCGACCGTATGAGTATTTTGATAAAGTACGCATACGATCCACACCGTAGTCGTACGATCCAAATACTCATACGGTCTGAAACATAGATACAATAAAAATGTCAACTCTTATATTTCAGTCCGGTAACACTCCCTTACATTGTGCTGTGAGGAATAATTACATCAACATAGTTCAGTTGTTATTAGGAAGAACAGATATAGATCCAAACAAAGTTAATCAGGTATGCAATTTTTTTCTTATCATGAAACTGTACGTTTGTCTTATCAGCTCAGACAACATCAAATTTATTTTCCACACAATGTTCTGAGCATATGCTTTACGCTCCTTTGCAATGTACCTAAATATTAAAAAAAGTAGAATAAATAACAGTTATAGAACCCAAAGACATACCACCCTCATCCCATTTACTGAAATCTCTGAAAGGGTAATTTTTAAGAAAGTATACAAGTTTTCTAGTTAATAGTCCTTCTTTTTTACGCGTTGTTCATTTGCGTAGATGACTTTATGATAATGTATCATACATAAGTTGTTATTCCATGGAATAATTACAAAAAACCTCAAGATTGCCTCGACTTATCGAGTGGAACGATTTAGTGAACAATTTCTGAAAGAGAACGATATACTAGTAATCCAATATGTTTGACTCATTTATATCAAATTTGTATGAAATTTACTTGACATATTCTCGACATTCTGAATATGGTCTTAACATTTCTTGACAAATTTTTGACATTTGAATACTGTCTTGAAATTTCTCGACATATTCTCAACATTCTTTTTTTTCTCAGTATGGCTTTTTTTACTTTGGAAAATTTGGGTATATAAATATCTTTACAAATGCAAATATGGCTAAGAAATTTAATGTATAAAATAATCTAAATGTTGGTGTGTTGATATAAAACGATTTAAAATTGGGTTTTTGAATAATTTGAACAAATTTCGATTCCTAAATCTTATAAATTAAATGATTAAAACCAAACCTTCTGTAGACATATTTCATTCTACATTCATAATATTCAATGTTTATATGGTAAATAATTATTGTACCAAAATGTGGTTTATATAAAAAGCAAATTATGATGATATACAAATCATTCATTTAAAAGAAGAAAAAATTGTGTAATGTCATTTTTTGGAATATATATATTAAGTATTACACATTAGCAGGATGTTCCCCATAAAATTAAGATATTCCACACCCCAGAGTACACGGAACTGTCAAATAGAAATAACTGATTTACTTGTAATAAGCCATACAACTTATCAGTTCACCGACCATGTCAATACAATTCAAAAAGTTTGTTCATAGATGAAAATGAAAATCATCATTTTGATGAGAAAAAAAAATGAATTAAAATTAATTTCTTCATCAAAATTATGAAGTTAATTATTTTAACATGGACAAATGAATATTTCCCAAAGGTTAAAAGAAAAGTATTACCTACTCCCGGAATAATAATTTTTTTTATTTATAATTGGTCCATATTATATAGAAATCATTGGTCTTATGAAATGGATCTCAAACAGACATGCATATTATAGATCTAAACATTTTTTTTCTTTTCCGGAAATATTTATTTTTTGTTAAAAAATTATAAAATTCAACACTCAAATTGGAATAAAAAATGATTTTTGGTTGTTTTATAAGATGAATAAGGATTTTGAATCAAAATGAGAACAAATTAGATGACCTCACGAAAGCTGTACCCTCTTTTTTAGCCACCCAAACATGGGTAGGCAATATATTTGTGTTATTTTAGCCCTCACTATCGAACGAACAAAAATAATCACGAATATAATGCCTACCCTTATTAAAACTACATTAAAGTATAGCTTGCATCAATTATTTCTTAAATACACAAAACTTTAATTCACCACTGGGTGTAGACGCCTTTGTTATGGAAAATGACGTCGTAACGTCCAACTACTTGATAAAATCTGTTCGATGTCGAAACGACGGGGCCACACAATGGGAACAGGTGCTTGGAAACAGAGTCAATGCAATAGTATAGTATACAAATAGAAAACACTAAAAAATATGAATCTGAATAGAGTAATAAAGATAGGGAAAATGGTTTAATTTTTTCAATGTAGCTTCAGGGAAAGCTCAGTCTGATACTTAGCTATGTTTGTTCATTTTGAAAATTTGGTGCATACAGGGGAGACAAATCCTACAATAAGTAAAGGGGCTAAGTAATAACATAGTTAGAACTTACAGAAAATTCAAGGAACCGGATGTATTTGACGGCCAAAGAACCGAGTGGCCTGAGTATATTTACCACTTTGAACAGGAAGTTCAATAGAACCGTAGTTCGGAGAGTGAAAAGGCATTTCAGTAGGCTATTCACGTACGCGGAAGAGCGCAACGAGTACTCAGTGATTTGACAGTGGATGCGCTAAGTCATTATGACACACCTAAAACATTGCTCATGCAACGGTTCTGTCCACTTGAAAGGGACATCGCATATCGATGTGAATTAAGAAATAGGAAACGTCATCGAGACGAGATAGCCGTCGACTACGGGTACACTCTAAAACGGCTTGGTAGTCGTGAATTTCCTATAAATTCCATGATAATGCCCGAGAGCCTCATTATTGAACAGTACATTTCCGGACTTGGACGAGCTGAACTCAAGCGCTATATGCAGTTTGCAACCCCGACAACCAACTCTAGCTGTCACTTGATGTAGAGCTTGAAGCTTTCAGGATGCTCAAATGTATCCCCGACGACCGAAGTACTTGGAGAAAGTGCCAGTTTCAACTTTTACAAATTCGAAACGTAACGTATTAAATAGGTTTCAGGAAAGCTCTAACATTGAGCTACTAATGGATTCAATCAGAGACGTGCAATCGTCTCTTCAGCAAGTAACTGAACAAAAAGATAAGGTTCCGAACCGATCGAATAATTCTTGGCGTTCTGCACACAGAAATTTGAAACAGAAAAAGATAGATTAACGCTACCAATGTCAAAAAGAGAGCCATTATATGCTTGATTGTCCCAAAACATTGTCTGAAAAACAAGAGATTCAGTTTCGAACACAAGAACGATCTGCGTCCAATGGAGCATGTCGTTTATCATTTAAACTAGCTGGGGCAGCACTAGACGACGACAGTAAAGCCCGTATTGTATTGATAATTTAGGCAAAATGCCATCTAGCTTGAATCTAGCCGCTATTACGCAACATTGTTGGTTTGAAAAATTTGTTTTTTTGTAATTCTATTTTTTTAGTATTCTATTTGTATGAATAATTAAGTAAAGATGATAAATCACCTAGTTCATTTATAAGATTTTAGTTTGGGTCAGCTTAACTTACACGATTTATTTGTTTTATGGTTTGAATTAGAAGAAATACCGATAGAGCTACATGTAGATTATACAAGTAATTATCTAATTACTAAAACGATTCCATATCAATTAAATTGTAATTGTCATATTGATGAAGGTAAATCCAGAAAAACGCTTCGGACGCAAGAAATTATTAAAAGTGCTGTTTTTTTTTAATATTTTATACAGCAAAAGCCATAATTACAAACCTGAACTACAGTTGGGTGCAGACCATTCATTACATGTAGACGGGCCGAAAAAAATAACGCGGCGTTTACTCGCGTGCACTTCATGTTAACGCCGCCTTAACTGTGCGTTAACTTCGAAATTGCAGTAGACATAAAAGTAAACGGGCGTTTACTTTCGCGTTTACCTCCGCATTAACGTGTAAAAAATACTCGTCTTCTATTTTCGTCGAAAGTAAACGCACATGTAGTGTTTATAGTCAACGCGCGTTAACGCATATTGTCATGGTATCCTGGATACACTGACCTAAAATATTAAATGATAAGGTACATCAAAATTAAATGACCAACTGGTAATTTCTGATTGCCATATTGACGATTACAGTTATGAAAAATGTTATCACACATCTGTAATTCATTGAAAATTAATCATAGTAAATTTCTTGTTCTTCACAAATAAATAGTTTGTTTATTCAAATAATTTAATCATCACCAAAATCAGTTTTCGTATCTTAGACAGGCTGATTTGTAAAACAAAATTATTTGATACCATTTACCAAAACTGACCATATTTACCCTTTATCAAGAAATCTATATAGTAGTAATATTTTTATGTCATAATGAACCATATAATACAATTGACAGCATGACCTCGTTTTATTTAAAATATTGAATCAGAAACAAATTTCAGTAGTTTTCTTTCCACAGACTGACTGGTATAATAAAATTGTTTGTCCGCAACAACCAAAAACTGACCATAGTAGCACTCTATTATGTAAATCTATATAGCTGCATAGTAAATGAGTTATATTTTCATGTAAGGATGGATTCTATAGTACAAATTATAGCAATAGTTGAATATATTGATAAAAAAAGTTTGTTAGCATCAATTAAGATTGCCAGCTGGTCCTTTTTTTATTCAAAATATTGAATTGTCAACAAAATTCAGTAGCTTTTATACCTTAAAGTGACTCGTATAATAAAATTATTTGTTCGCAACAACCAAAACTGACCATGTTAGCACTTTATTCATGTACAATCAATAATAGCGTTAAATTGAGAATGGAAATGGGAAATGTGTCAAAGAGACAACAACCCGACCATAGAAAAATAAACAGCAGAAGCAAAATAATACATAAATAACAGCAGACTAATAGCAGTTAACTGACATGCCAGCTCCAGACTTCAATTAAACTGATTGAAAGATTATGATTTCATCATATGAATATCAGGCACAATCCTTCCCGTTAGGCGTTAGTATCATACCATCATAACATATATGAGAAGAACATAACCCGTGTCATGCAAACAACTGTTTTTTAAATAAATGTGTTTAGTTACGATGCAAAGACCCTATAAGTGAATCAATATTAACGCCAAAATATGCAATCTTTAACATGTTTAATGACCTGACAACAGTATCGTAACTATATCCTTTCTTGATAAGTCTGTTTGAAGGTTTTGTTAGTTTCTGAGGTGAATACAGATATTTTTGTGCTTTATAAAGAATATTTCCATAAAAAATTGGATGTGAAATACCTGAACGTATAAGAAGTCTGCATGTTGAGCTATATTTACGAATGATGTCCTTATACCGATGATAAAATTTAGTAAATGTTTTGACTAGTTTGTGATATCGAAAACCCTGGTGTAATAATTTTTCAGTAATACATAAATTTTTCTCGTTAAAATCTAAAACATTGTTACATACACGAGCGAATCGTGCAAGTTGAGATACATAAACACCGTAAGATGGTGACAAGGGAACGTCACCATCTAAAAATGGATAATTAACGATAGGAAATGAAAAATCATCTCTTTT
Organism: Mytilus edulis; assembly: GCF_963676685.1. NCBI lineage: Eukaryota > Metazoa > Mollusca > Bivalvia > Mytilida > Mytilidae > Mytilus > Mytilus edulis. The sequence continues at coordinate 57,820,457 of NC_092349.1, read as the reverse complement.
ATCATAAATTTTAGTATTAAACTTTCAGTTAGTGATATAGATATCAAGATGTATATATAGATATAGATAGCAAGCAGCATAGTAAATGAGTTATATTTTCATGTAAGGATGGATTGTATAATACAAAGAATAGCAATATTTAAATAAAATGACTTAAAAAAAATTTCACATCAGTTTAGAGTGCCAGCATGTTTTTTTTTATTTAAAATATTTAATCGTCAACAAACTTCAAGAGTTTTCTATCTCAAACTCAGACTAGTATACTAAAGTTATTTGTTCCAGACAACCAAAACTGACCATATAAGCACTTTATTATGTAAATCTATATAGCTGCATAGTAAATGAGTTTCATTTTCATGTAAGGATGGATTGTATAAAACAAAGGATAGCAATATTTGAATTAAATGATTTCAAAAGTTTGATCGCATCAGTTTAGAGTGCCAGCATGGTCTTTTTTTATTCAAAATATTGAATCGTAAACACATTTCAATAGTTTTCATACCTCAGACTGACTCGTATTGTACTAAAATTATGTGTCCGCAACAACCAAAACTGACCATATAAACACTTTATTATGTAAATTTATATAGCTGCATAGTAAATGAGTTTTATTTTCATGTAAGGATGGATTGTATAATACAACGAATAACAATATTGGCACACAATAACTACAAAAAAATTGTTGGCATTAATTTAGAGTGCTAGCATGTCCTCTTTTTATTCAAAATATTGAATTTTTTAATAAAATTCAGTAGTTTTCATACCTCAGACTGACTCGTATAATAAAATTATTTGTCCGCAACAACCAAAATTGACCATATTAGCATTTTAATATTTAAATCTATATAGCCGCAAAGTTATAAAGTTATATTTTCATGGACGGATGTATTCTATTATACAAATTATAGCAATATTTGAATATAATGATTAAAAAAGTCTGTTCGCATCAATTTAGAGTAGGGCAGAATATGCAATACTGTAAGTTAAAACAAGTGATGGTTGAAAAGAGATGATGCATTGTTCCTCGTACAATGTAACAAGTAGAATACTGACCCCTAACCCTTGACGAGTTGGTCCAATGGTTATACAAAATGCAATGTGTATTTCAAACTTTTCGTAACAAGTTGAATGTCAAATTCACTTTTTAGTTTAAAAATCTCGCAAACTGCACAAGAAGACAAATATTTCAGCAAAGTCAGAATGAGAATATAACAATAAGTACTACATTTGGTGGAATTTTATAATCTAGGTTTTAATGTCTACATTTGTAAGCATTCTTGTAAAATGATTAGTGTGTCCAGACCCTTTGTGAAAATCGATCAACATTGACTGGTTTGGATATGTTTAAAGGCAAAAACCTCAGGATTATCGAATTTCGTTATAGAAAGAGGAGATATAAATCCAGATAGAGCAAATAAGGTCTACATTCTTTGTTACATTGTTTCAGTCAATCATCAAATACAATTTATACACATTTAATAACATACGTTTTACTATACCTTTATTCCTAATCCTTCAAGAGCCATATTGCTCATTGAGATACACGTATCGTCTGCTCAGTTACATTCGGCTTGAAAAGGGTGTTTTTAAAGGAAAAAAATTATAATTAGTAATCAGATACTTTTTTTGTTTGCCTTCTTGTTTTATATCTGAAAAGGGGGCTTTATAATAACTTAAACTGATGAACGATCCTCCTCCCGTAATTATTTTGAAATTTCACCATCGATTTTGTTTTGAAAACTAAAGAATATGCAAAACGAACCCCACCAAAAGCTAGGGGTGATCTCAGATGCTCCTGAAGGGTAAGCAGATCCTGCTCCACATGTGCCATCCGTCGTGTTGCTCATGTTATAACACATCTGGTAAATAGTCTAATTCGGTAGGTTACATTCATGAAAGGGAAGGAAATTGTAGTTACGACATAAGAAACATATCCAATATCATTTGTGAAACGTTTATTTTATTACGGTAAACTAACTCGTGATGGCGTCCGTAAAATTTACGAAGGGATGATTTCAATTTCACCATTTGGAACTCTTGGTATAATAGCTTCCTTGTTAGCAGCAACCCTCTATCAAGAAAATCATGATAGGAAATGCAAGCACGGGAATATCGTATCGATTGGGAGATATATACCACGTATGCAGGTGCTGCTGGAATGTTGCTACTTAAAAATGTAAAGTTCACAATTAGAAAGCTGAACACATCCCTTTTGTCGTAAAGTTTTGATTTCAATAGACCCTCATTGTCAATTTCTAGATGTTAGTCAAGTTATGAGGCGGACCCAACTGTATCTATTGTGTCCTTTATCTCTAGTTCCATCAACTGAATCACTTACCTGTCAAAGCAGATGTTATTAATTCTACCGTAATATAATTGACTAGCTTGCATGGACAGTTTTCAGTTTCTACTTGGCACTTCGGCTTCCTCTACTAACAAAACACTAACCACCACAATATAGCCAATAGTGTTGAAGGGGTGATAAACACCAATAGTTAATTTATAAATCTGCATTTGTCTTTGAATAGCTCTGATTCTTTATTAGTGTTTGTCTTTACTTTGGTCCTTTTGGTGTCGTAGTTCTTTAACATTCGTATGAAAATGTGGCTTTTCAAAGCATCTGGTCTCACGTTTAAATCGACAAACCTTATCATAGAAATAATAAAATGCATTTTGAAAAAAACGGCTTAATAATTTCAAAATATTTTTTTTCACGTTCAACTCTGCTTTGAACTCTTACACACAGATAATGGTGATGGTCATTGATAGCTGTCACGAAAACAAAACCTGTCAATGCATACATCAAACAGTGAAATGCCAATGTGATATGAATATGAACCCTGTTTTCACATAAACTCACCATAGATAATACGCCAGACCTTCGTTTCATCTACAAATGTGTTATCAGTGACGCTCATTCAAAATGAGTTAATAAAGTTAAATACATTGCGGATATAATGCCTGTCAAGAGTAGTCAATCTGATATGTTATGATTGCCAATCAGACAACTATCAACATGAGACCAAATTTCGCAGAAATTAAAACTTTTTTTGACCGTACGACCTCCAACAATGAGCAAATCCCATACCAATATGATTGGTTGTTGTTACATAGAAAAGTTTTGAACGGGCAAGTATTTTCATACATGTATTTATTTTCTATAGGTCATATTCCTTTAAACACGTATACATTACTGATAGGCAACAGATACGAGATTCAAATGGTTTGTCGAAGTTTTTTTCCTAATTCTTACACTGCTGTCATTGTGTTCACGCTGGGTTTAAGCCAGCGTTAGTGTTTACATAGTATGTGTGTTTTTATAACCTTTAATTGTGAGTTTCCACACAGTTATATACCTATATGGATTTATTTTCTTTCATAACGATAGGTAATTTTTTCGAAGAATAAACACGGACGATACCATGTTTCAATGAAATACGACCAACCCCACAAAGTAATGACCTGTCCGAGGTCATTACTTTCCTTGATAAAGATGCAAACTGTAATTTACTTCAAAATTATATTTGTCTGATAGTTTTTTGTTGCCGATTTGGGAATTGATTTGATGAAGTTCAATCTATAATAGGTGTAAACAAATCTTGTTTAGTTAATTTATCGCTACAGAGACATTAATATATGAGTGAGATGAATTTAAATGTAAAACTTTCATAACACTTTAAAATAAAAGTGTAATTTAACATATTCATAAGTAAGGTATTGGAAATCTTGATGATTCACACATAAGGTTGATTGACTGACGGTTGATTCACGTTTAGTGGAAATTGTTTCATGCATGTTCAGGACGCTTCACACTGAATTGGAAATCACACTATGGCCTACATGTATTGATATTCGTTTTCGTGTAACACGTACATGTATCACGATTTGGTGCCCCCTTCATGTCAGTTCTTTTACTTTGTTACATTGATGTGTACTTTTACAATGATATTTGATATACAATGGCCGTGTTACACATAGATTTTAGTCAAATTGATTTTGAAAATATCTAATGAAATTTGTCAAAATAAAACTATTATTTTGGGTTTTAAACTTGATTTATAACGTATTAATATGACTGATCTTCAAATAGACAATGTTTGCACTTTTACAGTTTGCACATTGTTCAAAAAAGGCTTGAGCATTTCTGCAAATATGTAATACTGAATACAGAAATATCTATTTATTCAGGCTACTGTCTAATATAAGTTTTTGTTTGTAGCTTGATAAGACTTCCCGCTGTTTTTAGTTTTAGTTTGTTACCTGGATTTGATCTTGCCTAATCGAATTATTATTCTTGAACAGCAGAATACTACTGTTGCAATTTCTTGCTTGTATTCCAGTTTTAAAGACAAACCAACCTTATTTTATATACAAAACATGAGTTTTTTATTAGTTGTTAGTAGCTTTAAACTGGATGCCAGTAACTGGGAGTACTCTCAGATCTGTATTACCAATGTTATTTCAACTGATCGGGCGGAACTTACGTTTTAAATTGCACAAGGACAGTCTATTGGAAGATGTGTGTGATAAGGATGATTGACGTTTTAATTATAACTTATTTATAATCACCTATCACTGTCATCAAAGAAATTTATAAAAGAATGTCTGGACTCTTCATTTATGAGCTGATCCTAAAAACACCTATCAATAGATGGACTGGTTTATTATGAACGAACCGATTAAACTCCGCCCAGTCAAGTGAAAAAAATCGAGTAATACTTAGTGTCTTTTTCCTGTTCAGATATACAAGTACCAGGAAACGCCAAATGTGGGTATCCATCTGTCGAGTTAAGCCTTTTTCAACTGATTTTTACAGTTCGTTCTTATGTGGTACCGTTACACCACTGTCCCATGTTAAGGGGAGGATTTGGATACCGCAAACATGTTTAACCCCATCACATTCTGTATGAAAGTGCCTGTTCTAAGTACAGTCAGGATCCTACTTCGTCAAAATTATCTCCCCATTACGCCAGTTCATTTTCACAATCGTAAAAATGGAAGCCATTGTAGCGATGACGCGCTACCAATTTTGCTCTTGGAAACCGATAAATTTATCCACATTGCACCAATACGATCCTTATATGTCAGTTATATTTTAAAAGACAAATGTATCAACTAGCTAATGAGCATCAGTTAATGATATTGTCTGCATTGATTCAACTTAAAACTATTGTCTGATCGGTTGTTAGGTGGAATTTTCGAAAAATCATAAACATTTAAAAAAAATCTAATTAAATATTTCGTGGAAGGGCAGACTAGATTTTTTTAGTGGTTGAAGACTATAAACCCTAGTTATCACACACAAAAAATTAGAATTTTTCGAAGATATGCATTTTCATCATCCAACTTGTAAGACTGTCGTCAAGTACTTTCAGTCAAAAAATAGCTATTCGAACACAACTTCCCTGTTTTTGTGACTCATTAGATAGGTATTTCACTTGACCCATATATTTCATCTTTTAGTACTGTTATTTTTGTGTGTTATAAAGTCAACCTGTAGCTTTAATATATAAAAATGATAGAATCTGAAGCGAGACGATGTATGAAATATTCTTACTTTGAACGATATCAAGACAAAATACTCAACTCAAACACGCCCTAACATAAAAAGGTGCACTCGATTTTCTCTTTTCGATACAATTGTTACCTATTTTTTGGAATTTTTTCTTCAGTCACATAATGGAAGGGCAGACACGAAAATTACTGAACTAATAGATTGATATCTTTTCCGTCCGTGGTAATTTTTTCAAAAAAATTGGAGGTTATGCATTTTTGTCATCCAACTTGAAAGATACCCATGTCGTCGACTTGATATCTAATTGTTCTGCTTAACTATGTACTAGATAAATTGAAAACTTATGCAAATGGTGTTTTTGAAATAAAACACCTCGTAATTGAGAAGAAAATTGCAGTTTTGTTTGTTTCTATTAACTTTTTAAAAATTTGTCACTATAGTAAACAATACAGTAAACATTTATCGCCTTCTCTAATAGAGAGCTTCGATTCTTTCGTTCTATTTCAACCTGGTTTCCGACTGAGTAAGGGGCCTGTAATTCAGTGGTTGTCGTTTTATTGATGTGTTACATATTTGTTTTTGTTCATTGTTTGTTAATAAATAGGCTGTCATATTCTCGTTTGAATTGTTTAACAATTTTGTCATTTCGGGGGCCTTTTGTAACTGAATATACCGGTAGGGGCTTTGCCTACTGCTGAAGGCTGAACTGTAACCTATAGTTGTTTTTAATTTCTGTTCATTGGATAGCCTGTGGAGAACTGTCTAATAAGCAGTCATACAAATGTACCATATCTTCTTTTATATATTATTCTTATTTTGTACATAAAACCGTTGAATTGATTTTCATTTGTCATTTAAGGTACTTTTATAGCTAACTTTGCGGTATGGATTTTACTTTTGTAGAAGGCCGTATGGTGACCTACAGTTGTAAATTTCTGTGTCATTTGGTGTCTTTTTGAGAGTTGTCTTTTGACAATTATACCACATAATCTTTTTATTTTTGTTTATATTTATCATACCATTCCTGGTTTGAAATTCTTTAAGAATTCAGATGTCTAAACTGAACCAACTTACCAAAAAAAAAACATATCTCAAAGGATAAGGTACGATGAGGCTTGTTTTTGGTCCCTTTATTTTCTCATTTTTCAAATTCTGTTTTGGAAAGCTACTTATTATGATAAAACATTCTCTCAGGTTTGAAGTTTGTGTAGATGAACTTCAAAACCATATTTTTTTGCAAATTGGTGAGGTGAGGGTGGTTAACTTTCTTAAATTAATCAAATATTGTAATTATTATTCATTTTGCAGATGATTTAACAACATTTTTTTATTTTCATAGTGCCTGCACCATCGTGACCCAGATGTAATGAGAACTGTTTTTGCTGTCTAAATTGCCATATTTTTTTCCGGGTCACGTAGGCGCCCGCTATTAAATTTTAAGAACCAATGGCCAAACACCGTTATTTTTCTTTCTTTTGACGTATTTTTATGCCATTTAACACCCCCTCCCCTTATCTCACCCATTTTCTGAAATAAATAGGTTTGAAGTGTTCATCCAATCAAACTTCAAACCAAAGGGAATAATTTAATGTGATCAGTAGCTTTCCAAAACTGAGAATGAGATAATTGTTTGGCCAAAAAAACAGGCCTTATCGTTCCTTGTCCTTTGTGGACTCTGACTGCATGCCATTTTTAGGTAACAAAAATGTTGACACTACACATTCTACAGATCTATAAGGCTGAACATGTCGTTTTGTTAATCTAAATATTTGATTGATATAGACCAGATAAACACAGTTGTAGTTTTCCTAGCTTTTAATGGCCTATTTGAGAAAATATTGTAATACAGGCTTCCGCCCCATTATTTATCAGGAATGAAGATTTATTTGAACTTTCTCTATAACATAAAGTTGGAATATGTCAATAGCTGATTCAAAACATTTAGCCGACATAGACTAGCATAACCTTAGGATTAATATTTGTTTGCTATTGAAATATGTTTCTCAACCGCTATTTTGTCTGACAGGGTCTAGTCAACTGATTTACGTTCGCAAGTAGGGAAATACCCAAATAGTATTCGTCACTGATATGTAAAGTATATATCTTCTTCTTTAAAAATGAAGATAATATAATCATGAAAATGGTTCTGCACCTTATTGTCTAGCAATGCATTATTACTAAAAAAAAATGTCTAAGTAATTTACAACATGTATGTCATGCATTAATATCTCTGCTAACTTATACATTGCTGTTACAGGAGGGCAAAACAGCATATGATCTTGCCAATATCTACTGGAATAATTCGAAAGAAAGAAGAGATGCAAAAGAAGTATTACAGGTACTGTCTTGAGTCTTATATAAACTCATTTATCAGAATTAATGACATAACTATATTAAAAAAAAATATACAAGCATAACAAATTACTGGTCCTAGAAAAGTCTTATTTCTAAAACTGATATTTTTTTCATAAAAATACTAGCTTAAGATGAAAAAAAACCAACAAAAAAACACATCGTGAAGGTTGACATTAAACAGTGTAATTAAGATACTGTACAAACATAGCAAATGAGTAGTTTTGATACCTTCAAATTGTTCGCTTATCAATAATGTACTAGTTCAGTGAAAAAGGGCGTCTTAATAAACTCCAGAACAAATAAATGAACTAAAATTAAAAAAACAACATACAAGACTAAAAAAGGCCAGAGGCTCCTGACTTGGGACAGGCGCAACCGTGCGGTGGGTTTAACATGTTTTGTGAGATCTCAAATCTCCCCCTATACCTATAGCCAGTATAGAATAAACAAACACACAGCAATACGCACAGTTAAATTCATTATGTAAGGAGGGGCTATAAAATACAAATCATATCAATATTTGAACACAATGACTACAAACGTTTTCCGTATCAATTTATAATACCAGCATGTCCTCTTTTCATTCAAAATATTGAATCGTAAATAAATTTTAGTAGTTTTGATTCCTCAGACTTACTCGCATATCAAAACTTTTGTCCGCATCGACGAAAACAGACCATATTTGGACTTTAATATGTAAATCTCATATGCATAGTAAATCAGTAATACTTCTATGTCAGGAGAGTCTACACAATACAATATTGGTTCACAATGACTACAAAAGTTTTCTGCATCAATTAAGAGTACCAGCATGTCCTCTTTTTATTCAAAATATTAAACCATGAAAACGTTCAGTAGTTTTGATACATTAGGATGACTCGTAGAACAACAAAATACGTCAAAAATAACCACAACTGACCATATTTGCACTTTATCATGTAAATATAAATGGTATCATTATAAATCAATAATATTTCTATGTCAGGACGAATTGTATAATAAAGATGATTATATTTGAACACTATTACTACAAAATTTTGTCTTCATTAATTAAGAGTGCCATGATTTCTTCTCTGCATCCATAATAATGAACCGTCACTAAACTATTAACAGCATCATATAACACTCAAATGACTGGTTTCTGTACTTTATAATGATGAGTATGAAAAGTTCTCTTCTTGGAAGAGTATACTGTTAATATATTATGTAAATTGATTGATTTTGTTTATAGCCTAACGTCCAAGGGCAAGCATTTCATTCATCTTCAGATCGAGTATATTTTTTCGGACGTCCCAGATATCATTTATAATCGTTATGGATAAGTCTTTCAAAATTGACGAGATGGTACTAATGTACATTCTTATACAACTTTTTATAAATATCCCTATATATACACTGTACAATTTTCATTTAAATATTTTGCAAAACAGAATCTTAAATCATGTAAATCCACGGCAAACAAGGTGAATTACGATGAAAGATCCATGTATTAAATGCATAGAGTTATATTTCGGAAGGGACTGTTAAAAATGGGGAACGAAGCAACGCAAACCATGATTGTATAAAACACATATACGTAAAATATTAAGATGAAATTCGTTTTAATAAAATAAAATTGTGGAATCTGAAGTATACGCCCGTTTACTACTGACTTACCGGAAACAGAGTACAAAACCGTTTACACGGGTAGACATTGGAAATTTCTTTTTACTTGATAACGCAAAAAAAGAAGTTATCTAACGAAATATGTGCACGCGGCGTTTACTTTATGTAATGATGGGCCTGTACCCAAACTGTATATAATTACCATCGTCGGCTTACTTCAATCATATATATTTTTTTACAAAGATATTGATTTTACTCATTTAAGAGTGGTTTGATTATAAGCTAACTATTAATCTATTGTAGTCTTATATGACCAAAAAAAGAAATCTCCCTAAAGACACTACTACAATTCTGGAACAAGATAATTTTCCTCACGAAAAGTCTGAAAACGTAGAAGGTAAGATTTGTTATGCAGTCTTATATGACCAAAAAAAGAATGTCCCCTAAAACACTACTGCAGTTCTTGAACAAAACGATTCACACCAAAAGAAGTCTGAAAACGTAGGAGGTAAGATATATTATGTAGTTGTATATGACCAAAGAAAGAAGGGCCCCTAAAAACACTACTACAGTTCTGGAACAAAACGATTCACATCAAGAGAAGTCTGAAAACATAGGAGGTATGATATATTATGTAGTTTTATATGACCAAAGAAAGAAGGGCCCCTAAAATCACTACTACAGTTCTGAAATAAAACGATTCACATCAAGAGAGGTCTGAAAACGTAGAAGGTATTATATATGACAATACCTACCTTTTAATGATTAATTTGTGTCTACCTAGGGAATTGCTTGCAAAGACCTTGTCGGAATGCAGTAACTAGTAACAACAAGTGATATGTTGACTATGTTTTGTGTACGCCTTTTAAAACATGTTATTTACGATGTCAATTGGTTGTCGAGCAAGTTTTTTCAAAACACAACCATTTTATCATATTTAGAAAAGTAAGGCCTCTAAATGAAATAACTATGTTTTTTTCGAATAAAGACATCATTGAACTTCTAGCACTTAAAAAAACACAGATGCGTTTAATGTCTTGTTTTTTTTCAAAATGGTGGACTGGCTAAAACATACAATTTTTATTTGTACTTACGATTTGCCTTTACAGTACTTGGTTTTACCTAAATGTTGCATTTAATAAATAAACACGATTGATTTATGCTAATTAGTATTCAAATAATAATGTCATTACTAAGAATTACATGTCAGTCTTTATACAAAGTGAAGTGTGTTCCTTTTGGGAATAAAAAACGTCCAAACATATCAATCTTCACCGCATTAGATGTTGCATCCATGGAATAAAAATAGCGTGAGCATAGATTCATTTTATTGAAACACATTAATAACCAAAGGATCAGGTGGAAAATTATGCCAAAAACATAACTAAAAATGAAAAAAAAAGTATGAGATCATGGATGTGAATTCGTTGATATAAATGAAAATTTTAAAATGCAATATAGTGTTTGAACATTTGTGTCATCATGTGTGTGCAAAAAACAACTTATCGAAAACCCGTTTTTAGATAGACAAAGCCGTACGGTGACCCATAGTTGTTAATTTATTTCTCATGTTGTCTCTAGTGGAGAGTTGCCTCATTGGCAATCATACACATCTTTTTTTTTGATAATCATCAAGTATCGCTTCATATAAAATCTAATAGCTTTGACATAATCTATAAAAAAAAAACGTGATATAATAATTAGTGAAATGATTTATCAATTCAGATACACGTTTTGTAATAAAATAGTGTATATGTTGTCAACTGCAAGCAATTGTTTAGGTTTGTTTTTGAACCTTACTAATATGAAGGAATCCTTTAGTTATAAAATATAAAATTTTAAATCATGAATATAGCCCGATTGATTTTTCGTTAATTGACATATGAATTACACAAAACAACTAATACATCAGTATTCTCAATTTATCCTTTAAGAAAACCAGGATTTGCTTCCTTTTGCTGGTACGTCCGAAGATTTCCACATATTACTTTCCACTGGAACTTATGAATCGTATGAAAATAGAGTTTTTCTTTGTGGAAGTTGTGCATGTGGAAAATCCACCCTTGCAAGCGTTCTAATTGGTAGTCCAATACCGCTTACGTGGAAATCAACAGATGGTTTGGTCATACACTTTGGACGTAACGGTATTAACTTGGAAACTTACGAGATGGTTCCCTTAAAAGAAGGTAATATACATTGCAAATTTAAGAGGTCGATATTTTAAATTCATATCAAATATGCATATTCCAATATAATAAACATTTGCAGAATTAAAAGAATAAGTCTTTTATATAGTTAGCCTCGATCATCACTAAATGAGAGACATAGATACCAAAGGGACATTCAAATTCGTACCTGTCTTAAGTCAAAGATATACTGACGCCATTGCTAAAAGAGAAAACGACCAACAGACAAATAATAGTACACAAAACACAACATAGAAAACTAAAGACTGAGCAAAACGAACCCAACAAAAAAATGGGATGATTTCAAGTGCCCCGGAAATGTTAGCAGATCCTGCTCTACATGTGGCACTCGTCGTGTTGCTCGTGTTAGTACAAACCTTGGGATAATTCTAATTCGTTAGGTCACATTCGGGAATAGACAACCACTGAAGAGTTTTGTGTATTTAGTATCACTAAAGCTACAACTGTTGCTGTAGGCGCTGACTGCGCAACAGGAGACGTTGTCGCTTTTGATATTGTAACTGTTGTGTTTAGATTAAACCTGGTTCAATAAGTACACTTTTAAAGAGAGACAATGGATATTCAAACTCATACGTCGAAAACACACTGACAATGCGACAGCAAAAAAACAAAAAATCGACAAGAAGTTTAACAACTGTACACAAAACACAACATATACAACTTTAAACTGTCAAATAAGATCCCAAACAAAAACCAAAGCCTATCTCAAAACTCTAGAAAGGTCAACAGACCCTCTCCGAATCCCGTTATGTTACTCATGTCTGTTCAAATCCGGTTATAAGTCTTATTCGGCCAGTCAGTTACTGGGGATTTAAAAAAAAAATGGCTGGATAAAATTGATGCTATGACTAGCTAAACCTCACGCTTAGCTGGCAAAAGAACAAATACCACTAAAATGACAGCACTAGGTGAGGTACAGTACAAAAAACGCTGAGCACAGAGAAATACATAGATAAATAGTATATTAGTACAATACTACATATAAACCGCAGAATAACAATGACGTCTCACTTAATGGATTATTTTCACACATCTATTTGTTTTTTTTCCAAAGGTAAATTTTTAAATATAAAATAGATTTGATTTATTTATAGGCACGTACAAGAATAGTAAAGTATTTCCTAACCATGAAAACCATTTAAATGGGATTGTGTTTCTAATATCGTTATTATTTGTATTTTCTTACCGTTTCGTGTTTTCTTCTAAATCAAAACTGTGTATACACAAAACAATCATCTGCATATAGTTTCTTTCAATTTAAAATTAAAAATGAAGTAGATTATCACCACCGGGTTGATGCCACTGCTGGTGGACGTTTCGCCCCCGAGGGTATCACCAGCCCAGCAGTCAACACTCCGGTGTTGACATGAATATCAATAATGTGGTCATTTTTTTAAATTTCCTGTTTACAAAACTTTGAATTTTTCGATACACTAAGGATTTTTTTATCCCAGGCATAGATTAACTTAGCCGTATTTGGCACAACTTTTTGGAATTTTGGATCCTCAATGCTCTTCAACTTTTTACTTGTTTGGCTTTATAAATATTTTGATATGAGCGTCACTGATGAGTCTTATGTAGACGAAACGCGCGTCTGGCGTACTAAATTATAATCATGGTAGCTTTGATAACTTTTATCTTAACTTTTACAAACATATAGAAAATCAAAATCAAATAATTGTTATACAATGCAAGACCAAATAGTAAATACACATGAAAACTACAAACTACATCAATCAAAAATCATGTAGACGTACCGCTATAACAAATATTTCTCAAATACGTTATACATGTTATATACAGAAAAAAATTAATGAATCATCATGATCAAGGGAAACATTTTTATAAGGGTCCACCAGGCGAAGTGATACAAAACATGTTGCTGCTGTAGTACATGCCACAGAAGGAACAACGAAATGTCAACTGACATTGTATACTAAATACATCAAATTGTCTCATTAGGTCCGATATGAGATTTAAATAAAAATAATAAAATGTGGTATGATTGTCGACGAGACAAATATTTACCAAAGTTCAAATGACGTCGATATAATCAATCATGGGACTTATAACGACCTTCAGCAATGAAAACAACCATGTTGTATAGTCATTTAAATAATACCCCGAAAAAATCAATCGATAAAAAAACCTAATTTAGGACAATACAACTTTTGAATAACACTTATGCAAGATATAAACCAACCACAATCATTAAACTACAGCCTCGACATTGGACCTTGGACAGGAATATACATTTGTATAGATGTGGATTCTTAAAAACTATTGGAAATACTACACTATATAAAAATAAAGTGTTTGCTACATGCAACAGCACAAAAACATTTCAATTTCAGTATAACAACACAGCATAAGAACCAGCTGTAAAAAAATAAGGTGAAAATTACGCAATAGATTGTCACGAAGTACAAAGAATCGCTTAACATATAATTGATAAATGTACAAACAATGGATTTTTTTTCACTAATGAATCGAAAGTAATTGAGTCGGCATTTTTTTTTTCTTACTAATTGTAATTATGCATTTACAATAATTGTGTTTATACTAATTCTACAGTAAACTTGTAAAATTCATAATAATGGATTTATAATGATAATCTTATTTTGCAGAAGATAGAGGTCATAATGTGATGACAAAGTTAATCATCGGAAAGCCCAATCGTGAGATACTTATACGTCAAAGCGCTGATACGAAACAGGAGCTGTGCATTGCGCCATTATCGGCGGATCGTCCAGAATCAAACCTACAAGTTAAAAAGAAAAATACTAGTTTCAGTTCAAAAGCTTCTGTATCACCCGAGGCTAACATTATACAAGATAAACACTTACAGGATAAAAAGACCACCCCGTCCGAAGTAAAAAAGGTTAGAACAATAAGTCGTCCTCAGTTGAAAAAAGTTGAATCATATGCAGTACATGACGACATTTTGAAAGAAATAAAAAGTGGCCAATACAAAATTAAGATTGCCCCTTCAGATTTAGTTGACTTTGGTGGTCAACGATCATATGACATGACCCATCAGTTATTTGTTCAGCACGGTGGAACATTTGTGGTGATGTTTGATGGCAGTAGGGATTTTCACAAACCGCTGACAGAATATCCTACGGGAGATATTTCGAATGAATGTAAGTAAAGCCACAAACCATGCAGAATATCTCATTTTATAAACAAGTTAAAAGAATTAAATTCCACGGTGTAATTTTACCACATATTTAACTTCAGTTTTCCTTGAAACCGCAAAAATAAAAAAAGATGCATACAAAATAATCTTAGAATAGCCCTATATATAAATTATATAGGGGTTTTTGACTTTCAAACGAGCGTCTTTTTGTTCGCTCATCCATTATTGCATTGTAGTAAATAAAATATTTACAAACTGTTTCAGCCAATGATCGTTATTTTGTGACTCTATTATTTCTCATAACAACGTGGTAGATTAGTAAAAGTTAATACTGATATTATAAGTTTAGATCCTTGACAATGGTATGACGACATAACAAATCGATGTCACATAATGTATATTGGTTATTTAATAACATATTTTTAATCAGTTATTTCAAATTGCGTGCATCAGCCTTTTACTTAATGTCTAAAAATGGTTAAATTACAAGAGAAACAACTACCACGTGTAATATAAACAAACAATATGTAATACAAAACTTTGATAGTAACAGGTTTAATTAGGGAAGAAAAATAACAATGATTAAGCATGGTATGGCTGCTGTATTATTTACATATACAGTATAAACTCTCTGCGCATGAAGTTCATGCTATCCGTTCTTTATTTAGAGTTAAAATAATATATAGACGCATAAAATGACGGTACTTACTACCAGTTTTCGTTTACAATACTATTCTATGTATTTCTACAACATACAAGACGCAAAGTGACATTTTAAAATTTGTGACGTTTTTTTCTTCAAAATAACAAAAGTTTTTACTTAATAATTTGATATAAGCATCAATATTGTATATCTTATTTTAAAAATATATCGTGTAAGTTTTTTTTATTCAAATCACACAAGAGAGCTTTTTAATGTACACAAATTATCAAATCTGATTATTTTGCACAACCTAAAGCTTGATGCAAATGATCCGTTTAACCGATGCTTATTGTATACATTTTCTAAACAATAGCATGAAATTACATTTTTTTAAAGAAGGAAAACAAGTACAGATGGATGCAGTCCTAACCGGTACAGCAAGTTAACTTGATAACCAGTCATTTGGACTGGTCAAAGTTAACCTATGACCAAATTTAGGACTGCTCTGACCAGTCCTAGGACCAAAATCTAGTTAATATGAAAAGCGGACTTGGTCCTAGGACTGTTTTTATGTCTGCCAAAAAGTTAACTTCGAAACAGAGGTCCGCTATTGATATAAGTTAACTTCGAACCAGTCCTGCCGTAAAGTTAACATAAGTTAACTTCGAAACCAGTCCTGCCATAAAGTTAACATAAGTTAACTTCGAGACCAGTCCTGCCACAAAGTTAACTTTTGCTTTGACAAATCCGATCGAAACCAGACCTGTTCCCAAGTTAACTTTTGACTGGTCTGCTCAACACTAAGTTAACTTGTAACCAGGACCACTCTACATCGATTTTTTAAAAATATTTTTTAATATCTTTGTTTCGTAGTATAAACATCGAAAATAAAGTAAAACTAATACTTCCGTTATATATAAACAGGATTTAATACAAATATTTGAAAATAAAGTTCGCATAAAATGTTGCTTGAAA
The DNA here is from genome assembly GCF_963676685.1 of Mytilus edulis. Lineage (NCBI taxonomy): Eukaryota > Metazoa > Mollusca > Bivalvia > Mytilida > Mytilidae > Mytilus > Mytilus edulis. The sequence continues at coordinate 57,804,018 of NC_092349.1, read as the reverse complement.
CACAAATTTATCTGTGATCTGCCAATCTATAAATTAAAAAACGATCTTGGTTACAATGATAACGGGCACTGAATATATATTCCAAATTCAACCATATTTGCACTTTATTTATATGTATATCTATGAAAGGACGTATTTTAGAGGAATACATCATTTTAACACATGACTACAAATTTTTGTTCGCATAAATTTAGGGTGCCAGCATGTTCTCCTTTTATTCAAAATATTGATGCATAAAAAATTTAGTTACGTTTTGATACCCCATGCTGACTTGTACAACAAAATTATTTGACCGCGTTGACCAAAACTGACCATGTGTGCACTTTTATTTATAAATCTATATACCTCATAGTAAATCAGCCATATTTTTTCAAATTTTTGTTCTCATAAATTTAGGGTACCAGCATGTCCTCCTTTTATTCAAAGTTTGATACGTAACAAAATTTCAGTAGTTTTGATACCTCATACTGACTTGTACAACAAAATTATTTGACCGTGTTGACCAAAACTGACCGTGTGTGCACTTTTTTTATAAATCTATATACCCGCATAGTAAATCAGCCATATTTTTTCAAATTTTTGTTCGCATAAATTTAGGGTACCAGCATGTCCTCCTTTTATTCAAATTTTGATACGTAACAAAATTTCAGTAGTTTTGATACCTCATACTGACTTGTACAACAAAATTATTTGACTGCATCAACTAAAACTGACCATATGTGCACTTTAATTTGTAAATCTATATACCAGCATAGTAAATCAGCCATATTTGTTATGTCAGGATTCAATGTATATTACAATGGACAGCAAAATTGCTATACAATAACAACAATTTTTTGTTTGCATAAATTAAGGGTGCCAGCATATGTCCTCCTTTAATTCAAAATATTGATACGTAACAAAATTTCAGTAGTTTTGATATCTCTTGCTGACTTGTGCAACAAAATTATTTGAACGTGTTGACCAAAACTGACCGTGTGTGCACTTTTTTTTATAAATCTATATACCCGCATAGTAAATCAGCCATATTTTTTCAAATTTTTGTTCGCATAAATTTAGGGTACCAGCATGTCCGCCTTTTATTCAAAATTTTGATACGTAACAAAATTTCAGTAGTTTTGATACCTCATACTGACTTGTACAACAAAATTATTTGACTGCATCAACTAAAACTGACCATATGTGCACTTTAATTTGTAAATCTATATACCAGCATAGTAAATCAGCCATATTTGTTATGTCAGGATTCAATGTACATTGTATATTACAATGGACAACAATATTGCTATACAATAACAACAATTTTTTGTTTGCATACATTTAGGGTGCCAGCATATGTCCTCCTTTTATTGAAAATATTGATACGTAACAAAAATTCAGTAGTTTTGATACCTCTTGCTGACTTGTGCAACAAAATTATTTGACAGTGTTGACCAAAACTGACCATGTGAGCACTTTTATTCATAAATCTATATACCAGCATACTAAATCAGCAAATTTTTTCAAATTTTTGTTCGCATAAATTTAGGGTGCCTTCATGTCCTCCTTTTATTCAAAATTTTGATACGTAACAAAATTTCAGTAGTTTTGATACCTCTTGCTGACTTGTGCAACAAAATTATTTGACCGTGTTGACCAAATCTGACCATGTGTGCACTTTTTTTTATAAATCTATACACCCGCATAGTAAATCAGCCATATTTTTTCAAATTTTTGTTCGCATAAATTTAGGGTACCAGCATGTCCTCCTCTGACGAATTTGACAAGATTGTTGGTAGTTTTACCACATCGTACATATCCGGACACTGTACAACTGTACAATTTTCGTTAGAATATTCTGCGGAAAAAGAATAGTAAATCCAATCCAAATAAGTAGAATAACAATGAAATATATATCCATGCATGTATAAATGCGTAAAGTAAAAATTATGAAGGGACAGGTAAAATACGGGGAACGAAGTAACGTCGACAAAGATGTTGATATCCCATGATATACGAATGTTGTTCCGATGCGTTGGATAACCCCAATTTCTATCCGCCTTCTAATTAAAAAAAATATGATAGCTCTATGTAATTGACTAATGTTTATAAAAATATATAAAAATAAAAAAGAAAGAATTGTGTTGTTATTAATAATGTCTGGTAGAGTATAGCGAGTAAAGAAATTTGCTATCAGAGACCTTCTTGGAAGAACAATGCGAATGTTGTTTATACATATTTTAATAAAGCTCAAGTCTGATATGAAAAGTCGCAAACACGATAACATTTCATAAGCAGACATGTACCCAGGTCTGGTCAATAGCAGACTTGTCCACAGGTCTGGTCAGAAGCAGACCTGTCCACAGGTCTGGTCAGAAGCAGACCTGTCCACAGGTCTGGTCAGGAGCAGACCTGTCCACAGGTCTGGTCTGGGACAGACCTGTCCTCAGGACTGGTCAAAAGCAGACTTGTCCACAGGTCTGGTCTGGAACAGACCCGTCGATAGGTCTGCAGCAGTCATAAAAAAGGGGACCGTAGGTCTGGTCCACCGTAGACGAAGTTAACTTGCTGGTCTGCTTAAAAATTATCAAGTTAACTTAAAAAGCAGTCAACAAGTTAACTCTAAGTTAACTTTTGTCAAGGTTAGGACCGCACCCATCTGTACATCAACTTTTATTTTGATATCAATCTAAGCCTAGTGGAACATTACCAATGTTGATGTTACACGTTTTTCGATAGATTTGCATTTAATTCGATATTCAAAAGCTTCCGTGTGGTATCATTATTTTCAACTGGCAATTGTAATATATTGAAAAGGCGGCTAAACGTAATGCTTCCATTAAGTTTACATTTCCAGTCTAAAAGAGTCTTAAATATATGCGTTAATGTACATGATGTAAAACTGTTAGTTGATAAAAAGTGTAAGACGTACATTTGTACATTTAGGAAGTATGAATATTATTTTCTAGCTATTGTGAAACATTGGGTGAATTCAATACTTACCTACTGTATTGATGATGATGATTTCATGCCAAAGATATTGTTTGCTGCAACGCATAGTGACATTCTCTCAGATGTAAGTATTGTTTCAGATAGATGTAGTATCACTTAATTGATATCACAAACACATGTTACAAATTAGTCCAGAAAGCATAATTATCTTAATTTGTTTTTTCGAAATAACATTAAAATAATAAAAAAAAAAAACACTATCACGCTTTAACTTTTGAATACGAACACATTCGTCTGTATTTATTCCAGTGATCCTATGTCCCTTATAAACACTAAATTGGTCAATTTCTTCTATATGTAAAATCGACGAAAGATACCAGAGGGACAGTCAAAATCATAAATCGAAAATAAACTGACAATGCCATGGTTAAAATTTGAAAGACAAACAGAAAAACAATAGTACACATGACACAACATAGAAAACTGAAAAACAAGCAACACGAACCCCACCAAAAACTAGGGGTGATCTCAGGTGCTCCGGGATGGTAAGCAGATCCTGAGTCACACGTGGCTCCCGTCGTGTTGCCCGTGTCATGACATATCCGGTAAATAGTCTAATTCGGTAGGTTACGTTCACTTATTTCTGTCATAATTTTTCACTTATTTATAGTAGAAATAATTATTTTCTTTGATTGTCACGACTATTCCAGAAATGTCTGGGATTTCGTTTTTCGTTTCATATTTGCAAAGGGTTGTAAAATCATGGACCCAACTCTTATGAATATAACTTCTTCTTTTAAATAGTTCCCAATGATACAAAAAATATTGCGATAAAAGTGGATGCGTTACCATCTGCCGAAGCAAGCATAATATGTGTCTCTAATTATAATTTAGTGACTGGATTTTTTGTATTTTACGTTGCTTGATAATATTTATTGTTGGACAAAAACAAATCTCTTCCAGCATATATATTGTCACATTATACTGGAGTAAACATAAACTGATTAGATATTTTAATAAGTATTGAGGTCGACAAGAAAACATGAGCTCTGTGATAATCTTAATATTTAAATTATCTGCTTACAAAAACCTGTTTGGTGAATGTGACCGTCTAAAGATTTAAATAATTACCACACTAAACGTTTCGGCATGTTTATAGTGTAGCTTCTTCCAAATAGCACTTAACATTACGTTGGAGTGTATTATGACTATCTCAAAACCAGATACTATGAAATCCTGTAATACCGTGAACAAAGTTCAATATTTGCCGAGTTAACATTTTTGCGTGGTACATGATTTTATCATCAAAATCAGTCCAATAATAAAGTAGTAAATCAATAAAAACTTATATTATATCATATATCCAAATCTAAATTTTTAGCAATCGTTAAACATATATATGTGAGAACAACAGGACCTTGTGCAATGCATCATATATAAAAATTGATGGGATACAGTTGTTTTTATTTTTGTTTTCTTTTGTTTTCTATTAATTACTCACCAGGATATGCAGAAGAAGATGAAAATGCAATTGGTAAAAAAAATCAATGAAATGTTTGGTTCACATCAAATGAAGAAACACATAATCTTTGAACCAGTTTTTTTCATAAATGGTACGGACAAATCCGATCATGAAATTCAGAATTTAACAAACCAACTTGTCACTATTGCCCGAGCCCAGCCATCGTGGGGACGACGTCGGCCAATGCTTTGGGTTCCCCTTGAGATTCTGATTGCTAATATGATAAAAGATAACGTCCATATAATACCCAAAACACAGTTAGCTGAAGCAAACACAATGAACAACGACCTAGCCTTGTCTGAGAGACAACTGGAAGATTTTCTCTTAACACAACATTCTTTAGGCAAAATAATGTACTTTAATCAGCCAGAACTTAATGATTTTATCATTCTCTATCCTCCTGCATTGGTCAACATTCTTCGATCATTTATAACAGATGAAATATTTTGGCCTAAGAATGAGACTCTTAAAGGTATTCTACAAAAAATGAGAAAAACTGGAAAATTATATAAAAGAGATCTTCTAAAACTATGGGAACAGGAACAATTCGTTCGTCATATACAAGATGATGACTTCAAAGAGTTCATCATCCAGGTTCTAGTGCATCTCGATGTTTTGGTCATACCGAAACAATACTCTAACATGAGTGACGCGCACGTCGACTACTTCTTAGTTCCATGCACAGTTAAACACAAGATGCCGATGTCCTTTCTAGATGACAAATCATTTGCAAAAAGGACAATTGCGTTGGTCTATCAAATACAGAAGTCATCCATACCATCAGCATTGTCTTTTAAACTGGTTGGTGCAGTTAGTGGTATTTGGCCTATCAAGGAGGTGGACGGACGGCCGTTATTATATCATTCCTCAGCCGTGCTATGTGTTGACAGCAACACCGAGTTTAGAATAATGGTAGAAGAAACAAGAGTCGTCGTCTATCTTACGAACAAGTCATCTAGGTCTTACATCTCCCCAGATATTGCAGCCAGCATTCAAGAATGCTTGACCGTGACTTTACAAGCTGTTTTGAAATTTTATCTGATCAGCATTGGAAAGAACCAGAAAAAAGTTAATTTGACAAATCTCTTTAACATTGAAGTCGGAGAAGTTTGTGGCAGGTCTCCATGTGTGGTATCCATTTCAACGGTGAAACAACTCAAAAACTGGGTGTGTGAGTGTGGAAACAAACACTCCTCCAGAAGATCATTGCTGTGGGTTTTTAATAAGGTACCCAATATCAACTAGCCATAACAACCAACATATATTGTTTTCTATAGAAATATTCATAGCATGAAACATTTTTATTTCAGGGCATTAACTATCTTATATCTATTTGTTGGACGTATTTGGCTTCATTTATTGAAATTATCTATGTCCAGATCGCTTTACTAAATCTCCAATGATGATTCGGGCGCAACTGATGAGTCGCATATAGCAAAATATACGTCCATATTGCATACACATATTATGTTTCTTTAGAGTACATTTAAAATTAAGTAAATGTATTTAACTAACAATTTATATTAATTAATAAATAATAATAAACCAAAGCAATTGCAAATTGTGACGTTGTCTGAAGTCGTGATGTATAGTGTTATATTGTAATATAAATCATAAGAAATCATTACACTTTCAAATATTTCATTATTTAATAAACGTTTTTCAGAAACAAGAAGAATGTCCATCCCATTGTCAAGGTAAATTGATATGGACCATCATAAATGATACAAAATTGGAATCCATTTGATGTGCATAATTAATGAACCTTGTTATGGTGAATTTATATGACAAATTATTTTAAACTTCATAGTGTGAATGAAGTAAAACAAATCGAAGTAAATACACAGCTACTCAACATACCAACAAAAAACAGTTTACAAACCGGAGAGTAATTTTTCGGATATATCAGGAATCCATGCTGTAGTATTACATGTTTTAGCAACCTTCTTTTCTTGTTCGTATCGCAAAGATACATACATGACCAATTGAACCAATATATCGGTTAATAAATTGGATGTCGGACAACAAGAGGTCCAACTCAATTAATATCCACAAAAGAGTGGAAACTGCAAATCAAGATTATCGATATGACGCTTATTCAATTTTACACAGATGGTGTACATGATATACATGATATACATGATATATAGATGAGGCATTTTTTTGTTGTTGAAAATTTAAAAATTTATTTTGTGAATCAATAGAAAATGTAAACTACATTTGCAGAAACAATCATGCGTATCAAAAATTGTTGTCGAAAATCTGAAAAACACTTTTTAAAAAAAGAAATAGCCTTTGATAAAAACATTATAACATTATAACATTGAGAAACATCTAGCTGTAATTTGATAGCAAGACAAATTGTTAATCGTTTATAAATGTTATATAACAGATGGGTAGGAACATGCTTACATTATGGTAATTTTCAAGAAGTTTTCGATCTGTGTTGCTCTGTCAAATCCACAGTAAATTAAATACTGGTTCATGTATGTACATTGAGAATATCACATCTCTCATTTATTAATGGTAAGGTTTTACCACATAAGGGGAGAAACATAATATGTCTTATCGCAAATCGTTTCACAAATATTCTTAGCTTAGCGAAACATGTGTGTTTGTAATTGTTGTTGTTGTTTTTTTATATTTGAAAACAATCTTAATTGTCATCTTCCTTTTTTTATTTTGTTTCACCTTTTCGAATTATTCAGGTCTTGAAAAAACTATCCTGACAAAGTCACCAAGCGAGCAACATCTGTCAAGACTTGCCTATGAGCTAGATATCAATAGTTGTAGAGAGTTACTGATGCATCTTGGGTTACAACTGAATGATTGGAACGATATTGATTACAGCTACACAAGGATGCCTCTTGTTATCAAAATCATGGCATTAAATTTATGGAGAACAAAAACCATACGGGGTAAACCCAGAAAATCATTCAACGACTTGCTGGATGCTTTAAAGGCAGTGGGGGATGAAAGACATTTGCTTTGCAAGGTTTGGACAGCTTTTGTTTTTTTTTTTCTCTCAAGGAGTACAACTACGTTAATCATACTGTGTTTTAGTTTTTCAACCATGTTTTTTTTAATGCCAATTTTTCTGTTAGAAGTTGAATCGTTTCAGATCTATATAGAACATGCCTTGCTTGATAGGCTCCGATGATTTTCCAAATGTCTATGCACCACTCTTTCAGGTGGACAATAGCGGGATTGGGACAAAACTGTTGTTTTAATCCACAAGTCAATATCAGTTTTTCAAGTATGACATGTTACAATTATAGATCATCATTAACTAAGTGAATGCTTGTACTTAAATTGATTATAACTAAATTTTGGTTTTGATTTCATATGAACGAAAGATTAATAATGTAACATAGCTTTAATTTGTGTATCACGTCGATCGTTTCGATCTTTTAAAACTTGATTGGCAATGGACTCAAATATAGTACATGCATTTATTTAAACAAAAAGTGTCTATCCTGTTTGAGCTTTTGATTTTGCCATTTGATTAGTGAACTTTCCGTTTAGATTTTTTCCTCGGAGCTCGGTATTTTTGTGATTTAACTTTTCATTGAGACCATAAAATGACAGAAATCAAGAAAAACCAATATATTAAAGACACGTGTCTTGTAATTGCAAAAAGCCTTCAACCCTCTACTCCGGTTTATTAAGAAAAAAAATGTAAATGACCAAGGAGCTGTGTAACATTAACGGTAAAAAAAATACTGACCTATATGCGCAATAACATTATTAAAGTCTGTTCCGTGATGCTTAAGCCCGAAATGTTTGAAAATCTAAACGTTAGTCAAAAGACGAAGAGCTTACATTGATATATTTTCGGGGAAGGAATTAGAGCTTTGCAAGTCAGAGGTATATTCCTTCATTTGAGTGCCACATGTGGAGCGTGATATGCTTACCCTTCAAGAGTGCACAATACCATCGCCGATTTTTGGTGGGGTTTGTTTTTGCTCAATATTTATTCTTCTATATTGTACTTTGTATACAGTTGAAAGTCTCAAGATATTTTTTGCTTTTTCGCCATGGCGTTGAAAAATTATTTCAAATTATGAGTTGCAATTTCCCTTTGCTATCTTTCGTCTTTCTTTTTTAAAGATTACAGATTTTCTATAATAGCACATTTCAATGAAACAAAAACTTGATGTTCCATTATATGCCGTATTTTTGTAGACGTATTTGTTTGTATTTATACGGATTAAGATTTGAATACAATGTTGACAGATGAACCCCTTATTTTGATTATTTTACCTCCGTTATCTGTTTGTTTTGCTAGCACATTGTCATTATAATTAATGTATATGCTACTGTCATAAAGGTGAGAGGTTAAGCTAGCTATACAACCAGGTTTATTACACCATTTTCTACATAAAGAAATGTCTGTTCCAAGTCCGGAATATAACAGTTATTTTCTATTTGTTTAATGTGTTTGAGCTTTGGATTTTGCTATTTGAAAAGGATTTTCTCATTTAGAATTTTCTTTGGAGTTTTGTATGTTTGTTATTTTAATTTTCTAATATTTTTACCTGTTGAATGAAAAACTTTTTTTGTCATGTAAAACAAAGATGGTTCACTCAATAAAAATTTTAGTGAAGTTATTATCGGTTATAATAGTAGTGCATTTTTGTCTAATGAACTCATCATAGATATCAGATAACAAAGGCCTTATTAAGTATTTATATCAAACTGTAGTAAATCTACGAAAATATATTTTTGTTTCACACGATATTCCACAGATATACAAATAGTGTCAATTAGATCTCGCTATATTCCTCAGGTAAACATATTCATGATATAGTTTGAATAAGTTCTCATGATATTCCTTAGGTAAACATATTCATGATATAGTTTGAATAAGTTATCATGACATTCCTTAGGTAAACATACTCATGATATAGTTTGAATAAGTTCTCATGATATTCCTTAGGTAAACATATTCATGACATAGTTTGAATAAGTTCTCATGATATAACTTAGGTAAACCTACTCATAATATAGTTTGAATAAGTTCTCATGATATTCCTTAGGTAAACATATTCATGATATAGTTTGAATAAGTTCTCATGATATTCCTCATGTAAACTTATTCATGATATAGTTTGAATCAGTTCTCATGATATTCCTCAGGTAAACATATTAATGATATAGTCTGAATAAGTTCTCATGATATTCCTTAGGTATGCATACTTATGATATATACACATGGAAAAAGTATTGTTTTTTGAATAAGTTCTCATGATATTCCTTAGGTAAACATACTCATGAATTTGTATAACCGATATGATATGCAACACCTTGATTTTTTACAACTTGAAAAATCAGTCTCTTATTTTGGATGGAATATGGTAAAATACTTGTAAAATAATATTGAAACGTAGTTTATGATAACATTGGCATTAAAACGAACAAAAAATGTATGAAAAAAAAGTTTTATCTAACCAAAATTTTTATAACAAAATGAAGTGTTTTTTATACAAAAAAAAATGCATTTTACAACTTCTTCTGTAGTCGAGCTTTACAATGTCAGACATTTCAAAATTAATCTTTAGATGATTGTTCATATCATGATTGATCGTTATACGCCAAAGAATTAGTACTTTGTGCGCAGCCTCCATTCAAATGGATAACCGCATCTTAACGTCTTCTGATTCCTGCCATACGTCGACCCATTTGTTGCTAAGGAAGCAGCAACCACTCTTGTCGAAGGGTATTATTTATTTCATGACGTGTTTGAACTGGGGTGCCCTTAGTGCACTTTACGCCCAATAGTGGCTAGGAAGATAAGCCGAATTACATTGGAACAATGGAATACCTACACGACGCTCATTTCCAACTTTGACGAGGTCTGCACTATATTGGATACGGACATATAATATGTGTCTGTTTGTAGGCAAAGGTCCCCGAAATTGTATTATCGCACGATAACCAGTAGCGATGAGGCGATCTCGAACAGTTCTTGTTTAAAGGCTCCTGTATGGTCATCACTCTCTTTTTAGGATTGTATTGTTTGCAATGGGTTTCCTTCTGATCAACCTTCATTATGCTTGATTTTCACTAACATATGTTATAGGGGGTCTTCTTGACCTCGGAAGGTCTTTAACATCGTTTCTTGCCTGATTTTTATTCTCAAAACGACTTACAGCGGAATGGTGATGACCAACAATACGTGCAATTGTCACAGCGACACACATGCTTCCCTCATGCTGATTATCTGCCATCTTGCTGCAGTTATGAGTTGTGGATGCAAATTACAAGGTGTCAATCACATAAATTTATAAACTTGGTTATTTTAAGTGTTGAAAACAATGAGGATAAAAACATCTGTTTAAGTGTTTACGAGTACAGTAGCTGCATGTGCAGATAAGAACTGATAGAGTCGATATTTATTGATTAAACTCAGGTGATATTAAAACAATGTTTTACTAGACGTTCTATTTAAACAAATTATTTAACAAAAAAAAAAAAAAAAAGTGTTTTTTTTTTTATTTTAATTTCAATTTGGTGTTGCAATACTTTTTTCCAGATGTATAGTTTGAATAAGTTCTCATGATATTCCTTAGGTATACATATAGTTAAAATTTGTTCTGAATCGTGTTATGCAGTGTGCAGAATTGATCTTGGGTCATACACAAATCATATATACAAATACAATAACTTTATCTATTACCTACCTTTCAGGTGTTCAGAGAAGACACAAATTTGTTAGGTAAGATTTAGCATAACTACCCGTTTCTTGCAGAAACTTTATTTTTAAATTCCTAAGACTTTACAAAATAATAATATTTCGAAATAACCATGTCTATAATATGGTCTTTTTCGAATTTTTATGTTATGTATATAGATGAATAGTCGATACCGAAGCAAAAAATAAAAAAAAATATTTCAAGTACTTGTTACAAGCGGTCTTACAATAAAATTCCGAATTCTTACACTGTTTGAGAATCGTAGATATAAAATACAAATTTGTGAAGAACCACATTGATTCTATCAGAACATACACTTGTGACTTTGGACGATTAAGTTTTCAACAGATAGTCGGTTTTTAAATTGGCACTTATTGTGCACGCTTACAAGCCGATTAGTATTTGTAATTGTATGAAGCAGAATTCATTCAGAGACTTCTATACGACAACAAGAAAAAGAAAAACATCTTGCGAAATGCTTTCTTACCTTCAGATATATTTATTTTTTCCGTTCACTCAATAAACTATAATGCAATCGTTACTTGCATCTCATATATCCCAGTGAACTTGAAATTGACGATACTATTAATACCAGAAAGACGGCTTCATACGTTGATATTTTCCTCAATATGGACACAAATGGACGACTTTACACTGAAATCTATGACAAACTGGATGATTTCAACTTCCGAATTATCAATTAACCTTTTCTGAGCGGTATCACATTCCCTGTCCAATCGAATGGTGATTACGCATCTCAGTTGATCCGTTTTTCTGGTGCATTTTCACGATTTACGGACTTCATACACAGGAGTGTGATCCTCACGAGTTATGAGGAGGACATGCTTGTACTTAAAATGACAATCCGTACAATTTATGGACTCCATACCGAATGGGTTTATCTATGTGATGTATCTGTATTTTAACTTATTAATGACAATTTTATAACGTCTTATATTGTAGTTAACCATCTACGTCGTCTTGTCTGCTAATTACCAAACGTGACTTATTACTGAATATGACTACTTTGCCGAGTGTTAATTATGATGTTTCTTTTGTTAGTCTGGTTAGATATTGTGTTGTGCCTTATCTTTTGTGTTTTGATTACTAATTTGTTTTTTTTCTATGAATGTAAAAGTTCAGAGGATTAATCAGCAATTTCATGTATACAATATTATTTATTTAGTTAAAAGCAACCATATGCACAAACTTGTTCATCGACATACCTCATATATCTACGTCAATGTTTTTTTCTTCATATATTATGTATATATTTTGACAGATATTGCAGAAATCCGACTACAAGAAGTTCCACACGATAATGTTCTAAAAGATCTACCCAGAAACCTTGGGAACTGCGCCATACAACTCGGAATTGAGCTGGGAGTTAGTATAAGTTCGATAGAGGAGACATTGACACGGCATCCAAGGGACATGTACAATCAAATAGAAGACATCCTTAGAAAATGGAAAACTTCAATAGAAGTAAAACCTACAATATACAGGTTAATGTTAGCTCTGAAACGCGTACATACTGGAGGATTGGAATATTTGAAGGGTCTCTACATTGGACAGTAAATCATGATCATATGTAATAAACATATAATAATAATTATGAGATGTCACTCTAAGTCAAGTATTTGAAATACGAAGATGTATAAGTAACGAAATTATAATACATTATCTAAATTGTTATACATTATAATAACAAGGGGAAAGTACAATTTGTACAGCAACATATGCGGAATTGAACAAAATATGTATATTTAGTAAGGCTTAACGCATAATGGTTGAATCGCTTATTAAACCTTACAATACCTAGCAAAATTCAAAACAGGATAAACCGAAACCTATTGTATATTCATGAGAAACCTTAATTAATGCTATTTTTGCCACATTAAATAATATATTTCAAATCATGCTCGGTTAAGAATGTGATAAAAATGAGCAAAAAACGTTGGCAATGTCTAAACATGGTGTCTATAACTAAAAATATGATGTAAGATGGAATATTTGTAAAAAAAAAAACCGCTGCGTCGTGTAGATAAACGCAAGGGTACTGTTTCGTAGTTATAGTTATATTGTTGTAAATATTTGTCATACATGCTTGACTCTACTAGGTCTTACCAAACACTGTTTAAATAAGGCTAATCAAGTTATTGGTATACCTTTGTGTATGGCTACGAATAAAAGAGATCGAATTATTAAGAGGAATTGATTCGTTTTATTATTTTATATTTTGGTTCTAAATTGTTAACTTTATAACAAGATTTTAAACAATGTAAAGATGTAAAGATGTATTTTTAGCGCAAGAGCTTAAACGAATTGTTGAATGTATTTTTAGGATTATAGATACATAAAAAAGTAGACAATCATTATGGTTTCCTGTTTTTCAAATAATACTTAACATTTATCTGCTGTCGAAAATTGACAAAAAAACATCCAAGATTTCTTAAACAAAATCAATTAAAACAAATTGCTAAGTCCTTAGAATAAACGTTCGACGTATTCATTGCGTGCTGTTTTTCAATACATTAATCAGTTAACCAATGCTCAACTCTGTTATCCGATAAAGAAGAAAGTAATCAATGTAACGACTATAAAATGAGGGAATCACATTTACTAAATTAAGCGTGACTTGGTGCGATAACAGATTGATCGATTGTTTTATGTATTGCTCATTCGTCATTTAAATTTGTCACAATGGAGAATAGGACTTGATAGGTAAATACTAATCCACATGTCAATAAGTACACTTTCTGTCCGAATCAAAACACCATTGTTGAATATATTTCAGCATACTAGATGTATAAAACAAAAGAAAAAGAAAGGCAGTATGGTTACCTGTTTCGTTTCATTATTCGATTAAGAAGAAATAAATCAAACCCAAACACTCAATCATCTAAGCAATATATGAGCATGACTCAAATGATAAATAACACGATGAATAAATCGACATGATGTTTCAAACGTCGACTATCATTTTTAATGGTCACAATAACGAATTAATAGATCGATATGATGTCTTAGAAGCTGACAATCATATTTAATAGTCTCAATAACGAATTAATAGATCGATATAATTTCTTCGATGCCGACAATCATTTTATCAAACGCCGACAATCATTTTTTTCAAACGCCGACAATAATTTTTAGTAGTCACAATAACGAATTAATAGATCGATATGATATCTCAAACGCTGACAATCATTTTTCTCAAACGCCGACAATCATTTTCAATAGTCACAATAACGAATTAATAAGTCGATATGATGTCTCAAACGCTGACAATCATTTTTCTCAAGCGCCGACAATCATTGTAAATAGTCACAATAACGAATTAATAAATCGATATGATGTCTCAAACGCTGACAATCATTTTTCTCAAACGCCGACAATCATTTTTAATAGTCACAATAACGAATTAATAAATCGATATGATGTCTCAAACGCTGACAATCATTTTTCTCAAGCGCCAACAATCATTGTAAACAATCACAAAAACGAATTAATAAATCGAAATGATATCTAAAGCGCCGACTATGATTGTAAATAGTCACAATAACGAATTAGTAAATCGACATGATATCTCTAACGCCGACAATAATTTTTAATAGTCACTATAACAAATAAATAAATCGACATGATATCTCAAGCGCCGACAATCATTTTTAATAGTCACAATAACGAATTCATAAATCGATATGATGTCTAAAACGCCAGCTGTCATTTTTAATAGTCTCAATAACGAATTCATAAATCGATATGAGTTCTCAAACGCCGACAATTATTTTTCTCAAACGACGACAAACATTTTTCTCAAACGGCGACAACCATTTTTCTTAAACGAAACAACATTTTTTTCAAGTGCGTTGTAATCCTTATTAAAATTCAAAAATTCGAACGACGGCGACACAATATAACAGAGAATGGAATTTCGAGAAGATCGGTAACACATATCTGGTGCCACCTACATGTGTATGTGTTTAATTTATTTCCTGATCAATATCCGTATCATATATTATCGTAATCATGTGTACTTAGGCCGTGTTCACACCAAACTCCATGTACAGTAAACTTGTTTTCAATTAGTTTAATGTACTGGACATTGGTTTCACATTAAATTTGTTCACATCTATACACCTTGTTTAATTACCTGTACATAAGATTCTTTCACACTTGTAAACTCTATGTCATTTAAATGTTCATTACGTAGAATCGAATGAAAAGTTTTCGGACAACTTTTCTAGCAGTAAGCGAACGACCATTTGACTCTGAATAGGGGGGATGGAAATATTCCAAACCCCAATTGGATAAAGAAAACAATTCTGGTTCTTAAATAAAAAAAATACCCCCCCCCCCTTTTTTAAGTTAAGTGGTTGCTTCTTTATGAAAGCCATTTTGATGATTTGCAGTAGTTTAAATATACTAAAGATGTCTCGATTAAGCATTAGAAAACGTAGGCTGCAACAGCGTGTTTACAGACGAAGAAGGATTGATATGTTAGGGATCACTAGATTTCTATCTTTTCTGTTTGTTCAAATGGTACTCTTCTCCAAGAAGTATTTGGCAAAAGGGGGGGGGGGTAATGTTTTTTTTTTTTTTTTAACTTTTTAAGTGTTATTTCACGGATCCGTGATACTGCACAAACAATACATTTACCTCACACTTTTTAAGTAATGCATTTATGAGTGAATCGTGTTTTGAGTAAAGACCAGTGGCAAATATTTCTGTGTAAGTCAAGTTTATTCGGAAATACCTTAATTTTCAAATGAATTATTTGTTCGGCAATGATGCTGCTTTGAGTCTTGATAAGGGCTTAATAAAGCTACGTTAAGTTTTATTTCTAAACAAAACAAATAAATATTTTAAGTTAAGACAAATATTTCTGTAAAGAACTTTTATTATAATAATTGCTATATATATCAATTTTATTCAAAAATCGTTTCTTCTTTAAATATGCACGGTGAAACTTATGTTTTAAATGCCTAGTTTTATGTACACTGAATCTACACAAGGCCTACATCGAGTATCGACTGCATGTAGACAAAACATGATTTACACTACATGTAAACATTGAGTTTTATCAATGGGAACGTAATTTTGTTTAGTTTACGTGTGAGTTACACTTACACACCACACCGAGTTTAGGTCAATGGGAACACGGCCTTATATATGCTACATTAGCTTTATGTTATTCATGATTTGAACTACAATGCAAGCAGCAAAGTGAGAGGGAAACTATATAAAAGATAAAGAAAACTAAATAAATATTTCTAAGATATCCTTCTTATACATATAAGAAGTGTTATCGGACCACATATGAATTATCACGTTGTGATTGGTTAAATGCCGTCACGTGGTGACCCCCTATGAGACCGTATGGGGTTAGTAAGTTTCATATTGGGTTAATGACGCGTTAATGGCGACGTCATCTATTAATGTTGTTGTGTTTCATTGTTTATTTTTCAACAAAACGCCGTAGAAAAAGTCCAGCGTCCGATAAATTCGTTATACGGTTAACTACTGACCCCCTACGGATCCATAGAGGGTGAATAAAATTCATAGGGGACTCGGCCTCCGGTCACACCCCCTATGGATTTTACTAACCCTCCATGAATCCGTACGGGGTCAGTAGCGAGCCATATAACTTATAGTATGACTACCAATGAGACAACTCTCCATCCAAGTAATAATTTGAAAAAGAAACAAGATATGTCTTCAACAGGGAGCCTTCACCTACATCGATTAATAAGCTATAAAAGACCCCAACAATGACGATTTTAAAACCATTCAAACATAAAACAAACGGTTATGTTCTTTTGTAATATTTTGATAAAAAAAAAAAAAAAACTCTTAAAGAAAAATGTTGCATAGTAAATTAACTTATATATGATAACAATGTGAAGTTTAATCCAACAGTCTAAAATTGTATTTACAATTTTGCTGGAAATAGGAAATATAACATGTGATTTAATGATATATTGATTAATACCATATATATGTAGGGAATAAATAATGTTTTTTTAATACTTGTAATTCATGGATAAATAATAAAGATATTTTTATAACTAACATTTTGCTTCCACTTTTTCTTGTTATTTGCAAACATTCCTATAGTGTACACAAACATTATAGTACAACGTATAGTATTGCCACACGATAATTAAGCTGAGCTCCAAAATTTTGCATAACATTTTCGAAATTGAGTTTGGTTGAGAAATCAGTATTACCACAGAGAGAATACTTTTTAAAAGATCATTCCGTAATGTTACGTATTAAGTGGTAAGCAGTTTCTGCAATCCGCAAATCAGACAAACAGCTTATCATTGTATCGGTTGCCATCTTTTCATCAAACTATGTCATTGACTATAATTACTATGTAGTGCTAGGCTATGTGTCATTGACTACAAATAATATGTAGTGCTAGGCTATTTGTCACTGACTACAATTACTATGAAGTGCTAGGCTATGTGTCATTGACTACAAATACTATGAAGTGCTAGGATATGTGTCATTTACTACAAATACTATCAACTGCTCGGTTATTTGTCACTGACTACAAATACTATGAAGTGCTAGGCTATATGTCATTGACTATAAATACTATGAACTGCTAGGCTATATGTCATTGACTATAAATACTATCAACTGCTAGGCTATATGTCATTGACTATAAATACTATGTAGTGCTAGGCTATGTGTCATTGACTACAAATACTATGAAGTGCTAGGATATGTGTCATTTACTACAAATACTATCAACTGCTCGGCTATTTGTCACTGACTACAAATACTATGAAGTGCTAGGCTATGTGCCATTGACTACAAATACTATGAACGTGGTAGGCTATGTGTCATTGACTACAAATACTATGAAGTGCTAGGCAATGTGTCATTGACTACAAATACTATGAACTGCTAGGCTATATGTCATTGACTATAAATACTATGAACTGCTAGGCTATATGTCATAGACTATAAATACTATGAACTGCTAGGCTATATGTCGTTGACTATAAATACTATGAAGTGACCACCCAATATATACAAAAAACACTGATGTATGTCGGCCATATATACATCGCTGAAAGGAATAGGTTTCAGTAAAACCCCATTTTGGCCCCAAAATATAGAAGTTTTACAAAATTGTAAAAATGTAATCTTTTAGCTATTTATTGGAAAGTAGAATGCTTCTGCTACACAAATATGGGCTGTTTTTGACAATACAATGCACATATATCATGTATATTGGGTACTAACATCAATAAGTCATGCTAAATTACTGAAATCTTCACAATTTTAGCATTTTAGTTAAATTTTAGACGGTTTCCGTCTTAAACGAAAGTGGCCGCATTTGTGATCATTCATAATATTGAATTTTAAGTTTTATTTGGTGATAATACATTACATACATAAAGGCTGAGGATGAAAATAGATGCGGCCACTTTCTTTTTTGACAAAAAACATATGAAAAGAGATTTTTTTGGCATATTTGATATATTTTTTTCTTTAAGCTTGAATCGGAGCGTTTTTAAGCACTAAATCAGTTAAAATCTTTCACATAAACTTATTGAATCAAATGAAATAGACACTTAAGTATTTAAAAAGTGTACAAAATCTTTCGTTAAATGAACTTGAAATTTTAGGTCAAAATCGGCCCTTACCGGACCTACTCCTTTCCATTTCTGGAACTTTACCAATACAACTATTTATGGAAGGAAAACACCAAATGTTTTCGTTGCAAGGTTGGTTTGATACATAAGATAGTAAAATTTGGCATTGTATACAGACAACATTATCAAAAGATACCCGGCTTTTAATGTATAACTCTAGACGCGGGTTTCATAAACATGCAACTTATCAGAGATGCTAGAATTAAACTAGGAGGAATGTCAAGCCAAATAAAAAGTTATACAGCTTTGCAAACTGATTGGGTAATGGGGTGTGACTAAGACGACTAAGACCATTTATGTCTTCGGTAGAACAACCAAAGAAGAGGAAGACTGCATATTGCCCTCTAGATTTTAATTTATGACTTTGTCGTAATAATTCAATCTCATTTTATTCATTGTTAATATTTCGTTTAATTAATGTCCATCGATGGGACTAAAACAGATTTACACTATATACGCACACTTAAATGGAATTGTATCACAGAATTTACAATTTTTGTTGAAAATAACAATTATTCTTGGATAGATAAAAGGTAATATGAGCTTTTCGATTCAAATCAAAAACGCAAACCAAGTAATGGAATTTCGTCAAATTTAAAAAGATCCTAATTTGCATTGCTATTCATGCATTACCACCATGTCATGACATACTCAGTCAAAGTGTCTCGATCGGCAATAGAAGTTAAGAGACTTTTCTCGCACCTTAAGACCATGCATCGTATGAGTCAATTATATTCGTGTTAATGATCATTAACGTATGTAGGTTCGAAATCAGTAGTTATTCCTCATATTGCAGAGCCAGGTTTTGTGTTACAAGCATATCATGTAAATGACGTTCTTATGACGTAGGTATGTACACAGCTTAGTGCCGTTCACAAATACATCGATAAATATTGGTTGAGATATAAATAATTAGTTATCAAAGGCACCAGGATCACAAGTCAATACGCCAGACGCGCGTTCCGTCTACACAAGACTCATCAGTGTCGCTCAGATAAAAAAAGTTATAAAGCCAAAAAAGTACAAAGTTGAACAGCATTGAGTACCAAAAATTAAAAAAATTTGTGCTAAATATGGCTACGGTTATCTATGCCTGGGATAAGAAAATCCTTAATTTTCGAGAAAATTCATAGTTTTGTAAACAGGAAATATATAAAAATTACTATATAATTGATATTCATGCCAACACCGAAGTGTTGACTACTGGGCTGGTGATACCCTCGGGGACGAAACGTCTACCAGCAGTGGCATCGACCCAGTAGTCTAAATAGTTATCAAAGACACCAGGATCACAATACAATACGGCAGACGCGCGTTTCGTCTACACAAGACTCATAACACGTCACACGATACATACATATTAAAAAAAGGAAAGAGATGAAATTGAATTTATTTAAGGAATGACTGTAATATTTTTTTCTGTCTATGAAGAAATAACATAAAAAATGTGGTGCACACTGAATAACGCGCGTAGCGGATTATTTAACAGTGTGCACCACATTTTTTATGTTATTTCGAATAGAGAGAAACAATATTACAGTCATTTCTTATAATTTAATTCTAAATTCCATTTTAAACCGTACAAAACCATGAAAAAAAACGGTGATGACGTCACGGTCACATGACAAAATTATGTCTATGGGCTCATAACAGAATAACGTCAGCCAATCAGAAGACGCGTTACATCCAAAATTATATACCATTAGATACTTACTGAATCTTACCGTAAACGTGATTCCTAAAAAAAATATGAAATAAGGGGCAACTATGGGTCATCGTACAGCTGTCAACAATGAACAAACCATGTGTTTAATGAGGTTCGTTCATTTGTATTGCTCAGGTGTTTGTTTTCTATGTTGTGATTTGCGTACTGTTGTTTGTTGATAGGTCTTTTTTGTTTTTGATTTGTTTTTGTCAGGTTGTTTTTTCGAAGTATGCGTTGAAATACCCTTCGCCTATCTTTTGTTCACAGATAAAATGTTGTAAATCGTATATCCAAAGTAGAAATATAAATCCCTAATGCTTAATAACAGATTTGTAGAGATATTTTGATGTTATTTTATTTGTTGTTGCAGAATTCGATCACCAATCTGCAGCACAAGACCAGTGTTAAGTGGTGTTTGTTTCGCTCAATCTTTGAATTGGTTTTATTTGTTTTCTGCTTGTCTGCGTGTCTGTTTAAATTTGTCTTTTTAAGCAATGGCATTGTCAGTTTATCTTCCATTCATGATTTTGATTGCCTCTAATATGTTTTGCCTTTCTCTATTACATGTCATGCCCATTTAATTCTTCAAAAAATAAATCATAGAGTTCGGATCCAATATTAGTGATGCTTCAAATAGATTACATTTGACAAATATTCCGGTTTCCGGTTTCCGGTTTTCGGAGATGTTTGATAACCATCTAAGTTTTAACCTTAAAATACTGATTTGTGGTTATGATATTTTATCAATTTCCTTATACAATCATATTTGTAATGTTTCACATCGTAATAACAATTTTGATAAATTAATGATATAAATACATTTTTTATATTTTGTTAAAAAACACATTGTTTTTAATACAAGCATATTAAATGGTGTATACCCTTTCTATCATACATATGATGCCATCCTTCTTGTCTGTATCTTCCTCTTGTCTGTATCTTCCACCTACTAAACACAAAACATTAAAGTACTTACTGCTGTTATTCTAATAGAGTTTAAGAATTTTTTACCCAGATTGACTTGACTAAATAATAAGATGAAGTCGAAATAGGATATATTTTGAAATGATGAAACCATTTATAAATTGCTATTTTACCAGAAATAACACGATTACTTGTAATATTATGCCTAACTATTTCAGTATTCAAACAAAACTGTTTTTGTTGATAAATAACATTAACATCAATTAGAATACAAAGGAGGACTTATTTCAATCTCTATCATTTATTTAATTTTTTGTTAGGTCCACCTCTTATATACTATTATCTAGGTGTGTATTTTGTGTAAGTATTGATTGTAAAATGAACATGTCTAGGTGACAGGTTTCATCGATCATGGGTCAATGTTAAGTTTTTGTGGTCTTGTTTCGTTTCTCAGATATTTCGAGCAATTATTCATATATATATTTATATATATATATGGTGTAAAAGGAATGATTGTAATTTGAACATATACTTCAAATAACTTTATCTGTCCTTGGTTCCGATTTATGCATCAGTGATTATCGTTGAGTGTTTATAGTCAGGTCAGTATTTAATAATTGTAAGGTGTACACGTTTGTCTGTATCAGTTCATGGCACAGTAACCTCGTTTACATAAATCATTGACTAGGATAAGTTCATATGAAACCTGTAATAAAACCTCATCTTAAAGCATTTCTTTCCTTTTACAATTTAAGTATAATCTGTACAGCAGGCATTCTGTTTTTTTTTTACATAAACATAGCAAATAGTTCATCATTCAAATTCTGATTGCATATATTCATATTCATGAATCTTGAGGAA
Organism: Mytilus edulis; assembly: GCF_963676685.1. Taxonomy (NCBI): domain Eukaryota; kingdom Metazoa; phylum Mollusca; class Bivalvia; order Mytilida; family Mytilidae; genus Mytilus; species Mytilus edulis. The sequence goes on along the minus strand of NC_092349.1, from coordinate 57,781,704 downwards.
TCTACTATTTTTGTAAGATCTTCTTTGGATGCCTTTCTTTCGTTTGAGCACATATTCGAGAAATGAAGAAGATTTTTTTTCCTGTTTCAATTTCGCGGTGTCACCAACGTCTGCATACAAGTCTAAAAAATGTGTAACTAGTTGAACATTTAAATTTGTGGTAAATGAAAAAAGTCAAATCACAAAAGTAAAAAACCTACAAAATTCACCAAATTGGATACCCCAGGAATAATGATAAATAACAGTATCAAGAAAAGGTGTTCTGTTGATATTCTGCAAGAAATTTCTAATTGATTAAATGTTAGTAATAGATTAAGTAGATCTTCCCTTTGAATCCTTTTGAAAAACAAATATTCAAAAGAGATGAAAGTAAAAAAAAAATCCAAAAATTGTCAAAACAAACTGACAATATAGAATGGTGACACAAACTGACAACATATTATGGTCAAAGCAAACTAACAATAAAGTATGGTCAAAACAAACTGACAAAATAGTATAACGAAACAAACTGACAACAAAGTTTGGTTAAAATAAACTGACAAAATAGTTTGGTCAGAACAAATTGACAACATAATATGGTCAACACAAACTGACAATAAAGTATGGTGAAACACACAGACAACATTGTATGGTTAAATCAATATAACGACAACTAATCCTACCAAGCATTCAAGGTTTTTGATCATTAGTGTCTTTAGAAGAAAGAACGGAAAAACGATTACTCTAAAATATCCTTAATAAAGGACGCTCATACCAAAACATTTGAAAATCTAGGATCTATAGGAACTAAACAATTGAATAGATATTGCTTAAAAATTTACCCCTACAAATAGTAAATTCGTCAAAGACATTGATTGAGGGTGTCTTAATTCCCAACAATATCTGTATCTGTCAACGGTAAATTTATAGCTGAGTTCAAATCAACATCTATATATTTTTTTTTAGATTAAATACAATTGAGAATGGAAATGGGGAATGTGTCAATGAGACAACAACCCGACAATAAAACAGAGAACAGCAGAAGGTCACCTATAGGTCTTCAATGCAGCAAGAAATTCCCGCACCCAGAAGCGTTCGTTAGTTACATGTAGCCTATACACAAATATATATACTAGTTCAGTGATAATGAACGCCAAACTGAACTCCAAATTATACACAAAGAACTAAAATTGAAAATTATACAAGACTAACAGAGGCCAGAGACTCCTGACTCGGGACATGCGCAAACATTCGGCGGGGTTAAACATGTTTATGAGATCGCAATCCTCCCCCTATACCTCCAGCCAATATAGAAAAGTAAATGCATAACAATACGCACATTAAAATTCAGTCCAAGAGAAGTCCGAGTCTGATGTCAGAAGATGTAACAAAAGAAAATAAAGAAAATGACAATAATAGTTAGATAACAACCCTACATATACATAAACCAGGTTTAATCCACCATTTTCTAGATAAGGAAATGACTGTTCCAAGTCAGGAATATGGCCGTTGTTTTTCTATTCGTTTGATGTGATTCAGCATTTGACTTTGCATTTGTAATAAAAGAATTTCTGTTTTGAATTGAATTCGGTATTATTTTATGTTATCTTATTTTATACATAAAGGATTTTAGCACCTAATTGTAACTATGAAAACAGTGTAATTTTTATAAATATCATGCTTTTCTTAAAATTTCTTTGGCATAGTCCACGTTTAAAACAACTTTCCTCAATTTTAACAAGAACAAACTAGTATAAACGTAATAAAGGACTAATATATGCATTAATTAATACAGATAAGGAGAGACTTAACCGACGACACACTCGGTCTCGTTTTCTTTTAAAATCTATGTGAATCCCTCAGTTTTTAATTAGATTGTATATCTAAAATAAATTTACTAAATGTGAACATCCGGTAACCACTGTTGTTTTACTTTATAGCTGTCAGCTCATTTGTTAGTGGATTCCCCCATTGTTTTTCTCTCTCTGTAAATATTTTAAAGATATAAGCCAATTTAAAAAGAGGGAATGATTCCCCTTGGACAAACTCAATTTACGAAATTCAAACATCGGTTAACATTTGCCGTTTTTTTATTCTTACTTTGTATGATTGTCTTTATCTATACAGGTGTTTAAGATATTACACATCTACAAAACAATAACTGATGATACTAAGTGAACATCAAAATCATTATGAAAGAAGACAAAAAATCACAAAACACTACATAATGATCTAAAGACGAAGCAAAAAGAACCGCACCAAAAATTAGTGGTGATTACAGGTGCACTGAATTTTTCTTAACACGTTGCATCCGTTTTGTTACTTAGGGTACTATCAAAGTAGAAAACTACTAGATATGATTGTGGTATCGACAAGTTTAACATATTCGTGCAGTCAGGAATATGAACAAAGCTAATACATCTATACATTCCAGTGGATGACAGATGTTCTTTGAAGATTTTATGTGTGCTAACTTGTGAATCGATAAAGACTAAACTACGTCACTTGTTGGATTGTTTATAGTTTGGCAAATCTAACATATCCGTACATGCCAGTGAATGACAGATGTTCTTTGGAGATTTTATGCTAACATAAAAATATTTAAAGACTAAACTACCTCACATGATTGAGCACTAAATGTTGGCGAAATAAACTAATCATGAAATGAGCTAAACAGAAATTGTGTTGCCGACTATAATAAAGGCAGCAATGGTAAACCGCCTTTCAAAAGTCATTAATCGATTGAGAGAAAACAAACCCAGGTTAAAAACTAAAACCGAGGGTAACGCATCAATTTCCATCAACTATAAGATGAAACAACGGATTTACAGATACACTAAAGTGCAACATAAACAAACCCCAATATACATAGTAACGCTCTTTTTGATAACAACTACCATATTACTTACTTGGTACATAACATTTCGGGAAAAATGGAGGGTTGTACCAGGTTTTTAGATAGCAAAAACTCCCGCTTATTTAGCTAAAATGACAACACCACGTGACAGGGATATATTACACAAAAAAGATCCACAAGAAAACGGTTCAGACAAACATAAATGATTTAATAGTACATTATATAAAATTTAATTTATTCTACTCAAAACCCTATCATTATTGCCTTTTACAGATGAATTTTATTATTAGTATATTCTATGACGTCACGTACATAAAAACGTTAAAGATCTTAGAAAAATCAACAGAAGTGAAGCAAGATATTTTTTTTTTTATTTTGGCAGTCAAATAATAGAATCTGAACCAAAATATAGAACTTAAGCATTTTCTTTAATACCTTGATGTAAATTCAATTCATTTTCCTTTAAATTATTGGTTTTTGATTGGTCTAGGAGAGAGGGTTACATTCCAAAAAATTGTCATCCGCGTAGCCATGTGATAGTATATAAATAGTACATAGCTGAGAGGGTGATAGAGCAGATTGTTAAATCAGTGTCAGCCGTGGCGAACGTGTACCGATCTGCTGTATCACCCTTTGAGCTATATATTAGTTAATTTATTATACTGAAGTTCCTATCATTATTGTCTTTTACAAATGATTTTTTTTTATTTTTAAAGTATTTTCTATGACGTCACGTACACAACAACGTTACAGGTTTTAGAAAAAAAAAGTGAGATATTTTATTTTATTATTTTGAGAGTCAAATAATAAAATTTGCACTAGAAAGTAGAACTCAAACATTGTATTTATTTACTTGATGTAAATTCAATTCATTGTCCTTTAAATTTTCGATTTTTGATCCTGAGTAGAAGGTGACATTAAAACAATTGTCACACACTCAGCCATGTGATAGAGTATATATACACTCTCGTATTATCCAATCAAAATATGGCAATTTAAAATAAAGTATAATAAAATAAATTAACCCGTTCGTATTAGCCAATCAAAAAATGGCATTTTAAAATAAAGTATAAAAAATTAAATTAACACGTTAGTATTAGCCAATCAACATATGGCATTTTAACGTGAAGTATAATAACATGTAAACCGCAAAATAACAACGGACAATTTTTCCTTCAAGACAGTACGGGACTCCAATTACAGTGATTTTTCATTAAAGTGGGGTTGGTGATACCGAAAACATACGCAAACCAAAAGGTTGACAACAAACTGAATACGCCAAAGCAAAATATAAATCGAAAATGATCAGCCTGTTCGAAGGCACATGTTTGAATTTTGGTTACAAAAACAGTAATTTGTTTAGAATTGGCTTGTTCACTCTTTTGCATGAGATTAAAGGACTTTATCTGTGTTTTCAACTTCGTACTTGATTTTACTATTAATATAATACGCACTTCAATCATCATCATTAACCTAACGTCTATTTTTACATTACGCACCTCTACCTAACAACATCATGAACCTTACGTCTATTGTTATATCTTACGTCGTAAAGCCCCAGTCCCACTAGACCACGCCCACGCTCACCGCGATCTAAAATTCATTCACATCATGGTGAGGTCGCGGTATGAAAATGTATATTTTCGTTGCTTTCACGATGTTACTGCTTCCTCATTACGCTACTTTGTTAACTTGCATTTGCAGACCTTTTTATTATTTTTGCTTTAATTTTTGTTTTTTTTTTAATAACCCTAAAAAATCACCTTTGGTTTTTCAATAATATTGTATTTTGCTGACATTTCTACGCATAAATACATTTATTATATTCAATGCGCTATTGTGAGACATAAACAAATACGAAATAACTATTACTTTTTAAATTTCAATAAAAAGAACCATCTTTTTTATAAGCTACACTACTGTTGTAAAACCATTTTCTAAAAGGGACTGTTCGTATTATAAAGAGCGAATTATTCTGTCTTTAAATAAAGTATCAAAATAAAATCTGGCAACTGATTTGATATTTGAGAAGCACAAAAATGAAGACGGAGAGTTTTGTTGTTCCATTGGAGTCAAAAGGGGTAATTATGTTACAACTCACTTGGACATCAATTACGATCTGATTATATAATAAGTTTACCTGCGACTGGTTTATGAGAGGTCCTCCAATAAAAAAGACAGAGTTACTTCAATCACCTCATTCCATACATGGGGGCATTCTTCTGTTTTCTGCTCTCTGGTCATTTTGTTGTCTATTTGACACATTCCCCATTTACATGTCTGTGTGGGGTGTTTTTGCAAGAAAACGAAACAAGTCTATCAACAGTTGTTTTTTAAATTATTGGTAAAATATAAAAATGGGAGTTAGTATTGGGTATTGCAAAGTAATGCACGACGTTGTAACGTAAAGAAACATGTTGAAAAGATATTTGATACATAAGGGGGCGACAAGTCAATCCAGCGGTTGTAAAAATTCAGAATATTTAATAACAACAGCGTATAGTAAAATTGTTGTCGCTGTGTTGTTTTCTTCTTAAATCGTTTTCGTTTTATGTCAATTACCTAATTAATACTAAAACCATTTTTTTCGTGTTTAAGTCAAAGTTAAGGACCTTTGATTTGCTTAAATTTCTGATAGATGGAAGTTAGTATTGGGTGTTGTAACTTGTGTAAACATTATCGACGTTTTTTAGGGCGTGTATGTTTTCATCGTCTTAACAGCTATGACGGGTTTAATTTTACATACAGTGGATATCGGTTCTAACCTCTCATAAATTCTGTCAGAATCTGTCAGGAAAACTGTTCTAGAACAGTATGTAGAACTGTCAGCCTGACACCTTTTAGTCAGTTCTAGGTTAATACTGTTCTAGCTAGAACTGATTTGGTCAGTTCTACCTAGAACTGATTTGGACAGTTCTAGCTAGAACTGATCCTGACAGTTCTACCCTAGAACAGTTTTAGACAGTTCTAGCTAGAACTGACCAAATCTTTGATCAGTTCTACTTGTAAAACAGTTCTACGGTTAGAATTGATTTCAAATTCTACGGCTAGAATTGATTTATAAATTCTACGGCCAGAATTAATTTATAAATTCTACGGCTAAAATTGATTTATAAATTCTACGGCTAGAATTGATTTATAAGTTTTAGGAAATATTTTTCTTAATATAAAGGCTTCGGCAAAATAGCGATTAATATTATATAGAGTTTTGCTATTTTACCGGTTTTATTTCAGATTTATACGTAAGAGAACATGTTTAACCCCGCCATATTCTGCATGTATGTGCCTGTTCCAAGTCAGGAGCCCGTAATTTAGTGATTTTCTTTTCTTGATGTGTAACATAAAATATTTGTTTTTCTTTCATTTTTTGCACATAAATTAGGCCGTTAATTAGTATTATGGGGGGGGGGGGGTGGTATTAGGTATCAGGTCCGTTCGCGCCCAATATACTTTCGCACCCTACACTTTCGCACCTCACATGTTCGCCCCCGAAGTCTGGTCGCACCCAATTTGTATTGGTTACGATGATTACGAACTATTTCAACACATAATAAAACTCTGTAAGTATCCCAATTCCTTTTGAAACAATGACAAAGAAATATTTATAGCAATACACTAACCAAAACATGATTAAGATTTTATAAACACATAAAAATGTTTTCATAATCTCCCTTTATTTAGAAACAAAGAAGAAAAAATAATATATAGAGAGTACATTTTTGTAATCATGGTAATACACTAAACCTTTACTAATACCTAAACATGATTAAGATTTATCCAACACATACAAAAACATTTATAGCAATACACGGGTTATTATTTGAATTGTTTTACATTTGTTATTCTTGGAGTCAGGATGGCTCGTTATCACATAACAAAATTATCTGACATCATTAACCAAATGTAATATCTGTTTACGAGTAGTTTTCATACCTCGGACGGACCTGTTTAACAAAAAAATTTTGACCACATCAATCTAAACTGACATTATTTGCTCTTTCTTTCTGCAAATCTATATAGCTGCACAGTACTTCAGTTTTAATTTTAGGTCAAGGGGGACTGTACTATACAAGTTACAGCAATATTGGAAAACAATTTTGTTCGCATCAATTTATAGTGCCAGCATGCAGGGGCAGATCCAGCCATTTAAAAAAAAGGGGGGGGGGTTTCCAACTATATGTATTGATTAAATACGCACGAAAATATAGTTCTTATTTAGATAGATCTTAATACCAAATTTTAATGTGACCAAATACCAAAGATGTCAACAAACTTCCCAAATGATTTTATTATTTGTTTTCACCGATCATTCATTTCGTATGTACGTGTAGGGTGGGGATGACTGGTAAAATTATAAACTTTTTTTTTTTTTTTTTATAAAAGTTCAATTAATGATCTGAAGTATTCATTCATGACAGGGTTACCTGAGGTAACCCCAATTATAACAACAAATACAACCATTAAACTCAAGTCAACTGAGGTAACTTTATATATACATCACATAAACAATACAAATCTATGAAGTCCTACATTCTATTATAAAATTAAGAAATTGTGTAATTAAAATATAAATGTATACACTAGCAAAGTATGTACTAAAAATTCTTTCATAACAGGGTAACCTGCGGTAACCCAAACAATAACAGCAAATACAACCTATTTAACTCAAGTTAATTCAGATCACCTTTACATATACATCACATAAACAATATAATTTCAATGAATTCCTACATAACAAAAGAAGAAAGTGGTTTATTACAGCATAAATGCATATACTAGCAAAGTATCTACTAAGTATTTTGTTATGACAGGGTTACCTCAGGTAATCCATAAAATAGCAACAAGTATTATCCATTGATATCAAGTTAACTAAAGTCGCTTTTCCGATATATCACATAAACAATACACATCTATGAGGCGTACATGTAAAATAAAGAAATTGTTTGATTACAACATAAATGTTTTCGCTAGCAAACCATCTAATAAGATTCTTTATAACATGGGTACCTGAGGTAACCCCAGATATAATTACAATTATAACCCACTTAACTTAACTGAAGTAAACTGAGATCACCTTTACATGTAAATCAAATAAACAATACAACTTTCATGAAGTCCTACATTTAAAATAAAGAAGTTTGTTTATTACAATAAATGTAAACACTACCAAAGTATTACGAAGTATTCATTCACGAAAGGGTTACATGAGGTAACCCCAATAATTACAATAAATACAACCCATTCATCTCAAGTTAACTCAGGTTACATTTATATAGACCTCGCATACACAATACAAATCTATGAAGTCCTACATTTTAGATTAAGAAATTGTGTCATTACAGCATAAATGCATATACCAACAAATTATCTACGAAGTATTCTTTCATAACAGAGATACCTCATGTTATTTCAAAAATAACAACAAATATAATCCATTCAAATTAAGTTAACTAAAGTCGCCTTTCCTGAATATCATATATACAATACTTATCTATGAAGTCCAAAATGATAAAGTAAATGGTTTATTAGAAGTTAAATGTATACTCTGGAAAACTATCTACGACGTATTTTTACGTGACAGGGTTACCTCAGATAACCAAAACAATCACAACAAAGATAACCCATCTAACTCATGTTTACTCAGGTTACCTTTAAATATATATACATCACATAAACAATACAAATCTATGAAGTCCTACATTTAAAATTAAAAAATTGTGGAATAACAATATGAATGTATACACTAGCAAAGTATCAAATAAGAATTCTTTCATAGCTGGGTTACCTGAGGTAACCAAAACAATAACAGCAAATACAACCTATTTAACACAAGTTAATTCAGATCACCTTTACATATACATCACATAAACAATATAACTTCAAAGAATTCCTACATTAAAAATTAAGAGGTTGGTTTATTACACCATAAATGCATATACTAGCAAAGTATCTACTAAATATTCTGTCATGCACGGTTACCTCAGGTAACTCATAAAATAGAAACAAGTATTATCCATTCATATCAAGTTAACTTAAGTCGCCTTTCCAATATATCACATAAAAAATACCCATCTATGAAGTCCTTCATTTAAAATAAAGAAATTGTTTGATTACAACATAAATGTTTACACTAGCAAACTATCTCAAAAGCATTCTTCATAACATGGGTACCTGAGGTAACCCCAGACATAATTACAAATATAACCCACCTAACTGAAGTTAACTGAGGTCACCTTTACATGTGCATCACATAAACAATATAACTTTCAGGAAGTCCTACATTTAAAATAAAGAAGTTTGTTTATTACAATTAATGTAAACACTAGCAAAGTGTCTACGAAGGATTCATTCATTACAGGGTTACCTTAGGTAACCATAACAATAACAACAAAGATAACCCATCTAACTCAAGTTAACTGAGTTCACCTTTAAATATATATGCATCACATAAACAATACAAATCTATGAAGTCCTACATTTCAAATTAAAAAATTGTGGAATTACAATACAAATGTATACACTAGCAAAGTATCTACTAAGAATTCTTTCATTGCAGGGTTACCTGATATAACCAATACAATAACAACAAAAACAACCTATTTAACTCAAGTAAAATCAAATCACCTTTACATATACATCACATAAACAATATAACTTTAATGAATTCCTACATTGAAAATGAAGAAGTTGGTTTATTAGACCATAAATACATATGCTAATAAAGTATCTACTAAGTATTCTGTCATGACAGGGTTACCTCAGGTAACCCATAAAATAGTAACAAGTATTATCATTCATATCAAGTTAACTTAAGTCGCCTTTCCTAAATATCATATAAACAATACACATCTATGAAGTTCAAATTTATAAAAAAGTAAATCGTTCATTACAACTTAAATGTATATTCTGGAAAACTATCTACAAAGTATTCTTACATGACAGGATAACCTCGGGTAACCATAACAATAACATCAAATAAAAAATACAAATCTATGAAGCCCTACATTTTTAAATTAAGAAATTGTGTGATTAAAATACAAATGTATACACTAGCATAGTATCTACTAATATTTTTTTCATAACAGGGTTACCTAAGGTAACCCAAGCAATAACAGCAATTACAACCAATTTAACTCAAGTTAATTCAGATCACCTTTACATTTACATCACATAAACAATATAACTTCAATGAATTCCTACATTGAAAATGAAGAAGTTGGTTTATTAGACCATAAATACATATACTAATAAAGTATCTACTAAGTATTCTGTCATGACAGGGTTACCTCAGGTAACCCATAAAATAGCTACAAGTATAATCCATTTAAATCGAGTTAAGACAGATCGCATTTTCTAAATATCGCGTAAGCAATTTACATCTGTGAAGTCCTACATGTAAAGTAAAGAGATTGTTTCATTACAACATAAATGTTTACTCTAACACACTATCTAATAAGCATTCTTTCATAACAGGGGTACCTGAGGTAACCCCAAATATAATTGCAAATATAACCCACTTAACTGAAGTTATTTGAGATCACCTTTACATATATATCCCATAAACAATATAACTTCAATGACGTCCTACATTCAAAATGAATAAGTTGGTTTATTACAATAAATGTAAAGACTAGCAAAGTATCTACGAAGTATTCATTCATGACAGGGTTACCTCAGGTAACCCCAACTATAACACCAAATACAACCCATTTAACTCAGGTGAACTCGTTTAACATTTACATATAATCGCATAAACAATACAAATCTATGAAGTCCTACATTTTAAATTAAGAAATTATGTAATTACAGCATAAATGCATATACCAGCAAAGTATCTACGAAGTATTCTTTCATAACAGGATTACCTCAGGTAACCCAAAAAATAACAACAAATATAATCGATTCAAATCAAATTAACATAATGTTGCAGTCTTGTTATTGACTGCTCCATAGGCTTACATGCAAAACAGCTGATCTTAGAAAAAAAATCATGTTCATATCATGGATGTACCAAAGCGAAATGGTGATTTAATAGAAAAAAGGGGCTCTTGCCACGAAGAATAAAACGTTACGCAATCCTGAAGTCAACTAATTTTTTTCTACTTTCTGTTTGCTATTTTTACTAGACCTCACCACTTCAAGTAAACATGATATCCTTCCACTTTCCTGGAATGATATCCCCAAAAGATGCAAGATTTTTTTAAAAGTCTATATTTATGTTTCCATTCACCATAAACCTATAAACAAACAGAAAAAAATGAGTTCAGAAAAAAAATTCAGTCTACTAAATTATCTGTAAATCTTATTCTTGTCTATCTTAATGAATAACCTGACCATGCACAGTTGTACAGTGGTTCACTGAGGTAACCTGACCATGCACACGAGTACAATGTTTTCCTGAGGTAACCTGACCATGCACAGTTGTACAGTGGTTCCCTAAGGTAACCTGACCATGCACATTAGTACAATGGTATCCTGAGGAAACCTACCATGCACAGTAGTACAATGGTTCCTGTAGTAATCTGACCAGGCACAGAAGTGCAATTGTTTCCTGAGGTAACCTGACCGAAGTACAATGGTTCCCTGAGGAAACTTGACCATGCACAGAAGTACAATGGTTCCCTGAAGTAATCTGACCATGTACAGTAGTACAATGGTTCCCTGGGGAAACTTGACCATGCACAGAAGTACAATGGTTCCCTGAGGTAACATGACAATGCACAGTATCACAATGGTTCCCTGAGGTAACCTGGCCATGCACAGTAGTACAGTGGTTCCCTGAGGTAACATGACCATGTACAGTAGTGCAATGGTTCCCTGAGGAAACCAGGAAACCTGACAATGCACAGTAGTACAATGGTTCCCTGAGGTAACCTGACCATGCACAGTAGTACAATGGTTCCCTGAGATAAACTTACCATGCACAGTAGTACATTGGTTCCCTGAGGTAACCTGGCAATGCTCAGAAGTACAATGGTTCACTGCAGTAACCTGACCATGTACAGAAGTACAATGATTCCCTTGGGAAACCTGACCATGCACAGTAGTACAATGGTCACCTGAGGTAACATGACAATGCACAGTAGTACAATGGTTCCCTGGGGTAACCTGACCATGCACAGAAGTACGGTGGTTCCCTGAGGTAACATGACCATGTACAGTAGTACAATGGTTCCTTGAGGAAACCTGACAATGCACAGTAGTACAATTTATTCCTGAGGTAACCTGACCATGCATAGTTGAACAGTGGTTCCCTGAGTAACCTGACAATGCATAGTTGAACAGTGGTTCCCTGAGTAACCTGACAATGCATAGTATTACAATGGTTTCCTGAGGTAACCTAACCATGCACAGTAGTACAATGGTTCCCTGAGGTTACATGACAATGCACAGTAGTACAATAGTTCCCTGAGGTGAAATAACTATGCACAGTAGAACAATGGTTTCCTGAGGAAACCTGACAATGCAGAGTAGTACAATTATTCCCTGAGGTACCTTACCATGCACAGTAGTAGAATGGTTCCCTGAGGTAACCTGACCATGCACAGTAGTAGAGTGGTTCCCTGAGGAGACATGACAATGCACAGAAGTACAATGGTTCCCTGAGGTAACCTGGCAAGGCACAGTAGTACAAAGGTTTCCTTGGGGAAACCTGACCATGCACAGTAGTACAAAGGTTCCCTGAGGTAACATGACAATGCACAATAGTACAATGGTTCCCTGAGGTAACCTGACCATACACAGTAGTCCAGTGGTTCCCTGAGGTAACCTGACCATGCACAGTAGTGCAATGGTTCACTCGGTAACATGACCATGCACAGTAGTACAATGGATCCCTGAGGAAACCAGACCATGCACAGTAGAACAATGGTTCCTTGAAGTAACCCGATCATGCACAGTAGTACCATGGTTCCCTGAGGTAACCTTACCATGCACAGTAGTACAATGGTTCCCTGAGGTAACATGGTCATGTATAGTAATTTACATATGACCTGAGGTAACCTTGTCATGTACAGTAATTTACAGATGACCTGAGATAACCTGGTCATGTACAGTAATTTACAGATGACCTGAGGTAGCCTGTCCGTGAAAAAAAAAGAACATAGATGTAATCTGTACTGACTAAGCTGACGAAGGGAGTTATGAACATTCAATTGTGGTAACCTGTGGTTTGTAGAAAATTAGCATTTTGCAAAGTTTATCTGTGGTAACATGCAGCTGGTACAATGACCATGAAGTTGTGACCTTAGGTAACCTCACCATTTTCCAACATACAGAGGTATTCTGAGGTTACATATTTATATACAGTAGTTAAGAAATGACATTAGTTAACATGTGCACTTGGCCATGTATAGAAATGCAGAAGTGCCCTGAGGAAAATTAAAAAAATAGTGTTTTGTAAAGTTTATACAAAGTGTGGTAATACGAGTATGTGCAGTAATACAGAGTAACCTCACCATGTACAGCAATACAGAGGTAATATTAGGTAACTCACAATGTTCAATCATACAGAGGTGACCTGAGGTAACCTCACCATGTGAGCAATCATAGATATGATCTGAGATACAGGAAATACACAGTAATTTAGAGATGACCTAAGGTTATCAGAACATGTACAAAAGTCCACTGGAGAAGTGAGGTTTTTCCTTGAAAATATCCAACATCTCTCAAATAAGATTGATTAAGACAATTAACATTTCAAAAAAGCAGTTATATACTATATAACCCGTGCTTGTAACTACGTTACTTTCAAAGTAATGTCAAATGAAAAAAAAAAATAGATTACTGTTCGTACTGCAATGTTTCTCTTTTTTAATACTGGTGAATAAAATCCTTACAGTGTGTACTGGCTGGTCATCATCGCGTATGATACGATTTTGATACTCATACACAGCTAATGAATATTATGCATGAATATAGATAAGATCAGCACGTGTAGCCATAGACTGAGAGTTGTAGATTTGTAGTGTAAATATATAGATGCCGTTTATAGAATACAAAATTAGATCAGAAACATAGTTATTAAAATTGAGAAAGGAAATGGTGAATATGTCAAAGCGACAACAACCCGACCATAGAGCAGACAACAGCCGAAGGCAACCAAAGGGTCTCCAATGTAGCGAGAATTCCCGCAGTTGTGGGTGTCCTTCAGCTGTCCCCTAAAAATATGCATAATAGTTCAGTGATAATGGACGTCATACTAAACTCCGAATTATACACAAGAAACTAAAATTTAAAATCATACAAGCCTAACAAAGGCCAGAGGCTCCTGACTTGGGACATGCGCAAAATTGCGGCGGGGTTAAACATGTTTATGAGATCTCAAACCTCCCCCTATACATCTAGCCAGTGTAGAAAAGTAAAAGCATAACAATACGCACATTATAATTCAGTTCAAGAGAAGTCCGAGTCCGATGTCAAAAGATGTAACAAAAGAAAATAAATAAAATGACAAAAGTACATAAATAACAACAGACTACTAGCAGTTAACTTACATGCCAGCTCCAGACCTCAATTAAACTGATTGAAAGATTATGTGTTCATCATATGAATATCAGGCACAATCGCTCCCGTTAGGGGTTTAGTATCATACTATCATAAAATATATGAGAAGAACATAACCCGTGTCATGCCAACAACTGTTTTTTAGAAATAGATGTGTTTAGTTCCGATTCGAAGATTCTATCAGTGAATCAATATTAAAGCCAAAATATGCAATCTTTAATGACCTGACAACAGTTTCGTAACTATATCCCTTTTTAATAAGTCTATTTAAAGGTTTTGTTAGTTTCTGAGGAGAATACTGACATTTTTGTTCTTTATATAGAATACGTCCATAAAAAAATGGATGTGAAATACCTGAACGTATAAGATGTCTGCATGTTGAGTTATATTTACGAATTATTTCCTTATACCGATGACAAAATTTAGTAAATGTTTTGACCAGTTTGTGATATCGAAAACCCTGGTGTTTTTAGTAATACATAAATTTCTCTCGCTAAAATCTAATACGTTGTTACATACACGAGAGAATCGTACAAGTTGAGATATAAAAACACCATAAGATGATGACAAGGGAACGTCACCATCTACAAATGGATAATTAACAATAGGAAATGAAAAAAAACATCTCTCTTATCAACAATGTTTGTATTAATCTTCCCGTTTATGATATAGATATCAAGATCGAGGAAAGGGCAGTGGTCATTGTTATCATTAGCTTTAATTAAAGTAAGTTCTACAGGATAAATTTCTTTAGTATACATACGGAAGTCGTTATTATTGAGAGCCAATACATCATCCAAATATCTAAAAGTATTGTTAAATTTTTGTATCAAATATTGTTTTGATGGGTCTTAGCTAATTTAAGTCATAAATTGTAACTCATAACAATACAAAAACAGGTCCGAATAATTGGTTCACAGTAAGTCCCCATTGGAATTCCAATAACTTGACGATATACGGAATCTCTAAAGCGAACAAAAATGTTATCAAATAAAAATTCAAGCGCATAAATAGTATCAAAGCATGTCCAATTGACATAGTTCTTTTGTTTATTGCTACTAAAAAATGATCGCAAAGGGATGAACATTTGTACTCGCATTCCGACTTTTTAAATGCCCAGTTAATTAGGGATGTGAATTCTTTCTTAATAAGAATATGAGGCAAAGTGGTATATAGGGTAGAAAAATCAAAACTTTAAACAGATTTAAAATCACCAATATATGCATGCAATTTATCAAGTACTTCCAACGAGTTTTTGACACTCCAAAAGTAATTAATTCCACTATTTTCAAAGGCCTTATTTGAACAATTTATTATCAGGTTTTTTATTGTACCAAGTGTACTAGTAAGTAAAACAGACGATTTAGTAGTTGAACAATGGACAGTGGCGGGTCCTGGGGTGTTCTGGGTATAGGAACCCTTTTTTTGGAGATCAATGCATTTGAATGGAAACATATAGTTGGAACCCCCTCCTTGTGTCCTGGATTGGGAACCCCCCTTTTTATCAGTAGTTTTCATACTTCAGACTGATTCCGATAATAAAATCTTTTGACCACATCAACCAAAACTTACCTTATTTGCTTTTTTTTTGTAAATCTAAATAGCTGCTTAGTAGTTCAGTTATAGTTTTAGGTCAAGAGGGACTGTAGTATATAAATAACTACAATATTGGAAATGACCACAATTTTTTTTTCTCGCATCAATTGAGAGTGCCAGCATTTCCTATTTTTATTCAAAATATGAATCAGAAACAAATATCAGTAGTCATGGTAGTTTTCATACCTCAGACTGACAGTAACATGTAATCATGTAACAAAATTATTTGTCTGCATCAAGGTGTCAGACCACCAATTAAAAGTCCCTATCTGTTCAACCAAATTTTTTTCTAAATTTTTTATCTTAAGTTTAACCTCTTACAAACCAGGTATGTTCTGAATTGTACAGGTATCGCCTTTCTTCATGCCAATTTTCAGCATACCTTTAAAGCCATATAAGAAAGAAGAGACCTTCCGAATGGATGTACCACTAAAAATAACCCCTGGTTTTATTGAAATCTGAAATCAGTATACTATGGAGCGCATTAATCCTCAATTTTTATTGTCAACTCATAGACAAGTAAATTTGGGCTCAAAATGGTCTTAATATATTTCTCTTTCAGCAAAAGTTTCATTTCTGCAAATTTGTTGGGTAGTTTAAGTAAACAATGACATCAAATGCACTATTTTTGTCTAAGTAGACCTACTTTCACATACGTTCTAAATTTGAGGGAGTAATTGGTGGTGTGACACCTCAACATGATCAATCAAAACTGACCATATTTGACAGCATCAACCAAAACCTGACCATATTTGACTGCATCAACCAAAACTGACCATATTTGACCGCATCAACCAAAACTGACCATATTTGCTCTGTTTTATGTAACTCTTAAAGTCGCATAGTAAATCTGTAATATTTTTATGTAAGGATGGATTGTAAAATCATGAAAATACAAATGATAGAAATATTGGAACACAATGCTACCTAATTTCATTTGCATCAATTTAGAATGCCAGCATGTCCTCTTTTTATTCAAAATATTGCATCATAAACAAATATCAGTAGTTTTCATACCTCAGACTGACTGGTATAACAAAAATATTTGTCCGCATCAACCAAAACTGACCATATTTGCACTTTATTATGTACATGATGTCAATTTTAATAGCCGCAAAGTAAATCACGTATATTTTTATATCAGGATGGATTGTTTAATATAAATGAAAGCAATATTGGAAAATAGAATTATGCTCACATCAGTTTATAGTGCCAGCATGTCCTCTTTTTCATCAAAATTTTGAATCGTAAACTAATTTCAGTAGTTTTGATATCTCAGACTGACTCATGAATATAACAAAATTATTAGTCCGCATCAACCAAAACTGACCGAATTTGACAGCATCTGTATTGGCACCAACCAAAACTGACCATATGTGACAGCATCAACCAAAACTGACCATAATTACACTTTGTTATGTAAGTCTTAATATATATATATAGCCGCATACAAAATCACTTATAGTAATACATGTTACGATGGATTGTATAATTCAAATGACAGCAATATCAATGAATATTGGAACACATTGGCTACAAAAAAATTTCCACATCAATTTAGAATATCAGCAAGTCCTCTTTTTATTCAAAATAGTGAATTGTAAACAAATTGCAGTGGTTTCGATATATCAGACTGAGTGAAAGTTGTTTTAACAAAATTATTTGACCGCATCAACCAAAACTGAACTTTATCATGTAAGTATGTATGTATATGGCCTCATTGTAAACATGGTAAACCAATATTATTTCTATGTGAGGACGGATCGTATGATAAAAATGACACCAACTTTGAAACACAATACACCTTATCGCTAATCCTGGCTGACCCAGCCTCTTGAACTTTTGAAGCATACATTTGTACAACAATGACTTTTCCATTGTGGCGTCAGATATTTTGTTTTATGACGTCAATATTTTACGGGAACCTGTGTGATATCCAGTATGGCAGACAAATAGCGACAAGGTGTATTTATACCATATCTAAGAATTTAGCGCGCCGTTATTTCCTCTCTGTATCCATAATAATGAACCGTCATTAAACATGCTAAAGTGACTTTTTAACATGTTTAAGTCAGTAGTTTGTGATGGTTTTTTTTTAAACAAAACTATTTAATGGCATCATCCAACACTCACATGACTGATTCATATACTTTATTTTAAAAATAAAATAAAAAGTACATGTATGGGAAGTTCTCTTCTTGGAATAGTATACTGTTAATATAATTTGAAGAAGGCAAATTAAGAAAAATGCATGATTTTGTTTGTAGCCGAACGTCCAGGGGCAAATGTTTCATTCATGTTCAGATCCAGTATATTTTTCTGAGTTACAGACTCCCAGATATCATTTATAATCGTTATGGATAAGTCTGGTTAAATTGACGAGATGGTGCAAATACATATATAGTTTTTTTACGTTGTACAACACTTTTTTCATTAATATCCCATAATTCATCCACTGTACAATTTTCGTTTGAACATTTGTCAAAACAGAATCTTAAATGAATGTAAATCCAAGGCAAACAAGGTAAATTACGATAAAAATTCCATGAATTAAATGCAGAGTTTTATTTAGGAAGAGACTGTTAAAAACGGGGAACGAAGAAACGTAAACAATGATGTTTCCGTATGCAATCTTATAGAAATGTTTCTCCGATGAGTTGGGTAACCTTCTATTCACTTCGATATTTGTACATGTTACGTAATAAAAGTCGTTTGATCAGTAAAAAATATAGAAAATCTGCTTTTTAATATATAGCAAAGTAATTGGAAGTGATTTATTTCTTCTAAATTCTAAAGTGCCCTTACTGCAGTAACGTCATTTAGAACTGTTCTACAGTCCTGACTGATTTAGTCAGTTCTGCTGACAGTTCTACGGTTAGAAGTGATTTAGTCAGTTCTACCTAGAACTGATTCTGACAGTTCTACTTAGAACAGTTCTATGGTAGAACTGTTCTAGGTAGAACTGTTCTAGGACAGGTTAGAACAGTTCTATGACGGAATATTCTGACAGTTCTAATGAGAGGTTAGAAGTGATTTCCACTGTAACTGCTATAATGTTGACGAGTATACTTTTCTTTCAGAGTGTGTTTGTTTATCGAAACGGTTCTGAATGATTGCCATATAAGTGTATTTTTTTCTTAGTTATTTTATACATTTATTTGAAAATTGTATAGCGTGCCCTGGTTTTTAATGTGTTTATTGTTTCTGGTTTTTTTCTTTGAATGTCTTTGTTCTTTATTATCTAAAGCTCGAAACATTACTACACATTTGTGTTAATCATAACGAAGCAAACAAGTAAAAAATCCAACATTTCCAGTACAAGGCCACCTTGAACGAGCAGTAGAGTTTTAGTATTTTATTAGGGTTAAAAGCATCACTGTAATTTGGAGTCGAAAACACACAAAACACTTCCCCTGTCAGTTTGAGTTGTGTTCAGTGCGTGTAAGTATAATGGGAAGCACTAATGACAGGACGATTGCCCGGATAGTGACAGGACGGTTGACCGGACGACATATAAATAGTCATAACTCTTTTGTTATTCAGTAGATTTGTTTAATATTTGTAGACTTTAAAGATATTAAAATACATTTTATGAAAATCAAACAAAATAAGTGAAACAAAATATTTTTGAGCAAATAAAGTTGACCGGACGGTATTCACACTCGCCGTTATACGCTATACATATATTCAACTGGTCGGCAACAAGTGTTAATATCTCTTTTGTTTTACAATATTTGTAAAAAAAAATCAGGAATCTGTGAGAATAATAAATATTGGATACAAAAATATAAACTTTAAAGTACTAAAAAAAAAATGTTTTTCTCCATAAAAATTTGACCGGGCGGTATTCACATTCGCCGATGTACGCGTTAATCATATTGAACTGATAAAAAAAAGTGTTAATATCTTATTTGTTTTACAATATTTTTACACGAAACTAAGAATTCTACGAGATCAATAAATACTTGATATAAAAATATACACTTTATAGTACATAAAAATGTTTTTCTTCAAAAAAAGTTGACCGGATGGAATTCACATTCGCCGATATATATGCTTTAAAGATATTGAAATGATCGACACAACTGTTAATATCTCTTTTATTTTACCATATTTGTCCATGAAATTAAGAAACTTTGGAGATTTATAAATATGTTATACGAAAATATTAAATTTATAGTAAAAAAAAATATTTTTGAGCAAATAAAGTTGACCGGACGGAATTCACATTTGCCGATATATGCTTTAAATATATTGCACTGATCGACACATGTTAAATATCTATCCATGAAATTAAGGAATCTGTGAGCTTTATAAATATACACTTTATAATAAAAACTTTGAGCCCAAAATTTTGACCTGAGTAAGTTCACCAGCACACTAGAAGACCTGATATTTAAAATATTTATTATTTAATTATAGATTACTACTTAATTTTGACACCTGTCGTAATCACCAATCAAGCCAAAAATCATGTCATTTAAGTTTTCACACCTGAGACATCAAATACATTTAATTGAATTAACTTATATACTCAGTTGGCAATTAAGTCCAATCAAAGATTACAGTGAATTGCATGCACTTTTTATTAAACAATACAAAATATCAGATAAAACTAGATAGCTGACAATGCATTGCAATATGACCTATAACATTACATGAGTAAACTTGTGTTAAGTCATGTTCTGACCCTTTATAATAGAAAATAAAGGAACATGGATTAACCTTGCACGGGCATCGAACACACAGTTACTTTAGTATAATACTGCACTGTCACTAACTAGTCTGTCACTATATTTAAATTCAGTCATAAAAAAAATCACCTTATAGTCTTTCAGTTTCTCTTCAAAAGCATTCGATGTTTGATTACTATAGAATTCGCTTCTACTGTATCCAGGGGCTTAAGTAGATTCTTTTAAAAGTGAGGCAAAATATATTCACCATTCGGTGAGGGATCTGGCGGACGTTCAAGACCCCCAGAAGCTATGCAAAAATATTACGCAAAATCGTAAATCCTGAGAGTTTCGCGGACTCTTAGGAGGCACAATTATTTGAGTGTCCCTACCCTTGGAACCTCAGGCTCCAAAAACACCAGTCAAGTAAAAGACATCAGCCAAGTTGAAAACACCAGTCAAGTTAATAACACCTTCAAAACAGAAGGCTGTATCAACACCAAAATCTACTAAGATTGAGGTATGCTGCTAATGGCAGTCAAGATCATCAGATACTTCTTACTCAGTAGTGACAGTCCACCTTCCGCGAAGAAAGCAAAACTTGACAAGATTGCTTGGTTTAATGGAGAGAAACTGAAAAAGAGTTATTAACACTTGTGTCGATCCTGTTAATATATTAAAAACCAGACACATAGATTACAACTATAGACTCTATTAGATGTGCGAATCTCTTGTATCATATGTTTCTGTTAAATTACATCGGCGAATGTGAATTGAGTCCGGTCAACTTTATTTTGAAGAAAAAAATTTTTTTCCAAGAAAGTTTATATTTTCATATCATATTATTTATTGATGTCGCAGATTTCTCAGTTTCATGACTTAAATCAGCTGCTTAAATATTGTTAATCCTTAACTTTTTTTTTATTAACATACATGTATAATCAACGTGTACATCGGCGAATGTGAACACCGTCCGGTTAATTTTTTTGGCAGATAAACATTTTTGTTTATCATGAAGTTTATATTTTCGTATAATGTATTTATTAATCTCATAGATTCCTGAATTTCATGGACGAATATTGTAAAACAAAAGAGATATTAACACTTGTGTTGATCATTTCAATATATTTAAAGCATATATCTATTTCTTTTAAACCTAAAAGAAAGTTAAATCTGAAAATAAACCTAAAAGAAAGTTAAATCTGAAAATAAACCTAAAATAAAGTTAAATCTGGAGAGGCGTTAGAGCTTGACTTGACATGCTTGAGGGAGAAACATTTCTGATTTTGAAATTAATTTTGCTTTGAAATTTATATGAATAAAATTTTGAATGAAACAATATCCGATGTACTGGCTATTGGGCTGGTGATAGCCATAGGGATTGACAGACCATCAAACGAGTTATCAACTCAGTGGTATTTATAACATGAACAGGAATGATTTACTACACCGGGTGCACATTTAAACAAATAATGTCTGTTTTGTCTTTAGTGTTACAAGCTTAGAAACAAAATATTGGAAAATCCAATTCATTTGATCGTTAATGTAGAGTTGTCATATGTTATCTGTTAATAAGTTTTTGTGTTCGTTGATTCGTTACATTAGCGTCATGGTTTTTGTTTTATCATATTGTTTTCTGCAGTTTATACTTTGTTACAGTGTTCCGAAATTAAACATTATATAAGATGCATTTTAAGTATCGGTAATCAAATAAGTGTTCAATCTAGTGTTTATTATAAAACCAGGAAATATCAAATACACTAAATATGTACAAAATAGATGCACCATGATTTGTTTCAAAGATACTTGATTTCGAATTCATTTCAGATTATGCAGTTATGTTCTTGTTCGTCAACTCAAACTAACATAAAATATTTATAAATAAAAACCAAACACTATTTGGGATATTAGCTCGCCTGGACAGTACAGTTAAGCATGTTTATTCATTTTATTTACAATATATGAATATTTGTCTGCACGCCCGTAGCCGCTGCTTCAACTTATCATTTTCCAATTATACACAATCTACAAAAGAAACATCTTTGTTAACAATCTTTTCAAGCATGTATAATCTTAAAAAACATCCACACCAATTATAAGCATGAATACATCAATTGACAATATTGACAAAATAAAAGTGGGTGGGTGGCTGGGGTTTCAAATGACCAGACTGAACTGTCCGAAATGCAAGCGTCGAATGACACATAAGTACACACAGATTTACCGTTACAATTCTTCCTGCTTATATTAGCTCGTGAAATACTTATTACTCTAGAGTAGAATAGTATATCTAGTCATGTGACAAATGTCACAACAAATACACGTGTTCTTTATATCATTGATAAATACATAGGGTGTGTATCATGGCTGCAAACGACGAAGTCAATTCAGAAACAGAGACAATCAATCAGTTTAAAAAGCAATTATCCTTATTCCTTACTAGTAGGGAAATAGATCATTTTAACAATTATTTTTAAAAAGTATACCCGATTGTAATATTTGTTAAAAAAAGAATAAAAATACCCCAAACAACACACATGCCAGATGAAATGAAAAGTTCGTTAAAAGTAGTCGAAAATATAGAAATGATTATCAAGAAATTTTGTATAAGTGCTATTTTCAATGTCTTCTCAACGAACAAAAAATGTCTTGATAACACTAGAAATAAATTGACATAATTTATAAATTTTAAATCAATATTTCTACATGTTCTATTGAATTTGTGGTGATAAAACAAATACAACCGAAACATTCCGACTGATAAGACATCAAATTATATTTGAAATCAATATAATATAATGTTACAACACTGTATGCATGTCATGGTATTCTTTACTTAACACATTTCTAAATCGCAATTCAGTATATGTAAATGCAGTGTTTATTGACAACGGATGAATTGAGATAAAAACAGAAGTTGCGTCAAGTGCAATTGCATAATTTTGTGTACATTAAAATGTTGTCTGACTAGAATTTATAGACCAACACTGTTGAACTAGATTATAGAAATTTGAAATTTGACAATATAGCAAACTTTTTCTTTTTGATTCAATCTCTTTTTAACAAAATTAACCCAAGTCTAAAAAATGTGTTCTTGCAAAGTATGATAGGACTCTGTTAAGGCCATTTTATCCTGAAAGCCAGGCACAAAAAAAAACCTTTAAAACTGTAGGTATTTTGTATCAATTGTATTGTAGTATGAGTAAAGATCGGATAGGGACGAATAAATACACATTCAATTTCAGCTTTTTAAATATCATCAAATAATGTTTGCAAGACCTTTGGCTGTTTTCTCTTCTTTTGTCGTTTTTTTTTTTTTTTTTTTTTTTTTTATACATTCCCTATTTAATACCATTCTCATTTTTTTTTTTACAGAGTTTACCTTTTTTGCCGTGTTGAGACAGTAGAGTACATCCTCGTGCTTCAGGTTTATGCTCTTTAAAGACACTAGATAATGAGGTGTGTGTCCGAGACTGAACCTCTCTGTTCATTACGTTTATGTTTATCTGAAATTCATATTTGACTATTCAGCACAATGTGATATGCGTGACACATAAGTTTCATGCCACGTGTGTGACACATGTGTGAAAAACGCATGTGATACGCATACTATACACATGTGATCATGCGTTTCACATGTGAATTACATGTGTAAGGAAATACATCTGTGATACATGCGTGATTTCTGCATGCAAAAGGCATGATGCCTGTATTACATATTTTTCAAAATGTCCTCCTATTTGTCCAATTGCCATGATTGTTGACATATATCTTAGTTCTCATGTGAATTAAATGCATTTTACATGTTTTCCATATATATATATATATAGTACACAGGCAAATTTTGTTCAGGTAAATTTCATGTGAGATCATTCATGAAACTCCCTTGCAATTAATGTGAATTGAGCTCCTTAGTTTTTCGAAAAATTCTAAGTTTTGTAAACAGGAAATTTATAAAAATGACCACATTATTGATATTCATGTCAAAACAGTGTTGACTACTGGGCTTGTGACACCCTCGGGGACCCTCCTAAACAATACAAATAATATTTATCTATCAACTCACACTATCTCCAATGCAAGAGATAAGAGGAAATAAAACAAAGAAGGCAAGCAAATATCCAGGTCACCTTAAGTTCACTACACACCTAGTATTTTCTTGGTTATGTTCAAGTCGCAATATTTTTTTAAAGTTATGTAGGGATTGGTGATTTATTAATAGAATATGATTTCACTGATGTATATATCATTTTGTGGGTATCACATCAGTCATGAGACAATCCAATCACATTATGGAAATTGTCTTGCTTGCAAAAGATGCCAATTTTTCTTTTGACAGTTTTGAAGAAAAAAAGTAGTTCACCCTGCCACATATGCATGTGCCTGTTTCAAGCCAGGAACCTTTTCTGTTGTTGTCTAAAGTCTCATCCTAATAAAAATTTTCTTAAAGAATTTGGTGTTGATGGCAGCTCTTTGATTAGTATAGACTCTGGTTAATTAATGAGATCATGACATTGTCTATGCCTTTCATGTGTTTTTGTTGTTGTGTAGCTGTCTGATTGATTTATACCTCATATCTCATTGTATTAATACTGAAATAGAAAGTTCTGTGAAATAAATTTGATATACCATATTGAATGCCTTGCTGTTATTTACAACGTTTCCTTATTATTTTAAAACAATTGTTGACAAACAACAAGCATACACCATAAGAAGATCTCAAAGTTTGGCTGCACAATAAGCTAACAATGCTTGTAATTTCAAATATTTTTATAAAATTCAGGTTAAAATATGCATTATCCATTTAATCTATAATTGTCATTTTGACACAATAATTTGAATTTGAATTGTATTATATTGTGAAAGTACATGTAGTTGAAAATACTAACACAATATTCAATTCCATGTGTTTTAAATTTCTTGAATACATCACTCCCATATCATGACTACACGTCTGTTAGTAATGTTTAAGAGTTCTTTCCTGACTATAATTTCTGTAATTGCTATTTGTACCCAAGGAATCTTTCATACATTTGCACTTATCCTTCTAAGATGTTGCTTGAACGATAAAATTCTGTAATACATTATCAGCCATCATACTCTTGGAATACAGTTGCTGTAATTAAAAAAACCATATATTTTTTGTAAAACATACATCAAATATTGGCTTACCAAACAAACAAAAATGATAACATCAATTTAATAACTAATTATTTACCAAACTTACACATATATATATTTATTAATATGGCCAGCGAAAGCTCTTTTTAGAGAGCCCAGGTGGTCGTGTGGTCTAGTGGGACGGCTGCAGTGCAGGCGATTTGGTGTCACGATATCACAGAAGCATGGGTTCGAATCCCGGCGAGGGAAGAACCAAAAATTTGCGAAAGCAAATTTACAGATCTAACATTGTTGGGTTGATGTTTAGACAAGTTGTATATACATCATGTACACAGCCATGTATCACCATCATTGATGGCGATCCGATGGATACATCTGTTTTAGAGTGGTCACTGACTCAGACGTACTTATAAATATAATTATTTTCTGTGACTGTATATTACATTAATTTGTAGGATCCTTTACTATAGATAATTTAGCTGATCTGTAACAATAACATCTTCATGCCTTATATATCATGTACTGTAGTACGCCGCTAGATTAAAACTGACGAGGAAAGGTAACACACGGCCAGCGAAAGCTCTTTTTAGAGAGCCCAGGTGGTCGTGTGGTCTAGCGGGACGGCTGCAGTGCAGGCGATTTGGTGTCACGATATCACAGAAGCATGGGTTCGAATCCCGGCGAGGGAAGAACCAAAAATTTGCGAAAGCAAATTTACAGATCTAACATTGTTGGGTTGATGTTTAGACGAGTTGTATATACATTATGTACACAGCCATGTATCACCATCATTGATGGCGATCCGATGGATACATCTGTTGTAGAGTTGTCACGTATTCAGACGTACTTATAAATATAATTATTTTCTGTGACTGTATATTACATTAATTTGTAGGATCCTTTACTATAGATAATTTAGCTGATCTGTAACAATAACATCTTCATGCCTTATATATCATGTACTGTAGTACGCCACTAGATTAAAACTGACGAGGAAAGGTAACACACGGCCAGCGAAAGCTCTTTTGATGAGAGCCCAGGTGGTCGTGTGGTCTAGCGGGACGGCTGCAGCGCAGGCGATTCGGTGTCACGATATCACAGTAGCTTGGGTTCGAATCCCGGCGAGGGAAGAACCCAAAATTTGCAAAAGCAAATTTACAGATCTAACATTGTTGGGTTGATGTTTAGACGAGTTGTATATATATATATATATATATATATATATATATATATATATATATATATATATACATAAATATTGTGCGAAAGACTGGAGTGGAGAAATAATAGTTGTTTTTTTACTTTTGATCATTTTTTTTTTTTTTATCGCTTATTGTCTTTTAATTAAATCAGGCCCTTTGTTTTCCAGGACCTTTTATAGCTTGCTAGATGCTGAATTGGTTTTGCTCATTGTTGAAAGCTGTACATAAAATTGAGAATGGAAATGGGGAATGTGTCAAAGAGACAAGAACCCGACCATAGAGAAGAGAACAGCAGAAGGTCACCAACAGGTCTTCAATGCAGCGAGAAATTCACGCACCCGGAGGCGTCCTTCAGCTGGCCCCTAAACAAATATATATACTAGTTCAGTGATAAGGAATGCCATACTAAACTCCAAATTCTACACAAGAAACTAAAATTAAAAATAATACAAGACTAACAAAGGCTAGAGGCTCCTGACTTGGGACATGCATGTAAAGAGATCTATAGTTGCTAAATTTCAGTCATTTGGACACTGGTGGATAGTTGTCTCATTTGCAATAAAACTACTTCTTATTTTTGTTAAAATAAATGAATAATAAATAATGAAAACTAACTCTTTTCATGCATGTGTACTACACATTACCTGTATATATAATATTTATAAGAACACTCCTAAGACATCATGGGGTCGTGACTGAAGCATAGTACCTACGTTTGTTTCATCATAGCCTGGATTTTATGTTTTCATTTTTTCATCTTATAATGTCATGCTGATCATTAGGTACACAGTTTTCTCTACTTTCAAAATCTTTCTTTTTTAACCCATCGACCCAGAACCTGTTAATTAAAGGTAGAAATAATTATATGGAAAATAAATGGACCTGGAATTGTGTAATTTTTAATCAACACCATTGACCTATATATTATCATATAATTTTTATGTATAAAGTTGAATTCTTTGAATCATCATTTTTATGTCATGACGTCTCAAAAATTCAACTTCTTTATTTTAGTATTATAGATCTAGATACTATTAAAGTGCCTATAGAAATATAATTCCTCATTTTTCAAGCCCCTTTCTTACATGTCTTAACCTCATTTAAATAACAATACGAAAATGGTATGTCTAGCTCTATGTATCCTTTAAACATTTAGTTACAAAACTTGTGATTTATCTTCCATAAGGGTATAATTCAAAAATTCCAAATGCCTGCAAATTGTTTATCTGCACTTCTTTTGATTATCTCTACTATAGAAGTTCATTATGGTTGAAATTTGGTATGAAAGTTATCAAACATTACAGATGAAAGGCAGGAATAAAATTTATGTGGAAAAAAGTCAGAATAAACTAATAAGAAAAGGCAGGACCGAATAGAGTGATTTATTTCACACAATATGTTACGTACATTACGTAGATCCTGTGAATCGTGGAAGGAAATTCAAACTTTAATTAATTAATCACGACAACAATCAGCTATTGTTCAGGAAGCGTCGATATTCAACCGTTTCCAAGAGAACTTTTTCACGATAATCCCGTTCTCAATCCGCATCTAATCCGATTTGTTTCTTTCGCAAAGTAAAATTCGACCAAATTGGTCACAACTGCATCCCGATTCTACCGAATGTAATCCGACAGAGATCAGACAGTGACCAGACAGTGAACCGACGCTGACAGAAGTTATCCGTTCGAAAACTGTCGACACACTCGGGATGATCAGGTACTGTCGGAACGGAATTCTATCACGATCCTCTCTATCTCATTGCAAACGTCTTTGTCTGGTCGCAGTCGTATTGTATTCTGTAATTGTCGGGACTCTGAGGTGGGTATCATTGGCGAATTTCGTATTAATAACAGGACTGTTCCGGAACGATCTCGGCAAAGACTGTTTGAAATCGACTAGATCTGGATGCAATCTGGACTCAATCGGCAGAAAAACATCAATGGAAAATTTCTCCAGATCATTCCCGTTCCACAGGACACCGTCCAGAAAACACAGAACAATGTTAGAATTTTTATCCGATACAGCAGAATCTGCCACGACATAGTCACGCTTGTCATCCGGCTAGACAAAGTCGGCTGAGTTTCCCCGAATGTTACGGGACGCACCTAAATGTCGGGGTGCTTCGCCGAACTATCAAGACCATTCCCGACCCGTAGCCTATCTGTAACGAATTTAAACGACTGCGTTCAGACAATGATAGGACATTCCAGATAATTGAGGATAGTAATCCGACTTTTTCACTTTTCGTATCTTATTGCTGTCTGATCTCAAACGGGAGCAATAATCGGCAATGTGTGATCCCCGCATTAAGGAATCATTGCCCACGACCAAGGAATATTTGTTTCTTCTCTCTCCCGAAAGACAATATGCTGAGTCAACCACTGGATGTTCCATTTTAAGGTGCTGGTTTTTTTATAAGAGTTATTTTTTTAGGCTAAAGTTCAATTACAAATGTGAAGAAATGTAATTAATTGATGATTACTTGTGTTCAAGAAATGCAGTACGTGAACCTGTAAATAGCTGTGTTGGTTTTTTTTTTTTTTTTATAAAATTTGATATGTTCATGGTTATTTGAACAATGGCTTGATATTGATCATTATTAATATCTTTACACCTGCTCTGCAAGATTTTTGTGATGCTTAGGGTAGTAAGCATTGGCAATTTTAAGTTGTGTGCTTTCTGCTCTTAAAAGTTTTAGATGGCAAAACGCTTTTGTTAAAAACAAAAACTTATTAAAAATTTTAACTCGCTTTGAAGATATTTTCTGAATGTTCCAAGTAAGAAGCATGTTGTTTGGTGGTTGTCTTTTTTTGGTGCAGTTCATATTTGCTTTTTGTTTCTGGTTTGAAGTTAGCAGTTACATGTATAGTATACATGTAACTGCTAATTTTGACTACACTGTGTCTAACACTTCATGGAGAGTTGTCTAATTGTTTTTCCTGCCATATTTAAAAAGATATTCCCTCTGACATTTAACTTATTCATTAGAATAATCTATATAATAATACATGTATATATTGAAATTGAACTGAAGTTGCCTTGTTAATTTTTCTATATTGACCCATCTTTTTCTCTCTTGCTGGATAGTTTTATACTGTTCATTTGGGGGTACTGTTTAGCCTACACTGATCAGTGAGATGGCTCAAAATCCCCTTGCACTATTTTACATTGTCGTACTTAATATATATTAAAACCGAAAATTCATCATCTGATCGTCTTCAAGAAATAATAAGTATTTATTTTCATTTTTACGAACATTTTGAAGAGCCTTTAAAATTACAATAGGAACATATAGTTAGATAATCTGTTCCCTGACCATATATGATAGAAATTATTATTGGTTATCTCTGTCTACATCTATCATCACTCGGTGTCTATAAAAAAAACATTTGATATCTTAACGTCGATCCTGTTAAGTCTGCTAAAATTGAATGCATGATTAATTTTAAGGTTATCAATCGTTATTAAAGCGGCACATTTAATTTGTTATGTCATTGCTTGTTTACATGAAATCTTATCTCATGAATTAACACAGCTGGTAACCAGGTTTCAACGTTTGACTCTAATTAAAATAATTATTACGGATATATGTAAGGTAAATATTAGCAGCTTGCAATTACGTGCAAGGAAGTATTCAAATGCTCATTAACATAGCTTGTGTCATGATAAATTTTGCTTCTCTATAGCAACTCATGATGCTAATGCTTATTCAACAGGTCAATTGATAAGATATTGCGCATGTATATGAAAGGTGGCAATAGAAAGGACAGATGTATCCGAATAACATCCGGTGTTCCGAAAGACTACATATATCGTCCAATATATACTGCGTAAACCGGGTTTACGCAATAAAAAAAAATATGGCA
Organism: Mytilus edulis; assembly: GCF_963676685.1. NCBI lineage: Eukaryota > Metazoa > Mollusca > Bivalvia > Mytilida > Mytilidae > Mytilus > Mytilus edulis. The sequence goes on along the minus strand of NC_092349.1, from coordinate 57,750,902 downwards.
ATACAGTTTCTCCCTTGGTTAAGGGAAAAACAAGTGATTTTTTTTATATTATAACCAATGCAGCACAATTGGTAATTGGATCATCGCTAGTTATCTTAATTGAATTATTGCTCGTGTTGTTAGGATCTTTTTCAGCTGCTTATATATATATAAAAAGATGTGGTATGATTGCCATGAGACAACTCTCCACAAGAGACCAAAACAACACAGAAATTAACAACTATAGGTCACTTTATGACCTTCAACAATGAACAAAGCCCATACCGCATAGTCAGCTATAAAAGGCCCCGAAATGACAAAATTCAAACGAGAAGACTATAACGGCCTAATTTAAGTTTAAAAAAAATTGTATGGTTTTGTTCATTGTTGAGACCCTTAAATATCTATATCCTCTTCATTTCGACTAATGAAACGTTTTCTCATTGACAATCCTAGTCAACCACATCTCCTTTCATAAGACCTTCTTTTTAAAATACTAAAAATTTCAATCTGTGACAATAAACTTTATTTATTTAATAAGTTAATCTGATCAACACTATGAAGCAATGTTCAAAACACCCTGTCATTGTCATCGACCAAAGCCATTCTAACTCCAATGATAATGTACAATGATTCAAAGAATAAAGTTCAATAACTTTTCAATGTCATATCAGACATTCATGAAAAAATAAAGGGAGGTTATCTAAATAGATATAAACCAGTCACCAAAGTTCATAATAACTGCTCAAATCATTGTCTGAAATAGGAAAATCCCCCCTTTTTTTATGGAAAAAAATCACATAGATGTGTTCTCTGAAACATAAAATCTAAAATTCACAAAAAATCAAAGGAAGCTTACAACAATAGTAAACAATTCACAAAAATTTCATGAAGATTGCTGTAAGCATTTTTGAGTTATAGTTTGAAAACTGGAAAATATCCCTTTCTTAAATGAGTAAATATGTCCAGTGGCAAATATTTTATGTATTCTAAACAAGAACAACTTGTCAATTAGGATATAACGTTATATGGGAGACAGTAAACAGCCATTTGCGACCATCAAATCCCTAATTGATGCCGTCGGAGCTTAAAATACAATATTTTTATCACAAAACACAAAACAACGTTAAAACATGTATTTAAAATCTGTCATATGCCGTCTCTGTTTGCGCGAACGTTCCATAGCATCAATTGTCAATTGATGTCATGTAAATAAGTGACGTTGTCCAATCAAAATGAACGTTAACAAACATTGTTGCATTAAAATTAATAATACCTGCCAGTCTGACTAGGTTGGTTTGTAATGTTAATGCTATGATTATTTGAACTTCTGACATTTCAAGTGTGTGTGTATGGAGCAGTATGAAGGGTAGCAGGGTAAGGTTACCTTGATGCATACTTGTAAATCACAACACAGATTTGATGGTCGCAAATGACTGTTTACTGTCTCCCATATAAAGTTATCTCCTAATTGACAAGTTGTTCTTGTTTAGAATACATAAAATATTTGCCACTGGACATATTTATTCATTTAAGAAAGGGATATTTTCCAGTTTTCAAACTATAACTCAAAAATGTTTACAGCAATCTTCATGAAATTTTTGTGATATATTTGTTTAGGGGCCAGCTGAAAAACGCCTCCGGGTGCGGGAATTTCTCGCTACATTGAAGACCTGTTGGTGACCTTCAGTCTGCTGTTGTTTTTTTTCTATGGTCGGGTTGTTGTCTCTTTGGCACATTCCCCATTTCCATTCTCAATTTTATTGACATCGGAAAGAGAGAAAAATAAGCAACAGTGTACTTGTATGATTATAGTTGGAAAAGTTTTAAATAGATAACTGTTAACAAAACTTTGAATTTTGAATAAAATAAGGCTTATCTACCTCAGAAATAGATTACTTTAGCTGTATTTGGTAAAACTTTTAGGAATTTTTGGTCCTCAATGCTCTTTAATTTCGTACTTTATTTGGCCTTTTAAACCTTTTTTGATTCGAGCGTCACTGATGAGTCTTGTGTAGAGGAAACGCACATTTGGCGTAAATACAAAATTTTAATCCTGGTATCTATTCTATGATGAGTTTATTTACATCTTATTAATAAGTTTAACTGCAATTATACAGATGAACTTACTTTGATACTGGCTAGGACATTCACACCTACATGTACAAATGATGTACATGTTCACCAGTGGTTTTAATACTGTACTTTCCATTCTTTTGGTAACAAGCTAAAATTGTAAAAAAAAATATCATTTAATCCAGAGATCCAGACAAAAAATAAATGTAGAATGAACAATAAACATGATGAACTGATGCTCACTAATTTATACCTTTACTATTATCTATACTTTTACTTTCGAGTGAATGGAAACAATATGTTTACAAGCAAAAAACAGAAAGAAGATCAACAGCTTAGCTAAAAAATATATGTACACTACAGTATGAACTTTCTGGTTTTAATTGATTTATTCTGCTGTATACAGTAAACAGTCATTTTAGTCTTTAATTACCATCAGATGTTAATTAAATCTTGTTTTGCTTTTTCAAGTTAATAGGCAAAAATGTTAAAATACACCATTTTGATATAGGAAAGATTAAACTCATGAACATACAATGTAACATGTTGTCATTTGTGGTATAATTCGTACTTTAGACATTTAACAAAAGAACAACCTTTCAATGTATCTTGCCAATGGATGAATTAATTTTCTGTCAAAAAACATGTCTTGTGTGTGTTTCTGTTAGATGTCTTCCTTCTTTATATAGATCTAATGAGTTAAGCCCTTTTCACATCACATCAATATATTAGGTAAGGAGGTGGGTTTGGCATTACAAACTACTTGCTATATAGCCTAGCCCTATCCCATCCGTTATATTAGTATGTTCCTGTCCTTTGTCAGGAGTCTGTTATTCAGTGGTGCAGGTCATTTGTTGTAATGTATCATGTTTTGCATATAAATTAATCTGTTAGTTTTCTTGTTTGAATTGTTTTACAAATTTTTCATTTTTATTAGGAGTCTTTTATAGCTGACTTAGTACTGTGAATTCAGAAATTATTGCGAAAAATGCGACAGAGTTGTAAACGCAATACATTTTGTAATTTAAACTCTCTTGAAATATTTCATATGAATTTAACAGGATTTTTCTCAAAATTGTAAAAATTAAAATCACAATAATAAATGCACGCAATAATTTCAGAATTTAGAGTAGATGTATACGATACAATGTATGGGCTTTGCTCATTGTTAATGGATGTGTGGTGACCTAGTGTAGAGTTGTTAACTTTGATATCATTTGATATCTAATGGAGTCTTTTCTTTTTAGTGTAAACAATATTTTATTAATATTCGCGCAGCTTGATACGACAGCAGATGTAGAACTCTGAACAATTGGGGCCACTATGGATACAACTTTCATGCTTGATACAGCTTCTGAATTCGGATTGTGATAAAATATTTGACACAACATAGGTTTCTGACACAGGATGAATGTGGTCTAAATAAACTTGAAAAAATTGAATTTACCTATTATGGTCCAATATCCAAAATCTAAATACATGGATTGATTCAGCATATCAAAGAATTCCAATAAATATATTTTTGATGAAATCAAACAAAGTTTAATTTTGGACCAATTTGGTAACAGGGCCCAAAAATCAAAAATCTAAATATATGGTTAGATTTACATGTAGCATATTAAAGAACCCCATATATTCAATTTTTGATGAAATCAAACAAAGTTTAATTTCGGACCCTTTCGACCTCATGTGGACAAATCTAAAAACGGGGCCCCAAGTTACAACCAGATGCTCCGCAGGGCACAGCTTTATACGACCGCAGAGGTCGAACCCTGAACAGTTGGGGCAAGTTTGGACACAACATTTAAGCTTGATACAGCTCTGAATTTGGATTGTGATTAAATAGTTGACACAACATAGATTTCTGACACAGATTGAATGTGGTCTAAGAACTAAAATTTAAAAACTTAAATTTTTTAAATTGGACCTATTATGGTCTAATATCCAAAATTAAATACATGGTTAGATTCAGCAAATCATAGAACCCCAAGAAATCAATTTTTGATGAAATCCAATAATGTTCAATTTTAGACCCTTTATACCTCAATGTGGACCAATTTGATAACCGGGCCCAAATATTAAAAATCTAAATACATTGTTAGAATCAGCATATTGAAGAACCCCATATATTCGTTTTTGTTGAAATCAAACAAAGTTTGTTTTTTGACCCTTTGGACCTTAATGTAAACCAATTTGAAAACGGGACAATACTGTGCAATTGAATATTTCTTGCTATTGCGCAAAACTGTGCGATTGAAAATGTCTTGCTATTGCGCAATATTGTGCAATTAGATATTTCTTGCTATTGCGCAATACTGTGCAATTGAAGATTTCTTGCTATTGCACAATACTGTGCAATTGAAGATTTCTTGATATTGCGGAATACTTTGCAATTGAAAATTTCTTGCTATTGCACAATACAGTGAACTTAACATAATAATTTTGGACCCTTTTGGTCCCTAATTTGTTGGGACCGACACTCCAAAAATCAGTCCGAACCTTCCTTTTATGGTCATAAACCTTGTGTTGAAATTTCATAGATTTCTATTAACTTATACTAAAGTTATTGTGCGAAAACCAAGAAAAATGCTTATTTTGGACCCTTTTTGGCCCCTAATTCCTAAACTGTAAGGACCAAAACACCCAAACTCAATCCCAACCTTCCTTATATGGTCATAAACCTTGTGTTTAAATTTCAAGATTTCTATTTACTTTTGCTAAAGTTAGAGTGCGAAAACCAAATGTCTTCAGACGACAACGCCGCCGGACGTCGTATAAAAACTTGATACTCCGTTAGATTCAGCATATTAAAGAACCCCAAGATTTGAAGAATAAAACCCCATTGAAATTGGTCAAGAATACAAATAGAAAAGTTTTGTTTTTGGCCCCCAATTCCTAAACAGTTTGGGCCATAACCCCAATAATCAATTCCAAACTTCCTTTTTAGGTATGGAACCTTCAGAAAGAGCTATACACTTACACACAAGTTATTGTCTGGAAACTAGAATAATGCTTATTTTACCCCTTTTGGCCCCTTGTTCCTAAATTCTTGGGACCATAACCCAAAATATCAATCCCTACCTTCCTTTTGTGGTTTCAAATCTTGTGTTTAAATTTCATAGAGATCCGTTTACTTACACTAAACTTATTGTCTGGAAACTAAGTGTCTCCAGACGAAGCTGACAATGACAATGTTATACCAATTTATACTGCACTCGTTCTTTTTGAGCAGTCAAAATGCGTTGACCGTATATTTCTATTTATCCTGCAATTTGGTGTCCTACTATACAGATACAGCCCTACAGATATCGCTATGCTGTATCTGTATACTATACAGATATCGCTTTAAAGCTCCGCCCACTGCCGGACTGAGTATTGTTTGAACCTTTGTGACCTCAAAGTGTGTATTCCAGTTGCATTCCAATGACGATGACAATTGTCGATTTCAAAACTTGAATTGTGTATGATTGTGTTACAAAATCAACCATGTCAATTTCAGCATGCATGTTTGGTGAATGTCAAGTCTGAAGCGTAGGACAACTCGTACACTTTTGTTTCAAAATTGACAATGTTTTGTTATTTGCTTTTACTGTTGAAATTAGTTGTTATGTTAAAATAGATAATTATTCACCTGGAGCTATGTATTATTGTTGACCATTCGAGATTCTTTTTTTGCGAACCCGTCTTCAGCGTAATGTGTGATTTTGATATTACTACGCGGGCCTCAAGGGATTACAAATCGAAAATAAATGCTAAATATGTTACTTTTTGTGTCTTTCAAAACACAAACAATATACAGAATTAATTGCAGGATAAAGACAATAACTGTTTAGTGTCTTTAAATATCAGCTGTATTTGTACTCGGCTCGAAACAGGTGTAGTAGCTCGCTAAAAGCTCGCATACACCTTGTTTCCTAGCCTCGTACAAATACAGCTGATATTTAAAGACACTAAACAGTTATTGTCTATGTCATATACAGTCACTGACCTGATATCACTTTTCCTCATGAATATTTAAATAGAAATTGTCGAAATTATGTTTAATTATTCATACGACCTCTTCAACCTGTTCTTGTTTTCAATGTAATCAACGATGCGTTTAACGACTCAAACTTGTTTCTTTTTCAATTTTCGGGAAAACATATCTAACTTTTTAATATTTTTTTGTTTGCAACCTATATAAATCATTATGTTTTATGTTTATTGTTGATATTCTAGTCTGCAACGAATTCGTTCACCTTTGATTGCGGTAATGATGTACATTTCATCGTGTTTTATATTTCTTTGTCTGTGTGATATGAGGCCTTTTTAAAGGGGGATTTTCTCCAATATTTAAATAAAAAAAATAACATTAACACAATAAACAACAATTGAAAATGTTTTTTTTTAGATTGCAGTATAAAGACAATAATAGTGCATTGACTTGACATATCAACGATATAAGGATTCGGCCCGAAACGGGGAAAATGCTCGGCACAGCCTCACATTTCCCCATTTCTAAGCCTCATCCTTATATCGTTGATATGTCAAGTCAATGCACTATTATTGTCTATATACGAACGCAAAATTGGTTTTGTGGTTGTATAATAATTAGGTAATTTAAACATTACAATATATGACAGTTATATTAGGATTGGAAAACAAGTGAATTTTCACGTTTACAAATTCCTCTCTTTTCTCATTAGCAATCATACCACGTACACATGGTACAGTTTATTATTTTTAAATTTACATTACGTTCATACAATGTATAAAGTAGACCTTTCATCATCTTGAGGGGTCCACTTTTTAAGTACAACAGGCGGCCCTAACAGCATAATTTTTAGTCTGCAAAAAATACAATAAGATACTATATATATTATGATAGAATTAACAGGTTTCTAATTCTTTGCAATTATTTTGCAAATCACTAAGCGTGCAAGAGAAAAGTTATTCTCCAACATGTCCAATAAATACAATGATTAAATAATAGTAAATATTGAATCTTCAATTATATTTTAAGAAGTGAAACATCATTTTAATTCAATGTATCATATATAAAATTTTGATTATTTTTTTTTTTAACTCTGCGTAGATAAGTTTTTATTTTTTAAAGAGGACATGTTATTCCAAGCAACCCCCTTCTCCCATACCAGTCTTCACGCCCAGTGGCAGCCCAGGCTGATAAAATTGCTCTCGGGCCTGTAAAAATCAGACCTACAGGCCAACAGAGTCTAACTAAAAAATTTCAAAAATTGAGCTGCGGGCCTGTAGATTAAGCAGTTCAGCGTGAAGACTGCCATACAATGCATTCTAATGGTAGCATCAACATTACAACAACAATTTTTATTTGTCAATCAAGATGCCCCGAGGAGCAGTACAATTACAGTTTAAATTAAAGTTAAGTGTACAAATAATTAAATTGTGGTGATTTTTTTTTCATTGAAGCTGATGCTAAAGTAGGGTGCCCATTTCCGCCGGGGACACCGTCTCGCCGTTTTATGATTTTGAGGTGTAAAACTTCAAAGGATGGCTGAAATATGCCGGTAAATTATATTTTTATATCAAATATGATTGTTTTTTTAAACTAACACAAACTTTTGGCACTAACTGCAAAGGACAAAAAAACAAGACAGCGATTTTCGGCCAATTTCCTGAATGAAAAGCACGATTTCAAAGAAGTATTTCTTAATAATTCTTTGACTTTATTGCCCTAAATTTCAGTTCTTTACACCTTTGAAATGTCTGCTATTCATCTATATTAAAATTGATATGACAAATATTGTTTAAAGCTGCAGTTATTTGGTTTTAAATAGATGTGAAAAAACGGCAAATATGTGTCCCCCTTTGACAAAACATTATGAAATTTAAAATGGCTTTTAATCTTTCTTTTCAGATGATCATTTTTCAAACAAATCTGTTTTCAAGCTCAGTATATTTTGCTTTTGTAGTTATCTTCATATAGAAATATCAGTTTCCTTTAAAAAAAATAATACCTGAACATAATCTGCAGAAAACATAGAAAATTATGGCAAAAATGAGCACTCAAATCTAACATGTCTAAGCTCCCTAACCAATTTTGTGGAGCGATATAAAAAAAAAGAGAGGTCTGACGTGTAACTGTGTTGTTTAAAAAGTGGCGCGTTTGCCTGTGAGGCGAGTTGAATTGCTTCCGTTTTTGTCAATCTTTCACTGATTTTTTGGGTTTACAATTACATGCATGACATGGATAAAGAATGTTTTTTCTTGAAAAGTATAATACTAGCATCTTTCTAAAAATGTGTGTGATTTTATTTACATTTCATTGGAAATTGCGCCAAGTACAATAAAGGCAAAAAAGTGGGTAACGTAATCCATCAAAACGAAACAGACGAGCGTCCAGGCCCAAAACCACAATTAATGACCCGCTTTTCGTTGTCCACGAACATAGTTCCTTTTAATTAGAGCGTATTTTTCCTTATTTTTTTTCCTTTCCCTTACTCACTCATTTCTTAGATTTTTGTGAGTGCAAATGAAAGAAGAGAGGTGACATATATTTTTGGATGTTGTATTTAAACTGATTTTGATATGGAATGAGTGATTAGGCCAAGTGCAAAAAGATAATATTTACAGTTTTTGGAACATCTCTTGACTTGTCAATAGGGGTATGGATGTGAATTGGCTAAATTTTTAAAAGTGATTGGTTCAATCTTTCTGAATTTGGGATATGTATTTGGACTATAACTATACATTACACACACATGCCGGGGAAGTTTGGAAAATTGACAAACGAGATTTACTCTAATCAGACTAGAAGATTTTCATGGGGAAAATTTGGTTGGATAATAGTGAATCACTGAAGCCTGACTGTTACCCCCCCCCCCCCCCCCTCCCACCGCCGTATGTCAGTCAACTGCTCCCACCCTTATGAAAAGTTCTGGATCCGCCAGTGTGCATGCCGACACTCTTCAAGGTAAAGTTACACATATAAATAGCCAGTGTTACATTATCAACATGATCGATTCTTGAAACGGCTAAATGTTGGAATTGATCTTTTTGTCCAAGGTTAAACAATATATTTTGTTTCAACTCATCATGAACTATGCACATATTTTTTACCGGCCTATCTCCTCATCCTAACGAAAAGCTCACCAGATCTTATCTTCACATGTTTGTCAATATGACCAATCATATCATAGTTTTACTTACTAAATTTGCTGTGGAATGTAATAAAACCTAGGTTGTCACATGTTGAGCAGGAAGTTTCCATAACTGTTTATCATTCACAGAACATGAGTTCACCCATGTGATTTTGAAGTTTGTTTGTTGCACATAGAGGCGGATTTAGAGCACTGTTGTTTTTATCTTTTATGTTTTTTATTTAGCGGATCCCCCCTTTTTTTTTAGAAAAATTTGGTAGCTTGTATATCGGGCCCCTCTAAGGCAGTCAATGTATGTATGTACTTCGAGATTCCGCCTATTTAGACGTCGCGCGCCCTTTAATTGATTGCAAGGGTACAGCTGATCCATGTACACTCCCTAAGGATTAATGGAGATGTGTCCTTTACAATATTATCCCACCACCAGAACAATCCCAACTCAACACCGCCCAAGAGAGCGTATAGGACACCAGGAAGTCTGTTATTATGGTGGGGGAAGCTGAAGTACTCGGAGAGAACCACCGGGCCACTGGGTGGAAACAGACAAATCAGAGAGATATCAGAAGATTGATCTCCAGGTCAAAGTAGGGGACAACTTTGACCAACCGAGGCCCCCAAAGTACCCATTCTACTTTAAACTCCGGTCTGGGTACCAGAGATGTGTGTGAGAGGGTGAAAATTACCCTTCTGATGTACTGATATTTTTAGCACCCCGAGTGAGAATCGGGACCTTCAGCACTGTAGCCATCGGTCTTAACCACTACACCACAAACTCACATGACCCCCAGTTATATAAAATTCTTCATCCACCACTGCATTGTTGTATAAGGGACGAAGTAATGAGCATCATATGTAATGTCATGTACTACTAGGTGACTATTGTTTGTCGTCATTTAAACACGATATTGTGTTTCTTTCCCCTAAATCTCATGAGCCGCATGGACAGGATAGTGATTACCTCAGACACTTTGAAACTTTTTCAAGTACTTTTGATATGCTCATGTGCATTTTCTTGTAAGCATAGATTTGTACTTGGACAGATAATCAGAATGATCAACAATCCAAGTATTGGCAATGTTAACTGGTCACGTTTGTTTGAACAACCAAACAAGTGAACCAAACCAGGTAATTTTTAATTTAGCCTTGCATGGGTGTTATCTGGTTATATAGTAAATTTGGTTTAAGAATTATAAGGATTAAACACATATTTGTATGAGGTTATTGATGTGTAAACCGGGGCTTTTATTCATAAACGATATATATTTGTACAGCATGACCAGTTATTAGTCAGTTAATCGCCCCAGTATACACATTAAACCTCCAGAAAAAATGTGTTTAATCCTAGTATAATAGCAGTGGCGGATATAGAAATTTTCATAAGTAGGGGCCAACTGGCTGCCCAAGACTGGGCCCGCTCCCGTCACGCTTCAGTGATTCCCTTTATAATCAACCACATTTTTTTCTCAAAAAGGGGGGGGGGCGTGGCCGCCCCCCTTAAATCTGCCTCTGAATTAGATATAACTGATATTAACCAAAATGTATAGTTCCTCGACATAATCTGAGGAATTGAAATCAAAGATGTAAACACACATATATATATACACTGTCCACCCTTATGACACTAGAAGTACAAGAGATAAATATAAACATTGATAGAAATATAATTTAAAACCAACAACTTTTTGTAGTTGAATTTGATCCAATATCAAGGGAGATAATTTATGCCAAATAAAGATATATATAAATCATTTGATGATTATATGTGCCCCTTTTATTGAAAATCTTCAGAAGAAGGTGAACAGCTTTAATGATTAAATTTTCTTATAGAAAATGGATAAATATTGGGATGACGTGTAAAATTCAAGTGAATTTGTATCTCATGTTAGAAAAAAATTAACTGCAGAATGTTTAAATTTCTGTTTTGATTCAGATAAAATTAAATATATATATATAAATTGTTCACATGAACTTTGTTATTGTGAATTGTTCATGTGAATTTAATGTGATATCTTTACATAAATTTCACATAAGAAATAGATTTTTTAAAAGTAAATTAAGATTTTCAATGGAATACACAGTGGTGGATCTAAAAATTGTCAAAAGTGGGGACCCACTCCAGTCATGCTTCAGTGATTCCCTATATAATCAACCAAATTTTTCCCTCAAAAAAAGGGGGGGCAGTGCCCCCTCTAAATATACCTCTTATACAAGGTATTAGATGTTAATTTAACAATTTTTAGTTTTGATGTTAATTTTTTTCAACCTGGACAATATTACTAGTTTTTCATGTGAATTTCACATGCATGATATAACATAAGAATCATGTGAAAAATTTAACTGGATTTACGTCGTGTTACACATGCACTTTACTATAAATGTATTACACAGGCAAATATCACATGTGTCACATGCAATATCCAACACATGCGTGACACATGTGTATTTCTGACACATGCGATTCACATGCGTGTGTTACGCAAGTGAACGCATGTGTACCACGCATGATTCCCATGCGTGGCAAGAAACATGTGTATTACGCATGTAACACATCTGTTACAAATGCGTTTTTAGGTACATGTGTGACACATGTGTGGCATTTTTGTCCTATTATTAGACGGATGTCCTGCGCTACCCTGATATACCCTTTCTTTTGTTTTTGTCCTTCTGCTTTAATGTAGTTGACGTATTTTGTCGAATACTTGATGACACTTGACGTTTGACGTTTCTAGCCGTTCAGTTTTATAATTTTATACGCTCGTCAAAATTTTGATGGGACGTATTATGGTATACAAACGTCTGGCGTCCGTCTGTCCGTCTATCCGTCTATCCATCGTAAACATATCGCACCGTAACTTGAAAACAACTTGTCTTAACCAAATTTCAAGAAACTTACGATCTGTATACATTTTGGTAAAAATGGTTGTCTTATTTGGTCACATTTTGCGCCAAACTTTATTGCTTGTTTTGTCGGGTTTCCATATACATTCCAACAGCAGCATTTATGAAAAATTTCAATTATGTATTGACATGCGAAATTTTCGTTGCTAAAATCTTTGCTCCCTTAATCAGAATTATTGCTTTATTATGTTTTTGTCAAAAGATGACGAGCATAGCATGTGCTCGTGGCGCAGCTGTTTCTTATTTTATTCAATTCCTGTGTGCTGGTTCATATTCTAGACGCGTGTCTTTGCATATAACAAAAATCAAGCTTAGGAATTGAAACATATTAAATAATAAACTCGTTCAAAAGGTATCGACACTATCAAAAATCTAAAAATACTACGATCGCTAACAGTAAAAATCGTGGTTACCTACACTACAAACCCTAAAATTTAGCTATCCCTATGGTGTCTCCATAGTTACAGCTAAGAGTGGCGCGAAATACACCATATCTTAGGTAACGATTAGAATCTCGCATTTTCATCCCAACAACATGTTACGTCTTTGTACTATCAAAATTATTCAGCTTCCGTTAAATAAACCTCAAAAAAACTTTATTTCATTGAAAACTATTACCAAATATATAATCGGGATAAATTTACCCATATCGAGCATTTTGTCGAGCCTCTGAAAATTTCCTTCTATTTTCATCCAAGTACGCACATGCACAAAGTCAACTTTCGATTACACATCCACGATGGAATTTTGTACATCAGGAGTTTGTAAACATTGACCGATAAAACAACAATTTGAAACAAAATGAAATGTTGGCATGCTTAAAAGGTACGACCAGAAGAATTCATATACCAAATATTTATATGTAATTGAAATATACCATTAACGGTAAAATATGTTACGTTGGTATAAGTAATGTGCAAATTTAATAACTCACACAACCTCTTGTAATAAAGAGGGGGGAGGTCATAGTTGTAGTTTTGAATGAATGTTATTTATGATTTTATACTCTCTGCCCAGGTGCATTACTTTAATGAGTTTAACCAGGACTCAGGAATTGAATTAAGTAAGAAACAGCTGAGATTTTGTATTTTGTAGATCATTACAATATATTCAATTTAGCATTGAGATCAAAATTTCCCAATAATCTTATAATTTCAACACCTACATGTATACAAGCAGATCAAATAATCTCAAATTGAATTAGGACTTATATTTTCAATGGATAAACGGACAGAAAGTCACAGGAAAAAGCGTCCCAAATAATTTGTTGACAATTGCTTTAATATATATGAGAAAAATTGTAAAGTATTTTCTTTCTATTACACTAGTATTTGTTTGGCTAAATATGACAATAGTTCATTGAGGTTTTTACGAGGTTAACTCGATTTTTAATTAGATGGCGTGAAAACTAAAATACATACGAAACGAAGCTACATATTTTCGATCACATGCTCTGTAAATTGTTTATTCTGGACTTTAAATATTGGATAAATGTTTTACATGGTTATATATCAAATATGAGAATTTAAGTCAATTCGGTGAACATGAATCTGACAGCTAGTGCCCCTTTAATAAATTTAATTTCCTTAATACATGCGTGTTTTACATGTAGAAGAAAGCCCTATTTTTCTTAAACTCGTGTATTACTTATCTAGTGTATAAGGTTCTTTGATTAACATGTAAGTTAAACAAGATGTTGTAGTTTTGAATGAATGTTATTTATAATTTAATACTCTTTGCCCAGGTGCATTACTTTAATGAGTTTGCCCAAAGCAAGAGGTATTACTTTATACTTCACCATTAATTAGAAGAACAACTATATTAATTTAGTATTTTTGTTATCTCTTTTTACATGTTTTATTGATATACATTATACATAACATATCTAAATTATAATTAGAGATTTAGTTCTAATATAAGGTTAAACAATTTAATAATATATTAATTAAATTATTACATGTATTTAAGATAATTTGATTGTTAAATCATATTTATTTGATGAATATGAGAATCATATTAGGATGTAGAAATTTGTGTTTATACAGTCATGTCTTTTGTTTATGTGGTTTTTGTTAAAATTGATAAAAACAAGTAGAGGTTATTAAAATTTTAATCCTGGTATCTATGATGAGTTTATTGGTCAAGTTGTGTTCAGACCTTTAGCCGAGTATGGTTTTGACTGTAAAAATAGGTCGATAATGTATTAAGACTGTTTCAGACTGGTCGAGTAATACATTAATTGTTCAGACAATTTTCAATGGCAAAGATAAGGGTCAAGTACTTATAAATTCCTGAAACGAATTTGAATAGGGCCTGACCAAATTTCAATATGAAAATAAATTCTGAAAAATTAGTTTTATTTATTGTCAGATTTCTTTCACGATCAAGTCCCCCTTTCACGAACGGGTTAAAATAACGCTAGCTTACATTGAAATCCCGTCATTTATCATATTTTAGTATTTGTTCTTTACAAGTAGTAAGATTTGGTTTGACATAGAGCTCCTGTGAAATTATGACCTCTTTGTTATTTTTACATCGATATTGTTTTTTGCAAGCCTGAAGAACAGCGAAAAAGACTATTTCGAAGACTGTTGAATGTTACTCAGTCCATTCTTACAACAACTAAAACACAGTGCACAGATTTCGAATTAAAAAACACCTAGAAACCAAAGATAGCACATACTCTTCCAAGATATTAGACTTTGCAAAAAAAACGTGTTTGCCTTTATAAGTTAAACTTTATATAAGATAAATCTGATATTTGTTTATTCAGTTGATGTCGTTGAAAAACAAAAACGAACTTGTAATAGGCAAACTCTACAACAATATCAATTGTTATTTCTTTTACCTGAGAACTGCATAACGTACAATATCAAAACTAATTTAGCTGTCCTCATTACACATAAACTGCATTTTAAAATACAATGAATGGGACTTTTGATTTTTTTTCAGGATTTTGGGGTTTTGAGGTTTTGAATGATCTTTCTCTGCTTTCGTTTGAACGATGTCAAGACAGTAAGTTTCAAAGTTGATACGATAAACAGGAACCTGGCAACCTGAACAATTGAACAAATTACATGTTTAAGTGCCGGCTGCATTGACAATCAATTTAGTAATAAAAATAATCAGAGAACACATGATAATCAATACATATATTAAATGCAATTTTGTTATGTGGTAGTTTGTTTGTTTGAGAATCTTCAAATGGGTTGATATAGTACGTAGTTTTATCCTGTGACGATTGCTTATCTAATGAACTCTTACCATTTCTTGTGTAATAGAACAGGTAACCCAAATACGTAGTCACAATTGTCGGTTTGAGGAATTGATACGGTTTTATCTTAACAGTTGCGCGTTGACATGAATCTTGATGAATAAATTAAAACGATATGATTTGGCTTTACGGTATTAGATATTCTTGCGAAATGACTAGTTTATATTTGGCAACATGAATACTAGTATTGTGAAAAGCTATACAGATTTTGTCTTTATAAATAAAAAAAATAAAAATAAAAACGCATATTAAAAATAATAAAAACGTATGTTTTGATATAAAATTCTAAAAGTTCGAAACTGATACACTAGTTCACTTCAATTACATGGGAGATTCTGTATAGGTAAAGCGCTTCCTTTAAATTGATCGAAATAAATGAAACGTCTAGTAGCAATTACATATATTCCTCTCAATCGTAGCCGAATTATTGTTTTCCTAACTTCTTGATTTTTTTTATTTAATCAACGGGTGTATCGTTTGATCTCAGCTATGCACTGCTCGAAATTCGATTATGGCGTCAGATTTCATTGCTATCTTCTGATATCCCATTGTGATGTCATGAAAAAAAGCGACCACACATGATGACTTCACATAAAAAGAACACAGCTCTTTAAAAGAAGGATTACATTTGCCTGCATACTGAATATAAAACATTAGAGAAACTGATTCTGCCACCAAATCTCGTGTAATACGATATTTACCCACTCTCGACCGGTTTAGATTTGAAAATGTAACTGCCTAGAGTGGAAAAAAATCGAATCACACTCGAAGCAGTTGTAGAATCTATATATTTATCAAGCAGATCATCTAACATTTGCTTCATAAATCACGTTAGTGAGGTTGATGGTTTGACCGAAATGAAAGGTTAAACATTAAATTGCGACGTACATAGAGAAATTCTGACTCGTTTGGAAAATACTGAAAATATTCAGTTATAAGTTATTTAATATACTTATGCTACGTGTGGGCAAATTTTAATTATATTATTTAGTCATTTGAATTGTATTCAACAATTTTCATTTTTGCAGCATTTTAAAAGATGACTTGCATCAACAACTATCATTTACTTAGTTTTTTGGTATGCATTTTTAAAGGCGACTATTTGACGGAGATATAATATCTCACGAAAATCAATAACGTGTGGAATGGACAGATGATTATAGATATAGATATCGGGATTCGTTTCTGCCTGAGTGATTTACCTTACAAGGAGGCGGACGTTTTAAAGTTTAAAAGGACTTAACATAAGTTTGAACTAGTTTAACGGAGGCGTGGCTTATTAGTTTGACGGAGGTTAACCGGGTCTTACAATAACTTGAATGACCACAAGGCATTCTATTTGACTGATAGTGAAATAGTTTAATGTGGATTATGTAAGTTACAAAGCCAATCAGAAAGATATTAAAAGAATAAAATAAATTCATTTGGACACAAGAACAGCAACAAGCATTTAAAAAATTAAAATACATTAGCACAAGGAATCCAGTATTAAGTTTCTAAGATGTGTCAAAACCAGTAACTGTAAGTTGTGATGCATCCAAATGCTGCCTTGGGGCAATGTTGATAGAAGACAATACGCCTGTTGGATATCATCAAGATCCTTGACAGATGCCGATGAAAATGATATAGAGTGTTTCGTGTACATGGTAATTAAGAAATTAAGAACAAATGATGGAAGAAACTTCAAAGGATGGTACTTTACAAAAACTGACCAGGCTAATAATAGACGGCTGGCAAGAGGAGAAAATTGAGGTTCCCATGGAGGTTTTTTAATACTGGAATTTCCGGGATTAATTATCCAACGTAAATGGGGTTATTATAAAAAGAGAAAAAAATAATTATTCAATCGAGTATTAGAAATAATATCTTCAAAAAACTACACGAATGACATTTGGGAATAGAAAAAAATACCCAGAAATTAACAAGAGACTATCTTTTGGCCAGGGATTAATGCACAGATTACTGACGTTATCTCGAAATACAGTGTGTGTTTAGAAAACAGAAGATCAAACACAGAAGAGCCGATGTCAGAAAGTGAGTGTCCGTAACTACCGTTGATAACAGTTGGTACTGATATTTTTGTATTGGAACAATTACCTGATCATTGTCGATTACTACTCAAGATATTTTAAAATTTCGAGATTAGAGAGCAAACACACTTGAAATCCAACTTTGCGAGACATGACATACCGACAAAAATCCGCAATCATTCAGGATCAGTACGCAGCAGCTCGTTTTCAACAATTTGCAGAATCATGGGGATTTACACACACAGTGTTTTTGTCTACTCCACACAATTAACAGTCCAAAGGACAAGCCGAAAAATTCGTTTAAAGCGCAAAGAAATGCTAAGCAAGTATAAACAGGACAAAAAGATCTGTGTATTGCTATCATGCTAAAATACAGAAAAACAATATTACGATAAAAGTTTAAAACTGTTACAGGAACTACAAACTTATGACATAATACGATTTCAGCACAATCTTGGAGGTAAATCGGACCAAATAACTGTCGTAAGAATTAACAGCACTCCGAACTCATATGTGATTGAAACATCAGAAGGACAAATTTTCAAACGAAACAGAAAACATTTGTTGAAATCAAAAGAAGACAAAATCGAACAAACATCTCTAAAAAAGAAAATGAAAACAATCACAACACGTTTGGCAATATAACTGATAAACAATCTACAGAACCGTCGTTTGTTAGAAGAAGTGCAAGATCTGTCAAAAATCCTAGTCGACTGATAGAGAAGTGTTAAATTCTAAAGAAAATCTATGGACTGTCGTACGGGCAAATTAATGCCCTTGTTCGTATTTATCGAGTAGAAAAAGGCAGGACAGTATATCCTTACATTACGTTTGTATAAAACTATTTAAATAGATAATCACAATTTCCTCAAGTTTGTCCATCAACACTATTTGATTGATTATACGTTTTTTACTTATAAGAGAATTTTTCAGTATTTTCTTTATTAATCAACATGTGATTTTCTAAAGTAATTTCGTATGATCGTTAAATTGCATGCTGTCTGTAAATATTTGTCTCACGAGGGGGTGGTAATGATATTGCTATAATAATGTTTACATTTATAGAGAGTTCGTCTTTCTTATCTTGATTGACAATATGAAAAGTTACACGTGCTTAAAGTTCATTGAATTTATTTATATATACCATACTGAGGTTTTATAACATGTGCAGTTCTATATCATGAAGTCTTACAAAAACATGTATTACTTATCTGGATTAATTCATAACACCGGACGCCTAAAAAAAAAACATTATAGAATACTCTGTAGTAAAAGTAAAGCTACAAAGTACAAATGTATTTTCTAGTCATGAAAATGTAAAATATAAGTTGGTGTAATAAAATGTAGGTTTAACTTGAATGATTGTTTTTGGTATAATTGGTAAAGATTATTAATCCATAACAGAATGGCACCTCTTCAAAACTGAATATAGTATACAGAATGAATGTAGTATTTTAATCTTGGCACCAGTGATTTACCATTACCACAAGCAAAGAGAGACAACTCTTGAATAATTTTAACCACTTTCGGATTTAAAAAATACTTCAAAATAGTTCAGAAAACAGCAACAACTGTCGGTTGTTGTTTCTCGTCTCATTGTTATTCAATCAGTATTATTGTATGGTCTATTACTGTTAGTATTGCAATTACATTATCATGATTATGTTAATGTAAGCCTCAAAACATATCAAGCCTGCACTCATATACGTCACAAATGTATGCCCGGCCTATTTGTCAAACCTGCTTGCTTTGCCATTTATAAAGGGTCTTTCTGTTTTATCCTTTCTTGGAATTCGGTATTTTTGTCAATTCACTTTTAAATAATTTCCTGTAAGTTGACGTTAAAATTATCAAAACATCCTCAAGGCAAAAATATTGTTGTCACATACAATAATTCGACTTTGTATTCGTTATTAGTTGCCATTGCAAATTGATTCATAATGAACTATTTACAAAGGAGCTTACAATTTCCTGCAATAAAAGAATGTACGAACAGTATACTTTTTATTATTCAGTCAGTTATTAAGCCAGGCTGACAAAGGGCCAAAGATGTCATAGGTAGTAAATGCTAGATTAAATATTGGATATATAAATGATTCTTATACATATACTCCATGATTCAGATGTCTCTAGAATGGAATAGCTAAACAGGAAATGAAAGTGTGAACATTAGTAAACTTTGTACCATCTCACAGCGAGTGTTACTGCCAGTGTTGTCGTGTATGTAAAGACATATATCAGTGTACCGATGCTATTTTGTATATATATACTCATAATTATGTTCCACATGAAAGATGTAATAAACACAGTCATCAAACGTATTAGCTTGACTATTTTACATATACTTCTAAAGAGCCACTGAATGAGTTTTGCCTCAACGAAAATAGAAACAATGAAAAAACAAAATATGCTGACTGCTTGTTAAAAAGATGTACCAAATAAGTTGTCAATAAGGAATTATTACATATTACATGTATTAATGCTATCTTTTCTAGAAAATATTTGATAAAAAATTAGACTGTATTTTATAAGTGTTGGTGAATCCTTTTCTAAAGCAAAATATATAGCCTGTTAATAGTTTCGTTAACCACTATATTAGTAAGACTTTAATTGGTTTAAGATGTCATACCTTAAGAATATTCAGTTTTTTTGTAATGGGTAGAAACGGAAGAAACGAAAAGAGAAACGTGAATTTATGTAATAGATGTTTTGTGTCCACACTTGATTCGAGCCACAGCTAGATGTAAGTGAGATGCTTTAAACTTCGTAGCCATAATTTGATTACTTATAGAAAAGATGTTTATCATCGTAGATAGAAACAGGGAAACACAACAGCTTTTGAAGAGAAACTTTGAACTTCCAGTTCGAAAAGGCAACATTTATTTTGTATTCGGTTGATGTGTTCTAACTGAAATTGTTTAAGGATAACAAGAATTGCTATATATCCGCTGGTTTATTTTAAATTATTAGAAATAATTATTAAAAATATTTATATAAAACACAATCAAATATATAAAGCTAACAGCTTTGTGTTCCGGATGAGTGTGTTGTCTACGAAGGAATTTTCAGTGACGCTAGAATAAAAGTAATTATAAGTTCAAAAAAGTACAAAATTGAAAAGCATTATGTATTCCAAGTATAACCTAATTCAGCTAATGTAACCTATCTCTAGTGTAGACCATCCATAGTTTTTAGAACACTTTAGGCAGATTATAAGTAAATGTTTTTTGAGACAGAATTTTCTTATAATTTACCAAAATGAAGATTTTGCTATGCTTTTTTCAAAAATATAATAAAAAGTATGGGTCACCGTGCTATTTTTCAAGATATGAGTCGTTGAAAATTGCATAAAGGAGTAGGTCCGGTAAGGACCGATTTCGGCCTCAAATTTAAGGTTCATCTGACGAAAGATTTTGATCACTTTTTAAACACTTAAGTATCTATTTTATTTGAATTAATTAGTTAATGAGAGAGATTTTAACAGATTTAGTCATTAAAAACGATCCGATTCAAGCTCAAACATGAAAAATCTACCTTAAATGCCGAAAAATGTCACTTTTCAGATGGTTTTCGGTAAAAATGAAAGTGGCCGCATCCGTGTTCACCCTCAACCTTTATATATGTTATGTATTATCATAAAATACAACTTACATTTCAATATTAAGGATGAACACGAATGCGGCCACTTTCGTTTTACACGAAAACCGTCTAAAATTTAACTAAAAGGCTAGAATTATGAGGATTTCAGCAATTTAGCATGACTTAATGGTGCTAGTACCGGATATATGTGCATTGTATTGTCAAAAACAGCCCATATTTATGTAGCAGAAGCATTCTACTGTCCAATAAATAACTAAATGTTTACATTTTAACAATTTTGTAAAACTGCTATATTTTGGGGCCAAAAAGGGGTCTTACTGAACCTACTCCTTTGGTTAGTTTGTTCATGAAAAAACACATAAGAGTGCATAATTTTTTTATGAGAATATAAGAAAAAAAGCATTGTATGACATAACAAATTTAAATGCAGAAAATTCTACGTACATGTAGAATGTTACATCTACATACAGGCTACAATAATACGTTAGACTAAGCATCACAAAAGAGTAAAGATAAAAAATATACAATGCGAAGTAAAATGAGAGATTGGTGTTGTACAGAGATGCAGTGCACATGGTGAAGAGACGATAAAAACGATCATGTATTTAAACGAATGGGTTTATATAATCACCCGCTATATTCACCATGTTCACGGCAGCTACTTGCAAACCTCTTTCTCAATTGCCATAAATCCCATGAAAATTGTATGTATAGTGTATTATACAACCTTCGATCATTGCTTAAAGTCTGAAGTCAAAAATAACTTTCTTGACCACTTCAAGGCCTAGACATGTTTATTTGTTGGTGGCTTTTATTTTTGCAGTCATAAGTTATATTTACTTTTTCCAGACGTTTTAAGCAGACAACTGTTATTAGTTGTTCGTGAAATTGAAAAGTTTCCTTACGAGTACTTGGCAGAAAGCAACAAAGTTGAATTTAATTATTCATAACATTTTATATTTTTCTATAGGTTAACAGATTTAATCAGTACAGAATAAAATTGAGAAAGGACATTGGGAATGTGTCAAAACGACAACAGCCCGACCATAGAGCAGACAATAGCCGAAGGCCACCAATGGATCTTCAATGTAGCAAGTGTCCTTCAGCTTGCCCCTTAAAAAATAAGTACAGTGATAATGAACGCCATACTAAACTCCGAAATATACACAAAAAACTAAAATCAAAAATGCTCCTGACTTGGGACAGGCGCAAAATTGCGGCGGGGTTAAACCTGTTTATGAGATCTCAACCCTCCCCCTATACCTCTAGCCAATGTAGATTTGTAAACGCATAACAATACGCACATTACAATTCAGTTCAAGAGAAGTCCGAGTCCGATGTCAAAAGATGTAACAAAAATAAATAAATAAAAATGACAATAATACATAAATAACAACAGACTACTAGCAGTTAACTGACATGCCAGCTCCAGACCTCAATTAAACTGATTGAAAGATTATGTCTTCATCATATGCATATCAGGCACAATCCCTCCCGTTAGGGGTTTAGTATCATACTATCATAAAATATATCAGAAGAACATAACCCTTGTCATGCCAATAACTGTTTAAAAAAATGTGTTTAGTTCCGATGCAAAGACCCTATAAGTGAATCAATATTAAAGCCAAAATAAGCAATCTGTAATGACCTGACAACACTATCGTAACTAAATCCCTTCTTTATAAGTCAGTTTAAAGGTTTTGTAAGCTTTTGAGGTGAATACTGACGTTTGTGTGCTTTGTAAAGAATATTACCATACAAGATTGGATGTGAAATACCTGAACGTATAAGATGTCTGCATGTTGAGTTATATTTACGAATTATTATCTTTTACCGGTGATAACATATAGTAAATGTTTTGACCAGTTTGTGATATCGAAAGCCCTGGTGTAATAATTTTTCAGTAATACATACATTTATCTTGCTAAAATCTAATACGTTGTTACATACACGAGCGAATCGTACAAGTTGAGATATATAAACACCATAAGATGGCGAAGAGGGAACGTCACCATCTAAAAATGGATAATTAACGATAAGAAATGAAAAATCATCTCTTTTATCATAAATTTTTGTATTAAGCTTCCTGTTAATGATATAGATATCGAGATCGAGGAAAGGGCAGTGGTCATTGTTAGTATTAGCTTTATTTAAAGTAAGTTCAACAGGATAAATTTCTTTAGTATACATACTGAAATCGTCATGTTTATATAACAGGAAACTTTCTCCTAAGTAATGTTTAAATAGATATATAGTTATAATTATAATAAAACTTTATTCCAAAAGCAAGTACAGCTTATATGATATACATTCAATATTTGACAAATTAATTATACATGTACTATATAACATAAACAGACATAAATATATATATATATATATATATGTATAACGCACGTTTTCCTATAGATTGCACTTGTCTTTGTCCTTGAGGGATGCAAATATTCTTTTCACTGAGCTAATGTCTGCTTGATGTAAATTTACCAGAAGATCTGCAGAAAATCATTTGATTGTCTATTAAGTTATGGTATTAAGTTTATTGGCATAATAACCTCTGTCTTTATAAACATTCTTCTTGATGGCCAAACCCGTTCAATGATGCTTTTTCAACACACTAAAATTCACAAATGCGAAACTGACTCGCATGCATACGACGTTTCTTGTGACACTTAGCGTTCTTCCTGAAAACCCAATGGTCAGTTGAATCATAAAAACAATCAATTACAGATTTACATGACTTTGAATTTGTTTCGTCTGCTTGGATTGTTCTAGATCTTTTACCAGTGATATGAGTACTCTTTTGCTTGGTATGTTCGGGAGGTACAACGTGAATGTCTTTGCTGGTTCTCATGATATTCAACGCAACCTGACGATTTGTGTCACAAAACACTCGATCAAATGAAATTATTATTTTCTGTCGATGGTCTGCTGTAAACATCCTTAAAAGTTCTGCACATTGGTGGTCATGAATCGTACATGGAATGTAATGTGTAAAAATGCATAAAACACCTTCTTCTTTACATCCAAAATCTTTGACAAAATGTTCTTCCATTTTCTTCCAAAAATTTATGCTGTCTTTTTGAACATAGTTTTGTTTTGGAAACATGTTCTGACGTATTTTTGAGTCTGAATCGAGTAATCGCGCCTCTCCGTGGACATGTGGAAGGTTTAATAAAACAACCATCCTTTTGAATATAAAATACTTGTTTTCGATTTGTTCATAACTAAGGTGTTGACACTGTAACATGTCTTTCGCAACTTCAATGACTTTGGTGTCAAAAATTTCTATTTCCCTGATTGAAACCATGGCAGCACATACAAACTGATCGCAGGTTCCAAGTGATTTCCTTGTTTCTCGTCCAAAATCTCCCAATTGCTGTAAAAAATCTTTTTTTGTTTGTACATTGTTTCGTTCAACATCTCTTCATTTGACCTAACGCTACTTGATTGGTCAATTCGGTGGTTAATGGGTGACGAAAAGACAATCAGAGTTTATATTTATATTTATATTGGAAAGTCCTAGTCACTGCGCTATGGAATGATGGAAATGTTGTGCAAGGTAACAAATACACATAAAATACGTCACTTGAGAACATTCGAGGATAGGTGGTAATTTTCGGGACTTCTTTTAACCATGACCGTAAATCTATTAATTCACACAACATCATAGTTCGTCACATCCGGTTGCAAATAGGCGTAAAACGATATTCCCTTTGTTTGACAGTTGTAGGTACGTAATCCTACATTTAATTACAGCCTATCATTGCTTGGTCATAATCGTATATCTTTGGTATTTCAAGGCACTAGTATTTTTTTATTACGGGTTTTTATAGAATATTTTCGAAACTTGAATTAACATTGTATCTAAAGCTTGTACACAGGTTAAAAAAGAGTTGAATATTTGTTTAGTTAACTTCCAGTGAAAGTAATTTTCCTATATGCAATTAAATGATATGTGAAATTTTTTGTATAGTATTCGACTGGATAAATTATACTCATGCCAAGTATTTATTTATTTGAGTCAAAGAGAACTGCTGCAAATTAAACAAAGTCTAATAAGGGAAACTCAATGATAGTATAACACCTTTTAACGTTCATGAATGAACAATTTCAAGAAAGGATTGGTGAAATAAAATATCACAACTGACTGATTGCAATATGTTTTACACTTCTGTAATAATAAGCAATATAAAGGAAACAAACAATGCCTAGACACTTAAGTTTTTAACTTTCTGTTTACTTTTTGACCATTTACTAAAGTCCCTGACTGACCAAAATCGACTATTTGTTAAAACAAAAGAACCTTTCAAGATTTTTATTGATCAAAGAAGCTTAAACTTTAAACACACCCATTTTTTAATTTAAAAGACATTGTTTCCTTTCTGTATTCTTATTAAGCCATGCTTTTTCCAAAATTGGCGCCATATAAAAAAATGATCATTTCTGTGAAAAATTGATTTCAAAAACATATGATTAAGTTTCTTGAAATGATAGAGAATGTCATCATCAACATTTACGTCTAAGTTAATACAATTTTTATTCAATCAATGTAAGTATCAATTTTGAGTTATACATTTTATAATTTCCGGAATGTTCTTAAATCTGTTTTATTTTAATTACCAAGGCAGCAGTTCGTCTCGGGGAAAAACCAACATACTAAAAATCACTGGAGTTTATTTATTGTATTTGTAACTTATCATTATTGTAATTTCAAAATTCGAATTTCATATAAAGATATTTTGAAAAAAAAAACCATCCACAAAGACAACGATTTCTTTGAAACTCCAACAATTCGCATTCTTCCTTTAAAAAAAGCACGAAAAACTAAGCATAATGGACCCACCAAAATCTGTGGGTGTTATCATGTGATCCGGCTGGGTATGCAGATCCGGCTCGACGTGTGGCACCCATGGTTTTGCCCATGTTATTACAAATCCGTTAAATATTTTTATTTTATAGGTCATATTTATGAAAAAAAGAATGGAATGTACATTTTCATGTAGTTACCACATAAGGAACATATAAAATTTCATCTGTGAAAAGGTAAAGCTTCTGTGACTTTCCTTTACTTTAATATTATTGTAAAGTCTATTTTATTATGAACAAGAACGTTAGTTAACTGCTTTTTGGGTCATGAGAACTGTTGAATAGTGAAAAGAAAGTAAATATTTCATAAGAGATTCAAGTATCTTGGCGTCGTCTCTTTTTTATTGCTTATTGTAACAGGCTAGGAGTGTAATACACACTGCTATCAGTCAGAATTTTTTGTTTTCAATTTGACCCTTTTAACTTTTTTGTTTCACGCGTCAGTGATGAGTGTTTTGTAGATTAAACGCGCGTCTAGCGCAACTACTAATTTTCAATACTGATATCTATGATGAGCTAATTGTGCAGGTGTTTTGCATTATCAATCATTTTAAAATGTATGTGAATCCTGAACGTTCTCAAAATAAATTAACCGTCACTTTTTAATAAAAGCCTGAAAAGTGGATTTTGACTATTTGTTTGTTTTGGTAATTCATTGATTTTTTAATTCTAGGCTATTTCCGGAGTACCGTATTGATGTTTCACCTTGCACAACATTTCACAAAGAGCAGTAACCAAGACTTTCAAAACAAGATATACGCTGAATTCCTTTTCATCAGCCATTGATGGACCAATCAAGTTTTGTGAGGTCATAAAGAGAGATATTGTAAGTATATATGTACAAAAAAAATCTACAGCAATAAGCAAATTTTGGTCAAGAAAAAATGAAATTTATTGCTAATGAAAAAATGAAAGGCTTATAGGCTTCTGTCGGAAGGGGAAGATCAACGGTTTATCCGTGTCAAGGGATAGCCATAACACTTGCACATAAAAGACACTCTTGTAGATTTAAAAAAAAGAGTTATGCTAATACCGCTAGAAAGTAGCTCTCTTACCTGCAAAGTGGAAAGGGATTAATATAAGTTGTAATATCTTGTTTCCCATTTGACCATAAATAAATATGTTTCAACTAAATCTGTCGTCGAGTCGTCTGGATATTAGTCATCTTTCTTACAATGTTTCGTTATGCTTCGACCAGTATGACCTTTTTCATTAGAATAAATTACAACATTGAAACAACAATTACATCGCTCGGATACATAACGATATGATTACTACTATGAAC
This sequence comes from Mytilus edulis, assembly GCF_963676685.1. Taxonomy (NCBI): domain Eukaryota; kingdom Metazoa; phylum Mollusca; class Bivalvia; order Mytilida; family Mytilidae; genus Mytilus; species Mytilus edulis. The sequence goes on along the minus strand of NC_092349.1, from coordinate 57,723,776 downwards.
ACTCGGCAACATAGATTGAATTAAATAATACAGCTTTCGGTGGACTAGTGATACTTTTCCTCGTCATGTGGCCGCGGGACTAGAGCGCTGGACACTGTACAGGCGGCGTTGTCCCGACATCCTAATAGCATGAGTTCGAATCTCGGTCAGGAAAAAACAGAAAATTGCAGATTTAACATTGTTGTACTGATATCAAAAGCAATTATGAAGATAATATGTGTTTTTAATCGTGTTTCATCTTCACTTGTGTTACAATGGATAGATCTGTCGTAGAGTTGTCACTGGTTTTTTCGTTGTTATCAAATACTTTGTTCTGTGACTGTACCTTATGATCATTTACGATAGATATTCAGATAATCTTACAATCTAAACTCTTAATAATAATAATAAATGTAATTCTGAATTAATATGATAAAAATGTTTTTATGTCCACATTCTCAACAATGTTTCTAGATAATAACAGCGCTTGTACAAGTACATTACAACATTTGTTTGTATTAAAGTTTTCTTTTAATTGTATCATTGAAAGGTATTTAACCATTCTTTTGGAAAACCTTTCTATACTGTGGAAAATTATGTTATCAAATGATATTTCATTTTGAGCTTTTCAAAATATTGTTTAACAATGTAATGCAAATATTATCAATAATGTCGTTAAAATAGATATCATTTCTATTTATCCAGTTTTTAAATAAAATGCATTTATGTTTTATCTCGCTGAACTGGTTTATCCTGATTTAAAATTGATTGGCTGCCCTTTGTTTCTTCGATACAAATGCTTTTAATAATTTCAAGAAATGAATAAATCAATTACATAAATTATCGCAATACACAAACAGCCTTGCATAATGTGTTTTTAGTCTACATAAGCTAAAATTATAATTTGATTCTTCTTGAATATGGTCAACATCATCGTCTTAGCAATTCTATTTATAGGTTTCATTTCGCAGTATGATCTTATTTTCTAATATGGGCGTTTTTTTAATAAAAACGTACTTTCTTGTCCCAGCAACTTTAAAAAAAAATGTGTTGGATCATTGCAAGTAATTTTTTGTGCAGTCAGTACATTGAATTAGATTTACCATTTTTAAGCAAGAAACAGTTTATTTCTTAGAAGAATTGATAAGATACTGATTCCTGAATGGTCCAAAACAAACAAAATGGCATGTACCTAGACCGCCTGTTCAACATTCATACTCTAAAATATTGTAAAAAAATGTAGAAATAAATGTTATTTGTACTTAATATAAGTCATTAAAATTTGCTAATAAACAGTTTTATAAAACCAATGTAATTTTTGTTTGCAAGAGATATAAACATTAGGGTCTTACAAAAGAAGTGATTCTTTTATAACGGCAATTAAATTGTTGGTAAGAAAAAGTGAGCACATCAAATTGACCTGAGTGATACCGTATTTTTGTTAATGTCCACTACGAAATGGGTCAAATCTCCTTCAGTACCTGGTTTTAAAATTATGAAAAAAATATCAGTGTACAGCTTAATACATGCTTTGATGAATACAATCAGTCTTGTTACTATTGTAATATATGGATTGTGGGAAAAAAAACATGTGAATATGTCCCCTACAAAACGGTCCCCTACGAAACAAGTATGGGAGAAAAACGTTTCGTATTGGACACTACAACTACCATGCAGTCTTTTTTTTTTTACTTTTTTTCAATTATATTTGTGCAAAACAAAAAACAAGGGTTAGTTTCATGTAATTTTTATTATGTTTTTATTAACATAGAATAGGGTTGATGTCAACTACGAAACTTTTTGTCCACTACGAAAGAATTTTGTTAAATACGAAACGCATCAAAATGTCCATTACGTAACATGAGTTGTACCTTCATATGTGAACTACTGTCTAATCTTTATTGATAAAAAACGGTTCTTCAATTCAGAAAAAAATTAGATTTTTCTAGTATATAAAGTAAACTAACTGGAATGTCTATAGGAAACATTTAAAATTGCAAAAATATGTGTTTAGAAGCAGTTTCGTAGGGGACTTTTGAAACAGTAAACATATTATGAATAAAATATCATTTCAAAGAGTATTTAAGATTGCAGTTTTTGTTTACAAACAGGTCTATAATAGAGGTATTCAAAATATCTCTTGAAATTCATTTTAGACAAGTTGATTTTTTAAGGTCTGAAAGTTACGCTTTTATTGAAAAACGCCCATATATGTTATTCACTTATACTTTACTTTGAATTTCTTCTACAGTATGTACCAGTATGGAACTTCTATTCTGAACAGATCTCATTCATATCCAATGTTATTAGCAAAATTTGTTTTATCATACAATTGCAAAACAAAAAGGCCTTTTGTTGTTATATTTCGAACTATCCAGAATACTTTTATTAATTTTAAAACATCGTTTACCTTTGGATTGTAATATCCTTTTAATATCAGTTATATAGAAATGTGATGTGTATGCGAAATATGTGGAGCCTTTTATCTGTTAAGAAATACAATGTTAATATTGCATCCAAATATGAGGCCTTGTCTTTATTAAATCTTTTGAAACAAGACCCTGGCATAATTCATGAATGTATATGTGTTGTGTCACTGATTGCTTGCCATATATATCAAAATGAAAATGTAAAGTTATATCGTACATCACATACACAGCATTTGTTGTCAACATGCACAGACTGTCTGTTTTAGGATTGATTATTAGATATAAGAAGATATACACATTTAGATATTTATATCAGCAAAAACAATAAATACATTTATAGTTGTAAATAATTAATTTCAAATGTTATTTTTTCATTTGTTTGCTATCTATTTTCAGAAAGTAATTGACCCGTTGTTATTTGCAGAAAACATATTTACTAATGGCTTTGTGATATATCGTATTCAAAGCACTAACCGGAAACAATAGTTTTATTATTTGGTTTGCATACGGATACTAAGAAAATACGGATGACTTACGAATTGCGTTTCATATTATAAAATTGAATTTGGATTTTACCTTGCAACACATTGCAACATAAAATCACTATTAATTTATGACTTTGATTTTGTGACCCTTTTCACAAGGAAAATTAACTGTTTGATAACAATAGAAAACTCAATATCAATTATGTTGCTTTTACCAGATGAAGTGCATTAAAATTATAACATTCTATTTAAAATGCACCATGATAACAGGTTATTGTTTGATTTATTGACCTTTGTTTAACATGTATACATCTGATTAACATTCAAGCAATCGTTATCTTTTAGATGTATGCACTCTGAAATTGTATCAAATATATTTATGTTTTTGCCTTTTATTAAATAATAAAACAAAAAATAATATGTTTCTATTTACCTGCACATTCTGTCACCTTCAATAAATGGAGATCGCAGTTTGCTTGTCTAGGTACTTGTTTAATTTGTGATAATGAGGACATGCCAAGTCATTTGAACAATTGATGAACCTACTGTAAATTGTATGTATATGATATATGTATGGCCATGTCGTTTTGCCCTTGGTGTTTATCTCATATTTGAAATTACTAAAGTTGCTAGTTCTCGGTTAGGGTTTACTAAACGGAGGTTATATTTTGACGCGGGTTTGGTAATTTGTTAACATTTCATCTACCTTCAACCTTTTTTCTGTATATTTTTTAACCTCAAATCCATTATATTTTAAGCACAATGTGTCCACCGTTGGTCTAACATGGAACATTTTTAAGCCTAATCCATACTTTCAATCCTGTTCGTCTGTGGTTGGCAATTATTCTTCAATTTCTAGAGTAAAACTTGATCATGTTGATATATATTTAATTTTGAATTGGTATGTAAAAGATAACAGAGGAACAGTCAAAACTTATAAATCGAAAATAAACTGACAATGAAATGGCTTCAAATGAAAAAGACAAACAGATAAATAGTAGTACACAAGAAGCAACATAGAAAATTAAAGATTGAGCAACAGGAACCCCACCAAACACTTGGGGTGATCTCAAGCTCTTCGGTAGGGTAAACAGATCCTGCTCTATATGTGGCACCCGTCGTATTGCTCTTGTCATAATAAAACTAGATACTCCATAATTCTCCCACAGACTGCAACCAATTTACATGATTGACTAGGCATATTATGGCATAAATGGTTTTCCTAGAAGAAACATTACTGCTGGCAGATTATTCCTCGAGGGCATCATTTATTTAGTAGCTTGAAGCATGACGAATACAAAGAGTACAAAGAAAAAGACCGGCTAAGACGTGTCTCTGGTTACCAAGTATAAAAAAAGAAGATGTGGTATGATTGCTAACGAGACAACTGTCCACAAGAGACCAAAATGACACAGACATTAACGACTTTAGGTCACCGTACGGCTTTCAACAATGTGCAAGGCCCATACCGCATCGTCAGCTATAAAAGGTCCCGATAAGACAATGTAAAACAATTCAAACGAGAAAACTAACGGCCTTATTTATAAAAAAAAAAGAACGAAAAACAAATATGTAACACATAAACAAACAACACATTGAATAGCAGGCTACAGACTTGGGACAGGCACATACATAAATAATGTGGCGGAGTCAAACATGTTAACGGGATCCCAACCCTCCCCCTAACCTGGGACAGTGGTATAAAAGTACAACATAAGAACGAACTATAAAAATCAGTTGAAAAAGGCTTAACTTACCAGATGGACAAACATACAAGTGGACATGGCCGGGTTCTTATACATCCCGACACAAAAAGACACAATGTACAGATCTGAGACTACTCGCAGTTATCTGACAGCTAGTTCAAAGCCACTAACAACTAATAAAAAAATCATGCATCTAAGACTAAACCTTACCAAGGTCCTTTTCTGCATCAAGTTACACTGTAGTATTTGATTTTTGTGTTCCACCGCTTGTCCATCTGGATATCTCTGATTTGACTTATGGTCAGCCAGAAAAAAAAATTCTTCGTTTCAGAGATTAGAATCATGTTCCATTAACAGTTAATGGCTGTCTGAAGACAAGAGAATCAACTGAAATCATTTCTTTTTATAAACAAGAAAGAAAAAAAGAAGAAGAATCACGTGTAAGACATATAATTCACGACTCCTGCTTTTAATTTTACCTTAACAAGAAAAAACGTATTATTCTAAATCTTTTGAATAACAGGCTCCTGGCTTAGGACAGGAACATACATACCGAATATGGAGAAATTAACGTGCCCTAACCTGGAACAGTAGTCATGGTAGTGTAATAGTACAAAACTAACTAAACGAACTATCAAAATCAATTGAAAATGGCTCATAAGATGGATACTAGTAGAGACACATCCTACAAAAACATGTGGCCGTGTACTTGGACATCACAACAACAAAAATACACTCAGTCTGAGAGCACTAGCAATAACTGATAGCTATTTCAAAGTCAATAACAACTAATTATAATTATCAATCAGTACACACCCAATATATCCAAAGGATTTAGTGTAAAGACGTCATAAACAGTCAGAGAAAATACGGATTTTTTACAATGCCATTTGATATTTAGTGTGCTTTAAAATTATTGGTAACAAAATCAATACTAATACCAATACGACAATATTCAAAGATTGAATTACAGTGTTGAATTGTAATATGTAAGCATAAATTTGTCTTTTAAAATCGATTACTTATCCAGGAGCGTTTCTTAATTTTTTGGCACGGAAAATAACATCTCCGTAAAAATGAAGATGTGCTATCCCTTTTTAAATAAGTTTCCTACAGGTACAATCAAACTTCAAAACCAAACCTTAATCTAAGGAAATATTTGGTAAAGGTTGAGTAATCTGTGGTTACAAATTTCCAGACTTAATAAGTTACCAGTAATACATATATTACGTTCATTAAAATCTAAAACATCACAACAGACACGATAGTCCAGTCAATCTAGCATAAATTCTACCCTAACCTTAAAGTAATTGCAACAGAAGATGTTTAAGTTGTAATCTTTAATTTTATATATACCATTATAACCCAAATTTACCAAGGAAAAAACCCATAAATTCTTACCTGAGGAAGACAAAAAAATCTCGATTTAAAATTCCTATGGAGATAACTCTGCAAAACAGGCAGAAATTTTAATAAAAATATATACAAAATTATAACTTTACCCATACTATTCAGCAGAATGTATTGATTCTTGATATTTTAGCCGTCTTTATATTATAACACACAACTGTAAAGGTGTTTTCATTTATTAAGCAACAATCTAGATTTCGGAATTCATTAGTTCACCATTTAAATGAATTGTTCAACATGTTAAGGTAAAGAATCTCAAATTTTATAAAAATGATTAAGCATATATTCTTCTTTTTGTTGTTTAAAGGTTCTTTAGACATGATAGATACTGAACAAATATAATATACAGTTATAAACAATATCAAATGTTCACATTATTTTTTCAAAATGGTCACAAAGCAACAAATTTGCAATTTCTTTAATGAAAAATGCTCAAAAAAAATTAAAATACCTATAACACTTCGGTTTGTAGATTTCATGGACAGAAGATTATATAATATAGTCAAATAAAAACGTGTAACCATGATAACCCCTTCAAAGTATCATACTTTACATAAATATTACGAAAATCAACCAAAAACTAACAAAAAGACTATTTTTTGCTGAGTAATCTCCCCTTTAAATGTTAATTTCCATAGGAAATTAAAAATGCAGATTTTGAATTGTCCTCTGGTTAGATTTTATGGGACTTTTTTCTGTGTATATTTAGGGTTTGATGCTATAGATTCGAATTAAAACATTTTCTGGTGCAATTAGTTTGAGGTTAAAACTTAGATTGACTGGCTCACTGGCATAGGAAACGAGTTGTAATTTTATAAACACAATATAATGATACCAAAGGAACATCACCATCCGTAAAGGATAAATTAACCAGAATGAACAAAAATTTCTTTGTTAATTTTATTATTGAGTGTTCCGTGTTTACTGTTTACATTGATTTATTTAAAGCACTAGTAATGTCCTTTATGTAAATTTCGAGAGCATATTTCGAAAATTCTTTATTATGAACGAATAAAACAACATCAAGATAACGGTGATTGATAGTAAATGTATCAATTAAATGCAATTTAGACGGACCCTTATTTAGTTTTGTAAAAATTTGTGATTCATAACAGTACAAGTTTAGCCCGCATTGATGTAAATGTAGTGAGCTTATTAATTACTACTTTAGACACAAACATAGTCATGAACAAAAACATTACCATCGGCCTACTATAACAGAAAGTTTTCAAAATATAGATCACCCACTTAGATTTAATATTCTGAGCTCGAACTCACAACCTCAGAGTTGACCGGCTAGTGATTACAATAGTAACAACTTAGACCACTCGACCACCATGGCCCTTTCCCACTTAGAGCTATGCTGACTTTCTTTCAAATATTCACGATCCGCTTGGGTAACATTCCATTAAAACTATTTGTTTATTTTTCTAAATGTTTGAGAGATTATTCACTTGACAATAGATGCATACATACATTTTCTCCAATAAATAGACTGGTCATGATAATTTGAGAAGAAATTATTTTATGTTTTTTTTTTTCTGAACAAGTTATATCGGAACCTTTACATAAATTCCTTCTTGTTCATGTTACAAATAAAGCAGTTGATGCAATCAAAATTAACAACGTTCTCCCCAAGGAGGTAACATATAAATTTCGACTTTAATTTCTAAATCAGTCAGTTCCTTATGTATCCTACAGTTATATCAAAGCCATTGCATCTGAAGTGTTGCACTATAAGCAAACATTACAGCACCTTGATATCGAACAATATCTTGAAAACCTTTAACATTCGATTGTTAATCATACGCTATCAATTTATTACTTTGATATTATACGGCATATTTTGTTTATATTTAACAAACAAAAAAGAAAACATGCTACATTTACACAGACAGACAAGTGATCAGTATGCAGGAGTTTCTTGTTGGAGGTAGATATTTCTATCGAATGTCGGCATAATTTTTGGGAACGAGCTGTTCGTATCTGCTTGCTGACCTATTCTTATTTCACATTAGTCGGAGTTTCTTCATACACTCGTCAACAACAAAGTGATCAAAGAAGCAAGATAATTTCCCAAACTTTAGTAGCAGTATACCAACCTCACCTGCTTATGATATATACATTTCTCAACTTACTCGATATCCAAGAGCTTACATATGTTACTCATACTTTTTAAAAAGTCAGCAGTTTCTGAGCAGAACGTTGATGAACCAGACTATCTTAAAGATAATCTCGTCTTTTTCTTAAAATGTTCAACGGAAGATAACAAGATCTTGTAAACAAACATTCCGTATCAACTTCACAAATGATACCATGTGCTTTTGAAGTATAGATTCTAAGTACTGATGTTGTTTATAATCGTAATATACAAGTATATTTATAACGTGTTATTTTATTCTTTTTATTGTTTTTGTAAATTATTAAGTTTACTGTTTAGTCTATTTTCTGTTATTGTGTGATTGTGCTATGGTAAACATTTTGTATTATTGTCTATGATTTTTTTTCTTATGTGATTTGTCTATTTGAATTAAATCTATTCAATCTAAAGTATCGGTCCATTATCTAAAACAATAACGCTTGAATAATGGCTTGAAACTATAATTTTAAAGTAAATGCAGCTACAAAAACGTATCGCGGCGCCTTAGTATAAGCTTAGTTAAATATTGCCATTGTGATGACCATTTCTTAAGCTACAAGAAAAGAGTTACCAACATAATATGGATGCTAATTAGACAATGCCAATAATAGATTTGTAAAAAACATCCAATATGAACAAATAATGTAAGAATCAAATAAGTCGAAATCTAAAATTAATTATGGCTACACGAAATATTTAAAGTTTTGTTTCACCATGGTTTCAATCAGTGTTGGAAGGTCAAATTTGTTCTTGAATAGGATTAAAGAATTCTTTTATTTTTGTGATAGAGCATATTAATATATCATACTATGTTACATGTGTATTTATGAGTGTACAACTCTTCTGGCCTTTTTATTTTAGTCATTTACGATGGTTTGTTGTCCATTCATTTGAAGTGTTCAAAAGGAGAAAGGGCCCATTTTAGCCTCAAATTTCTACTTTAGTCGATTCAATTAGTTTTTTAAAAATATTTAAAATCAGTTTAACATTTCAGACCCTCATATGTAAGCTCAAATATGAAAAATCTATAAATTATGCCATTATATGTCACTTTTCAGATAGTTTTTGTCAAAAATGAAAGTGGCCGCATCCGTGTTCATCCTCAACCTTTATATATGTTATGTGTTATCATCAAATGCAACTTACCTTTAAATTTTATGAATGAACACGAATCCAGCCACTTCCATCAAAGACGAAAACCGTCTAAAATTAAACACAAATGTTAAAATTGTGAAGATTTCAATAATTTAGCATGACTCAATGATGCTAGTATCCGATACATGTGCATTATATTGTCAAAAACAGCCTATATGTATGCAGCAGAAGTATTCTACTTTCCAATAAATAGCTAAAAGTTTACATTATAACAATTTTGTAAAACTGATATATGTTGGGGCCAAAAAGGGGTCTTACTAAACATACTCCTTTGGATTGTACCAAAAATCTCTGTTTTGAATTTTCCTCGGATTTCCTGTATTTTTGGGACTTTACTTTTTAAACGTTATACAATGTTGGGTCGAACGGCTTTACATCTACAGAAAGAACAGTTGATTGAGATTTCGAAAAGATGTAAAAATTCTCTCTGGAAGGATGTGTTTCTCTGCTTTTCTATTTGAAAACCTGATACTGAGAATTCCATCAGTGACATTTATCCTTAGATATTTTGAACTTTTTTCTTTGAATGATATTCCATCTTATATTCAATGGAAATAAGAAGGTGTGCAATTAGTAAGTGACCTTATCAATCAAGAAAATTAGATTTTTTAAAATAAATTTAACAATTTCAAGAAAGAGTAAACAATAACAATCTTATTTACTTTTATAGTCTGATTGTAAGAATCCATAACACTGTGAAAAAATCCTGAAGGAAAACTGTGAAAAACAAAGTTTGGATAAGCCTAATGATGCGATACTGTCTTAAGGATAATTACACGTAATGTTAAAGCCAAATTTGTTAAAAATTTATTAAACTACCACCAGTAATTTTTTTTAAATGGGAAGAACAGTTGATTAATGATACAACACAATGGTAAGAATATTTATGATAACAAAAAAGTCTTTTAGAGATGTTTATTTAAGAATCTTTAAGTTCAAGTTTTATATAGAATCCTATCACAGCAACTAATACTTGTACAACATTACATTATCCTTAATTAATATTCACACCGCCGATCGCGCTTTAAAATGTCAATAAAGCGCTCAGGTATATCGACTCCCACCACGCATGCGTGATTCCCCAGTCTTCTTCTTCGGCGAAAAGTGGTCACACGCTTTATTTTTTTCCTCTCGGAAAATGTTACTTTTTAAATTTATTTATCGTGTATTTTCATAGTTTAATATTAAGTTTTTGAGATAGACGCTTTTCATTGTCAACATGGATGAAGCCTTCATTACGGTTATAAATTCGCATATGGAGAAGCAAATTCTCCTAAAGCTACGCCGTCTCGCTCTGATAATAAAAACGAGAAATCGTCAGGTAAACAGACCGGAAGTCGTAAAAAGACGACAAGTAAGTCTCGTAAATCTGCTAGCAGCACGTGTGCTAAAGAGGTATCAGAGAAACCGGAGACAATGTCAAAAACAGGTTTGTCTGTAAATATAGAAAATGATTTGAGGACAGAAATTTCTAGTGTCCGTTAATTCGGTGAAATCTTGAATGGACATTTTACTACCTCTTTTCGAAAAGTTCGTTTCTCAAACTGTCACTTCAGGTGGACATATAGAAACGGACAGAAATATTGCCACTTCAGGTGGGCAGAATATTTCTCAGGACTCGAGGGACATTGCCACGTCAAGTGGGCAGAATTTTCTCAGACATGCTAGTGTTGCAAATCATGACAATGACATTGATGATGCAATTTCCCGTCAACCGCAAAGAGACGAAAGAATGGATCTTGATTTAGATTTAGAATATGACAATGAATCTCAACAATCTTCTGTGAAAAACAGTATACATAACCGTTTTCAGAGATATTCGGTAGTTGATAAGGACTCTCTTGATACTGAAAATGTCAGTAGAGATATCCTTGGTGATATTTTTGGTGAAGATGCCAAAACTAAACCAGAAAAATCTGAAGCTGGTATTGTTCTGGATCAAAGTCAGATTAATATTTTGAATCAATCATGGCACTGTGATAATCCTTTATTATTGTCAACATATAAAGAGGAATATAGGGCTAGATTTCCAGTGAGTGATAAATCAGCTGATATTCTAAACTTACCAAAACTAGATGACATTACTCAAACTTTACTGTGTAAACGACATGGTCCTAATGCTGGTAAAGCTCATAATAAACTTTTTTCTAAACCTGAGAAAATTTTTGAAAATATGGCTTTCAGAGGTCAGTCAGCAGCTAGAATGGGTTTGATTATAACGGTATACATGCAACAAGCCTTGGGTTCATTAATGGAAAAACTGAATGATTCTGAACCAAATATTGATTTACTTGTACAAATGGTCAAAGACATAGTTGCCATGTCAGTGAAATCTATGGATCAAACAGCTAGAACAGGTGCGTTTCATCATCTGAAAAGGAAAGCTACTTTGTTAGATACAGGTCTAGAGGACATAACTGAGCTTAATGATAAATTTTTATCCCTTAAATTGTCAAGTGATGGTGTTCTTGGGAAAGATTTTGAAGAGAAACTGAAATATCGTTCAGAGACAAACAAACAAATTAAAAATTAACTACCAGAATAAACACGTAAATCCAATCTTTACAAAAGTGTGTTCTGTAGTGGCAGCTCATTTACGAGCCCAAAATATTCGTCTAGCAACTTATCTAGACGATTGGTTGTTGTTAAATCAGACCAAAAAAATGCTGATTTCAGATCGAGAGAAAAGGCTTAAACTCCTAACAAATTTAGGATTTGTAGTAAATCTAGAAAAGTCAAGCCTAATTCCAACACAATCAATAACATACATAGGAGCATAAAGAAGGAATAGTTCGTCCTACATCAGAAAGGGTGTCAAAACTCCTTTCTGCAGTAGAACTTATCTTAAACAAGCAAAATCAAGCAACAGCAAGATATTTTCTACAATTATTAGGTATTATTGCTTCATGCATATAATTAATTCCAAATGCAAGACTCTTTATGAGACCAATTCAGTTACACCTCCTTTATCATAGGAAACCAGGTTGTCAAAATCTAGGAATAAAAATTCCTTTTTCAAATCATCTAAAAGGTCACCTCAGATGGTGGTTAAAAATAGAAAATTGGGTTATAGGCAGATCAAAAACACCTTGGGAAACGTCAATAACAGTAACAACAGACCCATCAAATGCAGGGTACGGTGGTCACATCAACAACAGTCTCATAGTTCAGGGTACATGGTCAGTAGAAAAACAACTTCTCCACATAAATTCTTTAGAAATGGAGGCAGTTTTTCTAACTGTAAAACATTTTCTCCCAAGATAAACAAAAATGTTCTTATTCGTTCAGACAACATTTGGACAAGCAACGATTGTTCGTTACATAAACAAACAAGGAGGCACTCGTTCTCCCCAACTGTGTATAAGAACTTGGAAACTTTGGCAATTAGCACTAGAAAATCAAATTTTTCTGAAAGCTGCACACATTGCAGGCAAAAAGAACATTCTAGCTGACCATTTAAGCAGGGTAAAAATTCAACCAACGGAATGGTCATTAAACAAAGAGATAACACATGCAATGTTTCAGATTTGGGAGACACCTCACATAGATCTTTTCGCTTCTGCGAAAAATCGACAAACACAGATCTATTGCTCCTGGAACCCAGACCCTCAGGCTTATGCAATAGATGCTCTAACAATTCCTTGGAACAACATGTATGCATATGCTTACCCTCAAATTTGTCTACTACCAAAAATACTACAACACATGACGAGGTACAATTGTCAGTTAATTCTAATAGCCCCACATTGGCCACGCAGACATTGGTACACAAATCTTCTGAAGTACATAATAGATTATCCAAGGAGCCTGCCAGTCAGGGAGGATCTATTACACCAGCCAAAAACAAACATATTTCATCCAAATCCAGCAGTATTCAATCTGACTGCATGGTTTTTATCGACAAACAGTTTAAAGAGAAAGGTTTTTCTAAAGAAACTAGAAAATTACTCAGAGCCGCATGGCGCTCTTGGACTCAGAAAGATTACTCTGTTAAATTTCGAAAATTTAATAGCTGGTGTAGTAGACGGGAAATTGATCCCTATAATGCCTCTTTGACGGAGGCGGCTGAGTTTTTGACATATTTATACTCAGAAGGTCTTCAGTATAGAACCATAGCTGGTTATAGATCTATGTTATCCTCATTTCTAGCTCCATATGGAAAAATTCCAGCAGAACAACATCCGTATATAACTCGTCTTAAAAAGGGTGGTTTTAGCTCGAGACCTCCAAAAGTAGTGTTTTTACCTGAATGGGACTTACCCTTAGTTTAAAAAAAAAATAAAACAAGCACCTTTAGAACCAATGAAACATGCTCATTTGAAATTTATTTCTTGGAAAATTGCATTTTTAATTGCAATTACTTCTTTCAGAAGATGCAGTGACTTACAATCTTTGTGTATTGGAGAAGATACGATTGTTGTGTAGAAGAAAGTGGTGACTTTTTGTTCGTCATGGACTATCGAAACAGGATTGACGAAAACATTTTGGCAGCAAGATTTTTATTCCGTCATATCAATTAGATACATTATTAGATCCGAAGCGGTCTATTTATTATTATTTGAAGAAAACTGCACCTTTCAGAAACTCTGACAGTGAGTTTGAGATCAAGTTGTTTTTATCTTTTATTGAACCGCATAAACCGGTTACACCACAGACTGTTTCGTCTTGGATTGTTAATGCAATTAAATGTGCTTACAATGAAAAAGACAAAAAATTTCGTGCTCATTCTACAAGAGCCTTGGGCCCATCTTGGGCACTTTTTAACGGCGCATCTGTGAAGTCTATTATGGACACAGCAGACTGGACAAAGGAATCAACCTTTACTCGTTTTAATTCACGTCACATATACGTTGAAGTTTTAAATTCTGTGTAAATAGGAATTTTGTATATATGGAAGAAAATTCTGAAATAAGAAAAAAAAGAGGAGAAAAAATTGTAGAAAATGGAAGAAATTTGTTTAACTGTATAGTGTTGTGTTATTTCTATCTGAACTAATTTGAAGAAAATACAACATACAAAGTACAGAAAGATTCTTCAGCTGTGGATAGCTTAGAAATCTCCTAATGTAATTTCCAATTACGTAAGTATTATGAATTAATATAATATTGGGAAATTTGTTCTCAAATTTTAATTTTATGATAGAATAATCCCACCCACCTCCCCTTCTGAATCTTTTCTGGTGAACACTTTTAGCCGAGAGAGACTGGGGAATCACGCATGCGTGGTGGGAATCGATATACCTGAGCGCTTTATTGAGATCGGCGGTGTGAAAACTAATTAGGGGGAGATAATCCTAATGTAATTTCCAATTACGTAAGTATTATTCTATCATAAAATTAAAATTTGAGAACAAATTTCCCAATTTTTGTCTCACATTCTATGTTCGAGCACATCATATTAATAAACAGTTGTAAAACTAAGGATATTCCTATCCCAGGCATAGATTACCTTAGCCGTATTTGGCACAACTGTTTGGGATTTTAGATCCTCAATGCTCTTCAACTTTATACTTGTTTGGCGTTATCAATATTTTGCTATGAGCGTCACTGATGAGTCTTATGTAGACTAAACGCGCGTCTGGCGTACAAAATTATAATCCTGGTACCTTTGATAACTATAAACAGTTTACCAATAAAAATGTCTTTATGTAGTACAGTTCTCACACTGATATCGATTGATTGTGTGTGTCCTGAAGTAGATCATAAGTTTGTGTCATTAGAAAATGGCAAAACTACAGATAGATCACCCTTTATCAAATATTACCCAAAAGACATTGAAGATCATCATGCTTTGTTAATTATTTGTTCCAAAAATTACCATTACCGAAAGCAAATTTGTATCCATGTATTTCTGGCTATATCATTCATGCAAAATACACTGCTGCAATAAAGCATTACATGCAACTCTGATAAAAACACCACTTGTTATTAAAATTTTTAAAGTGGACAAATAGAACTCAGGCCAGGCCCTCGAATGCGACGCTTGCCATGTGGTTCATGTGGAAAAAATGTCACTTTGAAATGTAAAGCTCTAGAGTGCGACTCTTGTAAAACTTGGTATCACGTAGACTGCCAAGGAGGTATGCAAACAACGATGTATAACATAATGGACAACAGTAACCTGTCCTGGAATTGTATTCAATGTGGACTTCCAAAGTTTACCAGTTAATTTTTCAACCATACTGACCTATCATCATCAGTCACAAACAATTATGTTTCATTGTTAAGCGACATTGGTAGTCCTGGACAGTCACTTGCTTGTTCACAAATATCATAAAAGGACACCAGAAAACAAAACAAAAAAGGTATAAATACCCAAAATAAGTTACTCAGACCTTTAAAAATAGTAAATATTAACTTCTAGTCTATTAAAAACAAAAAAGCAGAAGTAAGATATTTTGATCAATACCACACAGCCTGATATTATAACAGGTACTAAAACCTGGTTAGATCCAAAAACATCATCTTATGAATACTTTTCAAAAGATCATTACACAGTATTTGAAAAGATAAACCACCAAATAAAAAAGGACAATGTCATTGAGACGTACTCATAGCTTTATCAAATGATTTTGTATGTACATAACTCAAAGAACTAGACACAGGATGTGATATGATATGGGTAGAACTATTGATATCGAATGCACGTAAATGTTATATAGGTACTTATTATCGACCATAGCCAGATGATGATACATTTTTAGATTTACTAAATGAATCCATAAGAAAATAAACGCAAACTGAAAGTCAGTCATAATTATTGATGGGGACTTTAACTTAGGAAACATCAATTGGGAAACAACAAGCGTCATCCCTGGAAAAGCAAATCCAAAACAACATCAACAACTCTTAGATATAATAAATTACCATTCATTAGCACAAGTTGTAAACATACCAACTCGAAATGATAAAATTTTAGATCTTGTGTTAACAAATTACCCAGCCATCATTGACAAAAATGAAACCATGCCACCATTAGGGGAGGCAGACCACGATATTGTATATATATAGAATGTTTTCTTTCATTAAAAAGATGCCAAACCAAGCCACGTAAAGTATACAAATATGAAAATGCAAACTGGCAAAAAATAATAGAGGATATAGATGAAATACATCAAAAGATCATACATAAAAAAGATAGTGAAGATTCAAACACACTTTGGTTAATATTTAAAAACTCATTACAATACACTATCACTGAGAACAGACCACAGAAAATGATGAGAAACAGAAAAAAGTACAAATTGAAAGGCAAAGGGAAACAAGACCAACTCAAAAAAATAAAACATGATATTAAAAAACAACAAAGAACATCTTACTTCTACATAATATCAATATCAACAAAGCAGCTGGGCCTGATCTCATCCATGGAAAAGTTTTAAAAGAGTGTTAATCATCTATCACTCCCATCTTATCAATCATATTCCAAACATCCCTGAACTCTGGAAAGATCCCAGACGACTGGCGTCACGCAAGTGTATATCAAGCATTAAAAAAAGGCGACAAACACGATCCTTTAAACTATCGCCCAATATCATTGACTTGCATCTGCTGCAAACTATTAGAACATGTTGTAGCTAGTAGTATAATGACACATCTGAAAAAAATTCAAAATACTGTATGACTTACAACATAGTTTTCGATCCTCCCGCTCCTGTGAAACTCCGCTAATATCATTTATAGATCTTGCAAATTCACATAAAGACATTCAAATAGACACCATAATACTGGATTTGGCAAAAGCATTTGATAAAGTTTCACATCACCACCTCATGTATAAAATTGGTTTCTACGGTATAAATTGCACTGCATATCATTGGATTCAAGATTTCTTAACAAACAGAACACAAACTGTAGTCCTTGCAGGTGAAGCATCAAATACAATTCCTGTAACATCTGGGGTACCCCAAGCCACAGTACTTGGTCAATTTAATTTTTTTATTTTTATCAACGATTTAGCAGAATATATTGAACATAGTACATTAAGATTGTTTACAGATGATAGTATTATTTATAGGGATATTAAAAAACCAGATGACGCATATAAATTGCAGTCTGACTTAGAAGCGGCCGGCAGGTGGGAGCAGGAATGGCTCATGCATATTCATCCTGATAAGTGCAACATTCTCAGTGTAACTTAAAAACGCAAACCTTTATACTTCACTTATAAATAACTCTTTAGAAAAAGTCGACTCTACAAAATATTTAGGCCTAACTCTTCAATCAAATTTAAAATGGGACAAACATATAGATAACATGACATCAAAACCAAATCAGTCCCTTGGGTTCATTCGTAGAAACCTCAAAATAGCCTCACCAAAAGTTAAAGCACATGCATATAAAGCTTCTCCGACCAAAATTAGAGTTCTGCTCAACAATCTGGAATCCACATCAAAAACAGCAAATTTCACAAATCAAAAAAGTTCAGAGAAGAACAGTACGCTTCTCGTGCAACCGCTCCCATAACATCAGCTGAGTTACTAAAGTGATTACAGACCTAATTGGTATCCACTCCAAACTCGGCGTTTACGATACAGACTTGTTTTCTTTTACAAAATAATTCATGAAATTGTTGCAGTCCTAACACATAACCTTTTGATTCCACTAAACAATAGAACCAGACATAGCAATCCACACTCATTTAGGCAATTACAAACATCAAAAGACAGTTATAAATATTCATTTTATCCACAAACAGTTATAAATTGGAACTATCTGCCCCAACAAATAGTATCATGCAGTACAGTAGAGGGATTTAAGAGTATGGTCACATATTCTGCTCTGATCCACATATTCTATCCCTAACTATTCTGTTATCAAATGTATACAGTTTTATTAAAAAAAAAAATTTCGAATATATACGTTATTTTGATTTTTTGATTTTGTTATTTTTGATTATTTCTTGCTACAGTGTAAATTATAAATTTTAAAGTCGACGCCCGGCGAATAATCTTCAATAATTGAAGGATCGCTAGAAACTTGAAAAAGAAGAAAAACAACAATAGTGTGGTTGTCCGCCATATTGATATAAAATAAAAGACAAACCATCCTTTAGTTAAAACCTTGTTGTGCTAAAGCGGCGTAAAGCAACCAACAATCAATCAATTTAGTTAAAACACAGATTTTACAGATCGAATCGGATAACATATAAGAGCCTCAATTCATAATTTAACAAAAGGCTTTGAATAACACATTTTGTGCACACTTTTACCAAATTTAAGATATATAATGTAATAAGAACAGTTTAGAAACCTGATTCATATAAAACAGGACATTCCATAACAAATATAAGCACTTGACTGTATCAATTAACAAAACGATTGGAAAACTTCTAGAATATAATTAATAAATTTCTGACGTGGAACAGAACTTTTATTAAGAAAATAGTTGAATGGCTAGCAAAAACCTCTCATTTAAAACTGATAATTGTGCTTTCGTAAAAGATATAAACATAACAGCTTCTTTTGATTTTAGTGTCTGTTTTCTATTCTTTTTGTTAGTCAAGCTTTTACCCCTGTTAACTCAAATCTAAGCACCTATCATCCTTGTTACCAAAAGTCTGAAGAAATAGGTTAAAGTTTTATTGAATATCTGACAGATGTTTACAGAACAAACTAAATATGTAAGTAAAAAATGTGTACAATAAGAATGTGACAATCCACACAAAACCTCATTCGTTGACAATATTGTTTTATCATACTACTATTGTTTCAAACAACTAATGCAACATATGCTAGCTTACTGTCAGAATTTAACGTTGGATATTGAAACTTGACTTTGAGGTGGAAAAAGTAACAATGATGCAATTCACGTAATGTACACAAATGAAGATATGAAGAACACTGTAAATTATCAGAACATTATATGTCAGCACTTGCGTGTGTGCATTTGTGATTTAAAAATTAAAAGAACAAAATATTGTAAATTCGTCCTTTTTTAAGTCACTCATTATCTGAAGTTTATAATTTCATCTTGAAAACCCTGCGCATGTATAACAGAACGTAAGTGTTTCAAAACACAAAGAGTATCGACTTGAACGTGTGAGACATAGTAATTCGTGGAGATCAAGGGTTAACGTGACTTTCAACATTATTAGGCCGAATATAAATGTGATTAACTGTATGAAATAAATAAAATGTTGTTGTGCAGACCAATGAAAGTATAGGTTCTTAAACTTGAACACTTTAACACTTCAATATAAAAAAAAAGATGTGGTATGATTACAAATGAGACAACTCTAGTATAAATTCAACAAATAAGACAGTCTGTAAGATAAATTCATTGCATATTGTGTTAGTGAGCTCATACGATATATACGAGGTCAGAAAATTTCATATGGGTTCGAGCGTCGTTCTCACCCCATATGGAATTGACTGTACACCCCGTATATATCGTATTTGGTCACTAACTCACGATGAAACTAATAATATTTTGAAAAAAAAGTGATTAAAGGGACACTACCTGTCAAATTCATATTCACCGATTCTCATATATAATTTACAGCAATGTTAAACATTTATCAAAACTAATAAAAGTATAAAATAGACAATAAACAATACACAGACTTGAAAAAACGTCGCTTCGTTTCGTGTGTATTTTAGTCTAGACGCCATCTAATTAGTTATTGAGTTGACCTCTTAAGTCATCCGATGTGAAACATAAATTTCTTCTTATAATGTTATGTACCACCTTATATCGTACATGTATAAGTAAATATATGTTATTCGAAAAGATCCTCACCGGAATGCTGAAGGTTAAGACAGACGTGTTTTACGTTTGTGACATGATTTTCAGAGAGTTTTAAAATAATTGATTATTAATCTTTTTTCTAAAAAAATAATTTGAAGTTTTTTTTCATTTCGACCACAAAATAAACTAAGATCTGCCCAGAAAAATTGAAAAATTAATTATAACAGAATTAGAATGACATACATGAAATCGATTGATTTCCTCCAAATTTTGTTTACAAAATATAAAAAAGCATCTTCGCTTCAAAATGACGAATACAAATATGTCTCTCCGTTTACCTCTGAGATAATAACATATTGTTTGGTATTGTAATTGCATTTTGATGTATTGTGACGTTGTTTAATGGTCAAGTCGATGGTAATTACCGATTTTATAAATGTTAAAAATCACTGAAGAAGCAATGAATCAAAGTTACGGACAGAAGCTGAAAAAATCGCATGCCCTTCAATGGAGCGAGAAGGGATACATCGACACAGTAATCGGCAGATGTTATGCATCAAAAGCCAGGCAAATTAATTTTACATATTGATATAAAAGATAGAACACAATCGGTTAAATTACAGATATAAAACGCGCAAAACATATAGCTACTTAGTTTAAAAATTCGTATCGGTCAACCAATTTGTAATGGTGACTGATAAACCTGTTCGTGTTTCAGTCGTAATTCCTCATAAATATGTTTAAATAATTTTGTTGTAAGGAGAATACCCCTGTTAATGAAATTCTTATACTTTTCAGCTATGTACTTGTTTTGGCTTTCAAACTTTTTTCATCTGGGCGTCGCTGTTTAGTCTTGTGTGGACGTGGCGCGCGTCTTGCGTTTTAATTTTTTTAACCAGGTATCAGTTGTTGGCTGGTAATCGTTTGTTTCTCTGTCCTGTATTTTCTCACATGTATTTGTATTGTAATCCTGTCATGTAATATTGTCATTATTAATTAATATTGTAATGTTATAATTAACATTGCCATTAAAGCGGGATGTTTGGCATGCCACAAAACCGGGTTCAACCCACCATTTTTATCTTAAAATGCCCTGTACCAAGTCAGGGAAATGGCCATTGTTATATTATAGTTCGTTTCTGTGTGTTTTACATTTTAATGTTGTGTTTCTGTTGTGTCATAGTTTTCTTATATTTGATGCTTTTCCCTCAGTTTTAGTTTGTAACTCGGATTTGTTTTTTCTCTATAGATGTATGAATTTCGAACAGCGGTATCCTTGAAAAGTGAAACACACGAATAATAGCCAACAAAAGGTACCAGGTTTAAAATCTAATTCAAGTACACCAGACGCGCGTTTCGTCCACACAAGACTAACCAGTGATGCTGAGACGGAAAAAAAATCGAAAACACCAAGTTGAAGAGCATTGAGGACCAAAAGTTCCAACAACTTGTGGCTTAAACGGCAAGAGTTTTCTTCCTGGGATAAGAACATCCTTTTTATTTAGAATAATCTATACTTATTTATAATAATGACACACACTCCCAATTTAATCACTAACCTATCTGAGATTTCACTGTTCTAAAGAGAAAGACAATAACAGCTGCTTTGATAATGTTCATCTTTTTCGCTTTGCAAGTTGTAAGCTAATAAATTAAACAAAATAAGATAAATTTTATATGTAAGTACCGACAAAATACACGGAACCGTTAAATATACACCTACACAATTACAATACAATATTCTTCTAATGACTGTTCACATATTTTGATGGTAAATGTGTCGAAAAAATCTATTAAAAACACGTGTTTAATTTGCAATCTTTGTGTTCATAAGGTACGAACAATTATCTTTCAATGTAGCTTGTTTTCAAAAGAATGTGAAAAAAATTCGAAAATTGCAAAAAAAAAGTAAACACATCTAAAAAAAAGTAATATACGAACATGCTAAACATTTTTAAAACAAGCCTTAATATAAGAAGCAACCACCCTGTTTGTTTAGTTTTTTCTTCTATATAACAAAATATTATTTTAAAACATTGGTGTTTATACGATCAAAAATTAATTACAATCACAATCATATATATTTAATATTCACAACGTAATATTGTGCTTTCAAATATTAATGTTAAGCAGTGTGACATTTAAATGTCAATTATTTTCAATTAATGTAGACTATTGTTTATTATTTTTTTATGATGTAAAGTTTTATTTTCAACTAGGAGTGACAGGTTATAACCTTCATATTTAGATTTTGGTGGTGGTAACGTCAACGAATCGCAAAGATGCTTTAATAGAAAATAAAGGGATGAGGTAAGATTCCATTGAGATAACTCTTTACTAGATCCATACGACGTAGAATATAACATTGCATTTCATTGATTCATTTCAACTCAGGTGTAAAATGTTCACATGCCTACATCTTTAACGCCTTTTTTCATTCATTGATAATCATACATTTGTTCAATTATTTCTCGGTCATAAAAAAATGTGAATGATGCCAAAAAACTATATAACAGCTATAATTTTAATTGATAGACATTATATATAATGAAATTCAAATTGTCACTATGAAAGTAATTGAACACTTAAAATGTCCAAGTGCCCTTTGTTTGAAGGCGTAGGACAACTCTTAAATGCATAATAAAACGGTTAATTCACTATTAATGGATATATGATTCAAAATCATGTTTAGATGTGTCATTGTCATCAACAGTTTGTTAGGTGTCTTATATTCTTAATAGAATTAGACAGCTTGTGATCATCACCTAAAAAAATGATAAACACATAAGTAACGTCTCTTGACAGGTATACTTTATATGTCGCACTCTTTTGAGGCATTCTGTCAAACTATAATTATAACAACATGAGCAAACATTAAAAATATGATATTTTTTCCGAAAAGTTTGGAGTTTTTAATGGATTTTTTTCCGATAACACATCATTGTAGTTTATTACAGAAAGGAGAATTGTTCAAGATAAACTATTGATATATAACACATACATATTTTTCGTATCTGGTTTAAACGTTACGAGTAGTTCTTTAATTAACTTTATAACAAAATTCAGTATATTTAGGAATAATATATTCTCAAAAGACACAGACATTGCAAGAAAAGCGGATATACCCAGCGAATCACGTTCGGACTAGTTTGCAAGTACTTGTATTTCATTTGCAATTGTTTAACATCAGGTGTATATTCATTGGTTCCATATGTCTAGGTGAAAGTCAAGATATGAAAAAAATGTTTAACCCCGTCGCATTTTTTGCGCCTGTCCCAAGTCAGGAGCCTCTTTCCTTTGTTAGTCTTGTATGATTTTAATTTTAGTTTCTTGTATATAGATCAGAGTTTAGTATGACTTCCATTATCACTGAACTAGTATACATATCTGTTTAGGGGCAAGCTTTAGACGCCTTCGGGTGGGGGAGTTTCTAGCTGCATTGAACACCAATTAGTGGCTGTTGTCTGCTCTGTGATAGGGTTGTTGTCTACTTGACACATTCCCCATTACCATTCTCACTTTTATATAATTAAAGCAGACTTCAAGCTCTTGACTATCTCATCAACTATAATCCATTATATAACATCATTTGCTTCAATGGGTTAGTATCAAAATGGAATTACCAGTAGCCAATTCATTACCAAAAGCCGTTCGCTAATAATGAAAGAATGATGATATGTCTTGTTTTAGTGAATTTTTCATTTTTATATAGCGACATTCCAGTAACGCCTGCATACGGCGTATACTTTTCCAGAGGATACGATATTCCAGAGTTTGGATTTGTATCTAAGTTTGCCTCATATTTGGCTTTTGAAAAGGTCGATTGAAACCAAAGTACACTAAAATGAGATTGTGAATTTCCAATTTGTATTGACCAAAATCCAGCAGCGTCTGCATACGGAGTATGTATCTCGCATTTGATACGATATTCAAGGGCTGGTGTTTCTTACAATCATTTCCTTTATAGATTGTCACTGATCACAATGGAGCTATTTACCTACAAATATAACAGTCTCTAGTGGTAAAGCTGAAATCAATTCTTCGTAAAATTTACGAACACCTTATCTAGCTGGTTGACTCATTTCACTGATGATGGCGGATATGTTCCTTATATGTATATTTTTTTTTTTATAAAGAACAAGAAAGGCAGGAAACAGCAAACAAAACCAATATCAAATAACAAAACACAACACAACACAGAAAAAAACTAAACCTCAGATAGAATACAATCAAATATAAACCGTAGTAACAGCAGGTGCTCTGAAAGATTACTTGTGGCATGCTTCGTCATAGACATCTATTATTTTACCCTTTCGTAAACGATTACAACAATGCAAAAATTCTTTTACGAGGTGAACATGAAATGGTTTTAAAATCATATGTAATACGATATGGTTCATTAATTGTCAACCAACTCGTAATTGCGATCATCAAATCTATATTGATGACTCTAACCATATGTCTGACATATAGTATGTTTTTGTGATAGTATGTGTACTTTCTACCAACATTTTTGTACACAAGCTAAGCAGATGAAACATACAACGGGACATACGTATTAAAACACACAATAAACAACTGTATGAATATTATAAAATGTGTAAAACATGTTTTATTATATGTTCTATCTATCGTGTTGTGGTGAAACGTGATACAAGTTACTGTTAACATATAATCATTCTTAAAATTCCAAATTTAGTAAAATAACTTAGAGATATTACAATGTTTTGTAAATTAACGTATCATAATAGTTCCAAAAAAAGATGGCTTAAGCACATGAGCTTAGTAATTGTTACGAAAGCAAGGTTCTTTTTCATCCGAATAATCTCCGCAATCATCCTTTCCGTCACAGAACTGATGGATGTAAACACAGTTCCCATTATCACAGGACCGTTGTCTCCATCCACAATATTTGGCTGTAATACAGAGAAAAAACATCAATTGCAACAGAACAATAGTGTGGTTGTTAAACCTGTGACAAAGATTTAAAGATCAAATTGAATTACAAATGAGTGCCTATATTCACAACTTTGCCATTTTATTACAAAAAATGTCATGATAAAATTTCCAAATCCCGAATCATATTTCATTAGATAAGCTTTCGTTAAATACATTTCCTTGTGGTACTATGATCAACTTTTGGGAAAGTGCAGTATAAAATCATTAATTCAATTATTGACGTGAATTTTCATGAAAATTTTTGCTAGTAAATTGACACGTAATATCATGAGTCTGAATAGGAAAATGACACGAATTATTCGTGTATCACTTCCAGTGAAATTCTGGTTTTTAATTTTGTAAATACGCATGTGCGAATCCAGGTCTTGAAAAGTTAGGATATACCAACTTTTACAGACATTAAATGTCTCATCTGATCCGTCGTTACAATCTCGTTTTCCATCACAAAGATGAATATATGTAAAACATTGTAAATCATCAGCACATTTTAAGTCATCACATGTGTAATCTAAAAATTAAAAGAAAAAAACTATTGTAAATCCTCATTTTTAAAGTTACTATATATCTGTAGTTAATAATGTTAAAAGGATAGAAAATGATCTAGTAAAAATTTGTGGTTACAGGAACTATGTAAAATTCTACTGTAAACCGGTAGTGATATTTCATTTGTAGGGAGCTAACAATTGGTCTCATATTCCCTCGTTATTAGGATTATTTAAAACTAGGAAATAAAAATAAGATCATAATTATTTTCTAACGTTTGCCGCAATTTCATGCTGCTTTAGTATTTTAACATCCGAAACATATTTAGTATTACAATAATGATAAAACTTATACATGTACCACAAAAATATTACACTGAGGATTAACAGAACCGCAACCACTTACAAGTGTGCCACTATAACTGTTTCGCATTCACTTATCGAAATCCCTTTTTTCAAATGCTTTTCTATTCGGCTATTCCTTTGATCGATGTTTTTGTATCATTGTACATGTTGTAATTGTTTTGAGTTTAAGAAATAACACCATAATGTATAACGATTAAATTGGAGTAGGATCTTCTTACCTTTTCGAAGCACCTGATATCACCACCAGTTTTGATGAGGTTGGTGTTGCTTAGTCTTTAGTTTTCTATGTTATGTTTTGTGTACTTTTATTTGTCTATTTGTCTGTTGCTCTTTTACCTTTTTAGCAATGGCGTTGTCAAATTGTCTTCGACTTACGAGTTTGAAAGTCCCTCTGGTAATTTTTTCCTCACTTTTAAAAGCATCAGGTAAGCCTTCGTAAAATGTTGATTATGAAGTCAATAACATTATAGATAAACGTCGTTAAATATTAACAGTTTATTTAATTTATGTATTTTGTTTTATACAGTTTTACTTGAGATGATAATGGTTGATTTTTGGTTAAAACGTGGGGTTTGAAATTTAAAACTTGTGATATTTGATGCTGTCGTTGAATAAGCTACACAATAATATCATCAACATGTGTTCAGTCTCTTACTTCTACACAGATTCTCTTGGTCATCAGACCCATCACGACAATGAACTGTAATTCCATCACATTGTTCCCAAAAGAATATACATTGAGTGTCATCTGCACAATGCACCTTCATGTTTCGACAAGGGCGCCCTGTTAAATGAATAAATTGTAATAGTTTCTTGCGAATGTTGTGTGATCAATGAAATATAAAAAAAAGAAAAGCAAATAAGGTTTAAAAATACATAGAATTATAGCTGAGAATCATACAATAAGAGTGTTTCATTTAAATTTTTGAAACATTAAGCTTCGTAAATACAAACTTTAATCGAAATTTAGGAAACTCAATTGTTGTTTTCTTAATACATACACACTAAGGTACACATTTAGTGTAAGTCAAAAATTCCCATAGAAACAATCAAAATAGCTACATTCAGATAAAGTTTAATTGAATGTATCTTAATATGT
Source organism: Mytilus edulis (assembly GCF_963676685.1). Lineage (NCBI taxonomy): Eukaryota > Metazoa > Mollusca > Bivalvia > Mytilida > Mytilidae > Mytilus > Mytilus edulis. Next base: position 57,696,878 of record NC_092349.1, on the reverse strand, counting down.
ACAAATAAATCAGCATATGCATCTTTACTAGTTTATAAAATAACCAAGATCAATTCCTTTTTATGTGTATTTTTTCTGGATAGATAATAAAATTGACAATAGAAACGGGGAATGTGTCAAAGAGACAACAACCCGACAACAGAAAAGAAACAGTCCAAAGCCACCAACGAGTCTCCAAATCAGAGAAAAAATTACGCACCCGAAAGTTGACGTCAGCTGGCCCCTTAATAATAATGTATACTTTAATTGAAAATATTTTACATGAATGTTATTTTATTTATGAGAGCTAAAATCTTATACTTTGTGAGTTATTTGATGATTTTCAGTGTGTGTCATGCTATATATTTGTCGATTTAAATCCCGATCGGTTTTTAAAAGAGTCACTGTAACAGTTCATCTATTCATCAAAGTGTCAATCAAATATTAGGAAGTAATACTAAATATTGGAAAACGAACATTTTGTTTATAACAGTTTAATAAGTTTCATTCGTAATTGAAAGACATTTTTGTGACATATTTATGTATCTCAAGAGGAGAATCAAACTGCAAATGATTAATGATAGAATATGTCTGTCACATTTTGTGTTAATAAAATTGAGAAAGGAAATGGGGAATGTGTCAAAGCGACAACAACCCGACCATAGAGTGTTAACCGATTGATATCATACTAAAACGTATATTCCAATTACCAGAAAACAAACAATTCACAACGTATGAATAATAAATATCAACATTTTGTGTGTACTATTGTCTAGACGTCATCTAAGTAATCATCGAGATGAACTCTTAAGACAAACCACGGTCATATAACCGAAAATAGACATAAATATAAAAAAAAAATAGATCCCGACAACGTGCAATTGTATTTTTCTACCATCGTTAAATTTCATATTGCAGATAAAAAGTGTATTTTTCATTGTTTTTACCTCGATGAGATTGAATTTTTGTAGATGAATCAGTCAATTAAATGGTTAATCCATACATGTCACCTTCAAAGTTGACATTCTTTTTCTTTTCATTTAAGAGCAGAATACATGCATAACCTATTTCTAGCTAAGTTAGAATGAAGGTCACATGAATATGGATTAGATGAGGTCGAATTATTCACACACAAATGAATAATTCATCATCGACGTTTCTTCTTTTTTTTTAACCAAATTTAACCAATGAGGCGGCTATGAACGATTTTTTTTTTTTTACTTTTTCACTTTCATTTTTGATTGAACAAAAAAAATATAAATTTTGATTTTGTATTTATATCTCGAAGCTAATGATCTTTTAATGCTGAACTCGTGTCAGTTGTTTTATTTTTACCTTTACAGGTAGCCTCGCTTTCATCTGACCCATCGTTACATGCAATGTGGTTATTACATAATGCAGGCTTCCATATGCATTGGCGACCATCAGCACATTTAACATCTCCTTCACGACACTGATAATCTGATAAAGGAAGCATTTTATTACAAAACATGCATAAGAAATATGAACATTATAACATGTATTTTTTTTTTATTTTTTGTTGTGTTCTATCATACCATTCTAAAAATAGACATTTTTTGCAAGATTGTATCAACCATGTATTCATAGTTGCAAAACGACATATTTTTATGACATTTGTTAAACGAAAGACAAGCATGCATGACGATCATTTAAGGATATGTTTGCTCAAAACAAAAGTCAAATCCCCTTATTAAAAACGCAAGTTTTCTATGCACAAGTATTATGTTTTGCCGCACCTGTGCAGAAATCTTCTCGTTCATCTGATCCGTCTCGGCACTGATTTGACCCATCGCACAGCTGATACTCATATACGCATTGACTATTGTCCTCACAATGCACTTGTTTATTCGTATAAAGTATTCCACATGAGGTACCTGAAAACAGATAAAATATGTGTGTTTTCATGTGGATAAAAATAAATGATGAATTGAGAATTAAAATTGGAAAAGTGTCAAAGAGACAACAACCGATGCAAAAACCATATGGATGAATCAAAATTCATACCAATATAAATATCAACACACGTCCCCTTTAATGGCATGGCAACAGTATCGTAATTATATTTCTTTTCAACAAATCTAGTTTAAGATTTTGTTTTATAATTATCTTTTGAGATAAATGCCGATATCTGTGTGCTCTGCATAAAATATTACCATAAAGATAAGATGTGAAATATTTGAACGTATAAAATGTCTCCATGTTGAAATATGTTTTCGAATTATGTCTTTGTAAATAAAATTTAATAAATGTTTTGACTTGTTTGTAATATCGAAAAGTCTGGTGTAATTGTCAGTTATAGGCTGATTTTTCTTGTTATACTTGTATACGTTGCTACATACACGAGCAATTCGAAAGAGTCTGGATATATAATAGGACTATAAAATGGTGACAAGGAAACGTCACCATTCAAGAATTGATGATAAATAATAGAAAATAAGAATCATCTTTTGTATCTTCTTTCCTTCTTTTTTTTCTTCTTCTTTTTTTTATTATCAAAACTGATGTGTTGTAAAAATTAAAGAAGATGTATCGTATCAAAGCAGATCGCACTGTTATAGTTATTTTTTTAACCTTTGTTGCATCTAAAAAATGACATAAAATATTTTAGATATATCTATTCGCATTCAGATTTTTAAATGTCCATTTTATTAGATGTAAGAACTGTTTTTCCTATTGAGATTATGAGGAAAAGTGTGACATACGGTAGAAAAACTTTGAACAGATTCAAAATTACCAAATACTTCCAACACATAATCGAAACATCAAAAGAAATTAATTCGACAATTTTCAAAGGCCTTATTTGAAAAATTTTCTACCATGCTATATAGGGCATTCCAGTATGAAGTTCCCATGGAGCTCGATATTATTGTTCTTTTACATTTTTCTTAAGTCCGTTATCATTTGACACAATAATAAGTAGTATTAACGAAAGAAAACAGAAACAACCGTACACGTTAAACTAAGTATAAATTACAACAGTACGTACTACCAATATAATCACTAACCTATCTGGGATTCTACTGTTTCAAATAGAAACAAAATAATAGCCGCTTTGATTATGATCATCTTCTCCATGTTGCAAGTTGTAAGCTTTACAAAGAAAGATGAATGTTATGTGTATAACGAATAAGTACACGAAAGCCTTGTATGTATATATACAAATAAACTAAAATAGCTTCTCATGACTATTTACATATTATTTTGGGTAAATATGTTGATTACCTAGAACAAAAACGTGAGTTATTTTCCTTCTTGGTGTTCATAAAGTATCAACCAATTATATTTTATATAGATATGTCTGTTTAAGAAATCAAATTAAGAAAAAAAGAAAAGACAATAAAAAATACCCAAAAGGTTATATACGAACATTGACCTAATATTAAACACTTACCTCAATTTGAAAGCAAGCAACCTGTCTGATAAGATTCTACGTCTGTTCAATAAGATATACATGTAACTTCAAAATTAAATATCAAACATCGGTGGTTATACAGTCAAATAGATAATTACAAATTCAATTATAATAATTCAGTCTTCACAAAAAATCAAACCATGCGTTTCAAATGTCAAGCAGTGATAAATTCAAATTGTAAATTATTCTCAGTTTAAATTGTCAACTTTCTCAGTTTAATGTAGACTATCTGATTGTATACATGTATTTTAATGATGTAAATATTCATTATTGTTCTCCTACGTGTACACGTGACAAGTAATAATCTTAATATTCAGTGTTGGGTGGTAGAATCGGCAACAATTATAAATGATGCCTTCTTATAATAAAGTAGTATGATTGCCAATAATACAACTCTCTTCCTGAGACCAAATATCGTACAATATAAATCTGCAACTGTTTTCGTTTTATAATACCGATGTAGAATTCATCAGTAGCCTGTATCTTGATGTTTATTTGAAAATTTGCATATTTGCTCTTCCTATCTTAATTTGTATCTTGTTTTCAATCATTGTTAAATATACATGTGTAAAATTATTTCTCGGTTCTAAAATTGAAATGCCAAATAAAACAGAATCGCTATAATGATAAGTAATGTTAAATATAATAATTGAATTAAAATATTCACTTTGACACTAAAGAGGTTTGAACGTTTAAAATGTCATGATTACTTCTGTCAATAGGATTAGATCAACTCTTTATTGACTAATAAAAAAAGTTGTTTTACTTTGTCCAGATATAGAGTTCAAAATTATGTTCAGATTTGTTGTTGTTATCAAAAGTTTACTTGTCGTATTATATTCTCACTACGTTAGTTAGACATAACCTTACCATAACAATACAGCTTGTGAGCCCCATCTGAATAAATGGCGTACAACATAATTTATATGTTTTGATAGGAACTAGTTTGTATTTATGTTTTATTCAAGCATACTTTTTGTATGTCCCACGCTTTTCATGTATATCAAATACCTATTAGTACACCAAACAATAAACACAATAACGTTTTTTTCCAAATAGTTGCAAAGTTGTGTTTTAAGTTAAATTAAAAACTATCAATACACAAATTGTTCATTAATGAAGATACTATAACTCTAACCATATTTTTTTTATATTTATTGTAGCTGAATTGATTAATAATCCAAAGACAAAAATATGACAAGACAAACAGACTATCCATGCAAATTATGTTCGAACTAGATAGTGGGACGGCTTAGTACCGAAATTTGAGTGCAACGACCTCGATTTTATTCGGAATCGTTTAACACCGTTTGTATATATTTTGCTTTACATCTATTTAGGTGAATATAAAATTTGAATGCCCAGTAGCCATATCATTTCGAGAAGTTGTTGTTTTCTAATGATAGAATGATGCTATCACATGTGTTGCAGTTGCGTCAATAGGGTACTTTTTTTGCTCACGATAAAAGTATTGTGTTAGCTCTTAGAACTCGCAACGGGATATCATTAATGGCACATAAATGGATACTGTTGATGAATGAGTAGACAAAATGTCGTATTCTATAATTAAGAAAAAAGATATGATAACATTTACGCACATGGTGATTAATTCCCTTTTCCCAAAAATCTCTAAGGCAAATGAAATAAGTTAAATTAAAAAACTGAGAGTTTTTAAAGCTTTTAGTAGTTGTGAATGTGTGTTTCAAGAAGGCTCAGGTGAATTATCGTAGCATAAATTGACATTCTAACACAATGGGCTCCTGTCTTTCAAATGACAAATACAAAGTATTTACTCCTAATTATATTCATATAAGAGCTTTGAAAATTACCCGAACATAAAATTTCAAGTTTTCCATAGCATATCAGTTTATGACATTCGTATATACTGCTCTTCAGGGTTTTGATTTTTTTTAGTCTTTTAATATTAGTTCTTCAATTAAATTCCCATTCATGGCCTTCGGCTGTTTTTTGCTTTTTCCAGGTTGTTGTATCTTTAGAATATACCCATTTATATGTTCAACTTTATTTACGTTTATGATCTAACTTTGTTTGCTTGCATATGAAATGAACAAATATTCAAAATCACATCAATTAAAAATTTCCCTTATCTCCTATATACTAATGTAACAGACAAATAGCAGTACACAAAATCAAACTTACATTTATTTTCAGTAACTGCGAGTACTCTCAAGTCTGTGGAAAATGGTTGTTGTTGTGAGGATGCTTTTTTTATTGTTATGTTTAAATATATTTGTATATTCCTGATGAGTGAAGCCTTTCTCAATAGCTTTTAATAGTTTTTTCTTGTGCTGACTGTTAAAAAAAAGACATAGATTGTCACAGGTGTAAACAGACGTAGAAACAATGTCTCCGTTATATTCTGATAGCTTATGGATTTGAATATTAGTTTCATTTATTTATTGGATATATCAATGCTATGCAAAAGAGTGAACTTTAGTTGCAAATGTGATGCAAAATACACCAAAATACAAGAATAAAAGAACCTGCTCATCAGAAGGTGAAACCCCTCGTCCCGAAAGTAAACAAAATAAAATGGCAAATGCAGACGATCTTGATCCTTTATTAAATCAATTGTAGAAAGTGTTTTAGAAATTAAAGATGGTCAAGACAGTATGAAAAAGATGTTTGAATCGGAAATTGACAAGCTAAGAAATTATGCTATATCTTCAATTGACGAAACAATTCGAATATTAAAAGATGATATTGATTTAAACATAGCTAAGGAATCGTCACGTTTAAATGACTTGGTGAACTTAGTTCAAACACTTTCAATACGTGTTGGTCAAGTTGAAAACTTCATTACTAATTCTACTGACCAAGGCTTCATCAATCAATATGATGATCAAGGTGTTAATCAGTTATCAAAAGTACCAGGATTATAATTTAGTACGCCTGACGCTCGTTTCGTCTACATAAGACTCATCAGTGACGCTCAAATCGAAATATTTATAAAGCCAAACAAGTACAAAGTTGAAGAGCATTGAGGATCCAAAATTCCAAAAAGTTGTGCCAAATATGTTAAAGGTAATACACAACCAGCAGACCCGTTAAACGATAATGACGTAACGGTAATAGTTAAAAATTTACCATTCACTGAAGGCGAGAATCTCCCAGACAAAGTTCAACAGATAGTAGATAGCTTCGGCGGCGAAGTTTCTTCTCAAATATCAGTGGTTGCAACAAAACGCTTGACAACAAGATTTTACAACAAACCAGGTCTCGTTAAAATCAGTTTTCAAAGTCAGGGTCAGAAAATACTTATACTCAGAAATAAACATAAGCTAAAAGATATTGGTAATAACAAACATGTTAACATTCAGTCCTCTGAATCCCGTATTGAACGATTAATCGAAACAAATACACACACGATTTTACGGGAATTACCACAAGGTAAATCGTACAGAGTAACGGCAAACGGGAAAATTCTTAAAAAAACGAATGAACCGGTTCCTGATATTGACAATACTGACATGGAAACAAAGAAAGATTAGGACAACACCCGGAACAATAGTTATACGATTGGGACACTTTGAATATAAGCGGAAGGACTCAAAATAATAAGGAATTACGTATATCAATTCTAAAGGTAGCGCATGCAGACATTCTTAGTATCTGTGAAACGCATTTGAAAGAAATCGATGAAATTGAAGTTGATGGTTATATCTGGAAAGGATTTAATAGACAATATATACAAAGGAATGCCCCAAAAGCATCAGGTGGTGTAGGACTCTTGATTAAAAACTTGATTTTTGAAGAATACAAATATGAAACGATTGACATAATGCGAGATGGCGTTATGTGTGGTGAATTTCAGTCAAAAAGCACAGATTTCAACTTTATTGTATTTCGTGTTACCTACCTCAGAAAACTCAGTTGATGGGAAGACACTATCAAGGATATTTTGCACACATCTTATCTGATATATACGAACAATGCGATACGGATGCTTTTATTTCTCTGTGGCGATTTTAACTCGAGAAGAGGATCACTTAAGGATTATTCTGATTTTGATGAATTACTGTTACGATGATCGCTTGATAAAACCGTTAACCAACATGGAAACACCTTCTTGGAATTTTTTAACGAATCGAAAATGTGCGTCTTGAATGGAAGATTCGATCAAGATTAAGATAACTTCACATTCATTTCGGGTAGATGGAAATCCGTTGTAGACTACACTTGTGTCCCGCAAGATTATCTAGACCAGTGTATTTCGTTTGAAAGAATCACAACAAGATCTATTGTAGAGAAGGCAAATCTTTGCAACCTCCTTGGTGAACGTAGCAAACTTCCGGATCATTCAGTCTTGGTAACAGAATTTAGATCTATAAAATCCAAATTTACCGACAACATTCAAGGCAGCCCTACTCAATCAACGAAGCGATTCAAATTGATATTAATGCCAAATGATATTTTTTCTTCTGATATGTGTAAAATTGCATTCACAAAATGTCATAAGTCACATTGAACAAACTAGAGAAACTCAAGAAAATATAGATAATATATACACGAAACTTCATGATTTAATAATACAGGAGATGAACGATAAAATTACAGTTTTTAACACAAGTGGATCCTCGAAAAAACGACTAAAGGTGAAAAAGGAATTTTGGAACGATGACCTACAAACATTATGGAATGATATGCATTCCTGTTGAACTTACTTTAAATAAAGCTAATACTAACAATGACCACTGCCCTTTCCTCGATCTTGATATCTATATCACTAATGGAAAGCTGAATACTAAAATTTATGATAAAAGAGATGATTTTTCATTTCCTATCGTTAATTATCCATTTTTAGATGGTGACGTTCCCTTGTCACCATCTTACGGTGTTTATATATCTCAACTTGTACGATTCGCTCGTGTATGTAACAATGTTTTACATTTTAACGAGAGAAATTTATGTATTACTGAAAAATTATTACACCAGGGTTTTCGATATCACAAACTAGTTAAAACATTTACTAAATTTTATCATCGGTATAAGGACATCATTCGTAAATATAGCTTAACATGCAGACTTCTTATACGTTCAGGTATTTCACATCCAATTTTTTATGGAAATATTCTTTATAAACCACAAAGGTGTCAGTATTCACCTCAAAAACTAACAAAACCTTTGAATAGACTTATTAAGAAGGGATATAGTGACGATACTGTTGTCAGGTCATTAAAGATTGCATATTTTGGCGTTAATATTGATTCACTTATAGGGTCTTTGCATCGGAACTAATCACATTTATTAAAAAACCAGTTGTTGGCTTGACACGGGGTATGTTCTTCTCATATATGTTATGATGGTATGATACTAAACCCCTAACGGGAAGGATTGTGCCTGATGTTCATATGATGAAATCATAATCTTTCAGTCAGTTTAATTGAAGTCTGGAGCTGGTATGTCAGTTAACTGCTAGTAGTCTGTTGTTATTTATGTATTATTGTCATTTTGATTATTTTCTTTGGTTACATCTTCTGACATCAGACTCGGACTTCTCTTGAACTGAATTGTAATGTGCGTATTGTTATGCGTTTACTTTTCTACATTGACTAGAGGTATAGGGGGAGGGTTGAGATCTCACAAACATGTTTAACCCCGCCGCATTTTTGCGCCTGTCCCAAGTCAGGAGCCTCTGGCCTTTGTTAGTCTTGTATTATTTTAATTTTTGTTTCTTGTGAACAATTTGGACATTAGTATGGCGTTCATTATCACTGAACTAGTATATATTTGTTAAGGGGCCAGCTGAAGGACGCCTCCAGGTGCGGGATTTTTTCGCTACATTGAAGACCAGTTGGTGACCTTCTGCTGTTGTTTTTTTCTATGGTCGGGTTGTTGTCTCTTTGGCACATTCCCCATTTCCATTCTCAATTTTATTTAAAAATGAAACAGTACGTGAAGTTCAAAGGACGTACCAATTTGAAAAATGATGTAAGAACAAAGTTTCAGTTAGCGCAAAAAACCTTTGACGGCAAGCTACGCAAGTATGAAAGGCAATATAAACAAAGTATGTGCACTGACATTCAAACTATGACCATGATGACGACGAATAATCCTACGGATTTTTGGAACGAAATCAAACAGGTAGGGCCTCGTAGACTTTCCTTTATTCCAATGGAAATATATGACAAAGATGGTTAGATTGTTTGTGATGAGAAGGTTGTTTTGGAAAAATGGAAAACAGATTTTCAAAATATGTATAATATGGATAATTCAGCGAACAATTTCGATGGTAATTTTTTAAAATATGCCTCTAGTCATAAAGCCTTATTACAAGAAAATAATCGATCATTTGTTTATTGAAAATGAAGAGTTGAATTCAGCTATAACGATAGATGAAATTAGGCGACTTATCTCAAGAACAAAAAACTGTAAATCGTGTGGAATTGATAATATCCCTTATGAAGTATTGAAGACAGAAAACGTTATCGTTGTCCTCTATTCTATGTTTCAACTAGTTTTCGACACGAGCATTGTACCATCATTATGGCACCAAGCAATTAGCTGTCCGATACTTAAAGACAGATCATCAGATAAACGAATTTCACTACATTATCGAGGAATCAGTTTGTTGTCATGCGTTTCGAAGCTGTACAGTGGATTAATAAACAATATAGTGTCTTCTTTTCTGGAGGACAATGATTTACTTTCTGAGGAACAAAACGGCTTTCGTAAAAATCGTTTGTGTTAGGATCATATATTCACCCTTAACAGCATAATAAAAAACAATCCTAATGTTATTGCCACATTTATTGATCTAAAAAAGGCTTTTGATTTCGTAGATCGTGATATGTTGCTGTACAAACTGTTGCTTAATAATATTGATGGGAAAATATATACCTCTATTAAAGGTTTATATGTGCAAACAACCGCAAGTATTCGAATAAACAATAAAATGTCAGATTGGTTTTTATGTAACTCTGGTGTAAAACAAGGTGATAATTTATCTCCGACATTATTATCTGGTGTTTTTTTTTATGATCTTGTAGATGAACTTGGACTTGGTATTATTATTGGAGAACCGAAATTGTCTTTACTTCTATATGCGGACAATATTGTTTTGATGACCGAAAATGAATGTCTTAATAAATACAGACAAGTCAAAAGTTGTACACTTCAGAGCATCTGGCAAAAAACGGAGTTAATTTCAGTTCAAAATCGGAGGGAACATCTTGCAAATTACATACAAATATAAATACCTTGGGGTTGTTTTCAATGAGAAAAAAGATTATACATCGAATGCTGAAAATCTTTCTGAAGCTGGTGGAAGAGACTTAGAGCTATTATATCGAAGATACACAGTTTAAAAGAATTTGGTATAAAGACTTATGAAAAACTGTATGTCTCTTGTATCGTACTCATACTCGACTACTGTTCTTCAATGTGGGATTATAAAGACTTTGATTGTGTCGACACTGTTCAAAACAAGACCATAAGATACTTTTTGAGAGTTCACAAGTTTGCCCCAAAGCTGGCTATCAACGGAAAAATTGGATGGTCACCTTCAAAAGATCGTCGCAGTTGTAATATGGTTAGATATTGGAACCGATTGATGGATATGGACAATGGTAGACTTTGTAAAAAGGTGTTCCTATGGGACAACGAACTATCTACGAACAATTGGTCATCTAGTGTAAGAACAATAATGTCTTTAGTTGGTATGGATGATAACTTTCAACAAGTGCTAAAATATGATGTTTATAGCGTCAGAAACAATCTTATGGATATATATGCAACAAAATGGCATACAATTTAATTAAATTCAATTCAAATCTTTATTGCCATACAACTACATATTTATAGTATGTGACACAACTCAACAAAATGAAAATAAAAATAACAACAAGATCATTAATATACACAATAACAGTAAATATTTTAAGAGTCCCCTGTCCTCAGATCAAAAGACTGTTTTAAAAAGGATCCTAGCTTATTTACCTGAATGTGTGAAATTGGGTTGAGTGTATATGTTATTTTATCTATGTCATTTAAATTTATAAAGTGGATATTCTCATTTATCAAAAAATCAAAATAAATATTTTTTTATTATTATGGTTTCTATTACAATATCAAAATAAGAAATGAATTACATCTTCAATTTGTTTACAGTTTTTGCATAATCTTTCTTCTCTTGGTATTTTTAGGTATCTTCCCTTTTGTATTAATAAATTATGGTCACTTACCATACAAACATATCTAACTTTCCGAAACTACGTACATATAGAACTTTTAAATCTACATATTCAACAGAAACATATGTTAAACAAAATTTAAAACTTAGAGAAAGATCAGTAATGGCCCAGTTTAGATGCGGCATTCTTCCTCTAAGATTAGAAACAGGACGTTTTGTAGGTGAGCCAGAATACCAACGGTAATGTAGAATGTGCGACTCCGGACAGGTTGGAAATGAACTACACTTTCTATTGAATGCCAATTTTAAAATGGACTACGTAATCAATTATTCTCTGGACTTAGTGAAACCGTATTGAATTTAAATAACAGTGAAAATTTAAATTCATTATTGTCAGGATATCCTCGAAAAACAGCTCGATACTTAGAACAGTTATTAACAAAACACAGACAACACTTATATTTAAATAATTAACATGTATAAAAAATTCCTGCTTTCAATCTGAATTAATACTTTAGTATATATTTGAAGTGACTTATAGGTCCATTGGGCCGGGTGTAATTTAATTGAAATATTTCAATATTGTACATATTTTGTTATACACAATGTCACTATAATAAACATATTTGTATTGTATTGTATAACGCTATACATATCTAGTGGAATGATAGTGTATTCAAATTTATTTAACCCCTCCATATTTTGTATATACAGTCCGAATTCATGAGCCTTTTATTCAGTTTTTTTTAATGCTGTGTAAGATATTTGTTTTTCGTTAATTATTTTGTACATAAATTGGGACGTGAGTTTTCTCGTTTTAAATGTATAGCATTGTCACTTGGTCCATTTGAAGACTTGTTTAATTGACAATCATGTCAAATCTTGTTAATTATACAGACTGAGATATACAGGAAAACACCAGACAAAAACACATTGCTTAAAACGAAACTTGGACAATATGCGCTCCCATGTAAACACACAACAACAAAAACAAAAACAAAACTTTCGAACTCCGATAAAATTGAAAACGGAATGTTCTCAACCAAATGGAAGTGACACCAAGCATTGCAGTCATAAAACGTTCATGTCAATTTTGTGTACTCATACTCAAAAATCAACAATTAAAAGTTTTGATTGCATGTTTCGAGCAAAGTTTCTGTAGTCCAAACATAGAGCGGTATGTTATGACTTTAACTGCAGGTGTTCCGAAAAATTAAGTGCGGCAAGTGTCACTTGCGAGATGTAATTTTTGAGTCAATCGCTAAAACTTGCAGAACGTTAAATGATAACATAAGCATATCTTAGTTTGTTTGGTTCTATAAATGTCAACGTACTCGAGATGGCGGTCATAACATCTATATATTGATGGCTCTTACCTATGGCCGACATATCGTATTTGTTGTGAAAGCATTGGCCACAAGTTAGCACAGCAGACGAAACATACACCAGAACGCAGATATTTTTTAACACATTATTTATTTTGTCATAGATAAACTCATCATAGATACCAGGACTAAATTATATACGCCAGACGTGCGTTTCGTTTACAAAAGACTCATCAGTGACGCTTGAATCCAAAAAAGTTAAAAAGGCCAAATAAAGTACGAAGTTGAACAGCATTGAGGACCAAAATTCCTAAAAGTTTTGCCAAATCCACCTAAGGTAATTTATGCCTGAGTTAGAAAAGCCTTAGTATTTCAAAAATCCAAATTTTGTAAATAGTTAATTTATAAATATAACCATATCAATGATAATTCATGTCAGCACAAACAGTTCTGACTACTGGGCTGGTGATACCCTCGGGGAAATACATCTCCACCAGCAGTTGTATCGACCAAGTGGTTGTAAATAAACTCATCATAGATACCAGGACTAAATTTTGTATATACGCCAGACGCGGGTTTCGTCTACAAGATTCCATCGTACGGTGTTGAAAGCGATGAAAGTTATTGCGAATAATTTATTATTTATTTTCAATTTTGGTAAAATAACTCAGACATGTTATTATGTTTGTCGAGTCAGTGGTCAATTCTATAAATGATGATTGAAGGACATGGGATCAGTAATTGTTACGAAAACAAGGTTCTATTTCATCAGAATTATCGCCACAGTCATCCTTTCCGACACAGTTCCCATAATCGCAGTAACGTTGTCTCCAATCACAATACCTAGCTGTCATAAAGAGAAAGCATTGTCAGTTGCGACAGAACAATATTGTGGTCATTAACCAAAATAAATTTGTAGCAAAGATTTTAAAGCTCAAACTGGATTACATATAAGCACATATATTCACAATTTTGCAATAAAAAAAACTTTAGGACAGTATCGTTATGGAAATCTGTTGATTTATTGTCAAAACATATAACAGATAGTCGTTTTACGAGAAATATGTTTAGCTAGAGAATTTAGAAAAAGTAGTGAACTTGAAAACATCAATCAACTTAATACACTAGTTGATCATCAACGTTTAAGACTCCACTGCTTCTTCTAAATTATATAGATCATAATATTATCATTTTACCAGCAGTCTAAATGTTTCTACTAAAGTTACTAATATAAATTTACACAATATTTATTACATTACATTTCTATGGAAAAAAATCTCCGACTTTATATAAAAACAGTCCTTTAATATCACGTGATCAAGATACTTATATAATTTATTGTTAGTTACTACTTTTCAACTTAAAAGAAACAAAAAGTCCGTTTCGTTGCGATACTATGATTAAATTAGGGTAAAGTTTAGTTTAAAATTATAAATCCAATTATTCAGGTCAATTTTCATGAACGTTTTGCTGCTTTCTTGACAAATTATATCATGCGTCTGCATTGTGGGAAACTAGGTCTTCAAAATTCAGAATATACCAACTAATTAGCAGTCAATATCTTGAAGCTTATTAAAAAAATCATATTTTCTATGTAATGCTTGTTCATTGATAATAATTCTTTTTCAGTTATTTCTTGGTTCTCAAAAAACGAAACAGGTCAAATACTACTTGTATTTAATTGCTTTATAAAGGCAACAGTAGTATACCGCTGTTCGAAATTCATAAATCGATTGAGAAAAAAACAAATCCGGGTTACAAACTAAAACTGAGGGAAACACATCAAATATAAGAGGAGAACTACGACACAACAGAAACACAACATTAAAATGTAACATTCACAGAAACGAACCATGATATAACAATGGCCATTTCTCTGACTTGGAACATGACATTTTAAGAAAAAATGGTGGGTTGAACCTGGTGTTGTGACTTACAATTATATATAATTAGATTTAAATATTCACTTTGACACTACATAATCTCTGTAATGTTATTTAATGTAAAATATATATAATTGGATTTAAATATTCACTAAAGGGGATTAAATGTTTGAAATGTCATGATCAACTCTTAAATGACTTATAAAACAGTTAATTTTCTAAGTTTAGGTATCAAGTTTTGGAATTTTATAAATAAAAAAAATCAAGAGAACAATATGACAAGAAAAACAGACTTTTAGTTCAAACTAGAGTGCAACTACTTAAATTGAATTTGGAAGTGCTTACCTCGTGTACATATATTTTGCTTTACATTTTTTAATATCAATATCAAATTGAAATGATCAGTAGCCATGTTACTTCGAGAAGTCGTTGCTTTTAATGCTTGAATACCTATACATGTATTCTATGTTTAGCAGTTGCGTCAAGAGGGTATATTTTTGCTGACAATAACAGGGTTGTGTCAGCTCCTAGGCATTGCAACAGGATATCCATACATGCATATTAGTGTCTAGTATTGATGAAAATGATGAATGAACAGCAAAAATGTCATACTATATGATTCAGAAAGAAGACATAAGAACTTATACCCAAATGGTGATTATTTCCCTTTCCCCAAAAGTTTCTCAGACAAATGAATTATGTTGAATTAAAAAAAAAATGGAGTTATTAGAACTTTTTGTAGTTTTCCAAGAAGGTCTATGGCAATGATTGTGGCATGAGTTAACATTCCGGCAAAATTGGGCTCTGGTCTTTTACATGACAACTATAATGTATTAACTCTTAACTATATTCATATAGGAGTACTGTAAATGTACCAGACACATCCATAACATTTCAACTTTTCCATAGCATATCAGTTTATGACATTCGTAGATACTGCTCATTAGGGATTTGAATATTTCGAGTCTTTACATATTAGTTCTTTGATTATATTTCCATTCGTTGCCTTCGGCTGTTTTCTGCTCTTTTTTGTATCTTTGGACTATTTCCCATTTATATGTATAATTTTTTTTCACGTTTATGATTCTAACTGAGTTTGCATGCATATGAAATGTAAAAGTTTCAAAATCCCCTCAATTTAAAATTCCTATTATCTCCTGTATACTGATGCAACAGACAAATAGCAGAATACAAAATCAAACTTACACAATTATTTTTAGTAACTGTGAGTAGTTATCAAAGGTACCCGGATTATAATTCAGTACGCAGACTCGCGTTTCGTCTACATGTGAGAACTTTTAGATCTGTGCTAAATGGTTGTTGTTGTGAGGATGTATATGTAAACTGCCTCGTCCACACTTTGTTTTATCGTTATGTTTATTTCTATGTGTATCGTTATGTGTATTTCTATGTGTATAATTAGTTATCAAAAGTACCAGGATTATAATTTTATACGCCAGACGCGCGTTTCGTCTACATAAGACTCATCAGTGACGCTCAAATCAAAATAGTTAAACAGCCAAACAAATACAAAGTTGAAGAGCATTGAGGACCCGAAATTCCAAAAAATTGTGCCAAATACGGCTAAGGTAATCTAATCCTGGGGTATAAATCAGATGAGTGAAGACTTTCTCAAATGCATTTTATAGTTTGTTTTTGTTGTGACTGTTACAACGCTATTCATGTCTAGAGGAAGGATAGCGTTTTCAAATTAATTTAACCCCTCCATATTTTTATGTGCAGTCCAAATTCGTGAGCTTTTTATTCAGTACGTTTTTTATGCTGTGTAACATATTTGTTTTTCGTTCATTATTTTCCACATAAATTGTGTCGTTAGTTTTCTCGTTTTTAATGTATAGTATTGCCATTTGGTCTCTTTTGAAGACTTGCTTCATTGGCAATTACGTCAAATCTTCTTTTTTTTATACAGACCGAAAAACAGGAAAATACCAGACAAAAAATACACAAAACAACGCTAAAAAAACGGAACCGTGCAAAATATGTGCTACCATGTAAAAAAAAAAACCAACCCAACAAAACTTCTGAACTCCAAGGAAAATTTAAAACGGAAGGAGTCTGAACTCATATTTGGAAATAAAAAGGTTGGATTTCATGGTTCGAGCATGATGTTTGTGAGCGGTGTGTTATGACTTCAATCGCAGGTGCTCTGAAAGATTAAGTGCAACCAGTTCCACTTGTAACATGTATTATTTTAGCCATTCGTTAAAACTTGCAACTATGCAACACTTCTTATACGTGCAGAACGTTAAATGATTAAATAAGTAATCGTGGCTGAGGTTATCTGGTACCTGTAAATGTTAACTTACTCGAAATAGCGGTCATAAAATATATACATTGATGACTCTTAACTATTTCTGACACATTGTACTTTTTATAGTATGTGTCTTTTCTCCTAGAAGTATTGTACACAAGCCAATCAGATGAAACATACACTGGGAAGTGAATATTAACAAACAACTATATAAATATTACGTTATGTAGAACATATTCTAATATAGATTATATCGTGTTGTGTTGAAACGTGATACAAATTATGTGAATTTATTATCATTCTTTAATTTCAAATATTTGTTGAATAACTGAAAGAGATTAAAAAAGATTGTAAATTCAATGAAAAATTCTATAAATGACAATTAAAGAACAAGAAATCAGTAATTGTTACGAAAACACGGTTCTTTTTCATCAGAATTATCGCCGCAGTCATCTCTTCCGTTACAAAACTGATGGATGTAAACACAGTTTCCATTATCACAGGAACGTTGTCTCCAACCACAATACGAGGCTGTAATTAAGAGAAAGCATTCTTAGTTGCTACAGAACAATATTGGGGTCATCAATTAAAATCAATCTGTAGCAAAGAATTTAAAGATCTAACTGGATTACATTTACGTGCCTATATTCACAACTTTGAAATACGCCTTACACAACACACTTTGAGCAGACGTTTACAAAAATGTCATGATAACATATCCGAATCCAAAATCATATCTAAAAAATGCATTTGATAATATCAATCAACAAAACAATAAAAATACAGCCATAATAGGCAGTATTTATTCTTCAGATAGAACAGATATTTAACGAAGTTGAAGAAGACCTCTTCAACTATATATGGTGGGAATATTATTGCCAACGTGTTTTTGAAAATTTTAAGTAACGCCAATATATACTAGAGGAACATTCAACTTCATATTTCGAAAATAAACTGAAAACGCCATGGTTTAGAAATAGGACAACACGGAAAGACTGAGCAACACGAACCCCAATAAAATGGTTATGATAACAGGTGCTCCGGAAGGGTAAGCAGATCCTGCTCCACATTTGTACTAATAGTATTGCCCATGCTAGTACAAACCTAGTAATAAGTCTTTGTCGGTAAAGTACTTTCCAGAAAAGGATTCATCAGAAACAGTTATAACCCAAGAACTTCTTATCTATAACTTATTATCATTTTTCTATTCTATTTACCCATATTGCCTCAAAATAAAGTACCATAATATCATTTTTTTTTGCTTGTTTAAAAATGGTCTAAATAAAAATCTCGTTAACATTAAACGGTCTCTTATATAACTAGATTGTGATATCAAAAATATGAGCGGATAACTACTTTTCTTTAAAACAAATACAAAATTATCACACTTTATGAAAATGAAATATGTAATACATATAAAATTGACACAATATTTTACTCGAGAAAAATTGCAATAACAGAAATCATCCTGGATAAAGTGTACTGTAAATATCACCATTATTACGTTTGTTAAACTACCATGGCTATGACCAGCCAGAAAATATTTATTGATATTAATATACAGATATGCCAAAAACTGATGCAAATTGTAATCGAACTTTTGTTTACTTTTCGAATCTTTAAGTGTAGATGTGTCCCGTTTGGAAATATTTTAACAATATCAAAGAATGGAAAAGACATAACATGAAAGTATCTGAAAAAAATCTGTTGATTTATTGTCAAAATAGAAAACAGATGGTCGTTTTAACAGAAATAGTTTAGAAATGTAGTGAATTAGAAAACGGTTAATCAACTTAAACAACTCGTCGATTATCGTTTACGAACCCACTGCTTCTTATAAATTATCTAAAACTTACACTATCATTATACCAGCAGGCTATACAAGCTATTTATATTAATGTAAATAATATCTTTTTCACATTAAAATTTTTGAATAAAGATTTCAGACTTAATAGAACAGGAATACTTCCATAATACATAGATGCCCGACACGCACAATATTGTTTATATATTCAGTGAACGTAAAATTGGGGTCAAACTTCCAAATTTGTAATGTAATTAGAAATATCATATAATAAAGAACATGTGTACTGAGTTTAAAGTTGATTACACTCCAAATTCACCAGAAATTATGTTGACCAAAAATTTAACCTGAAGCGGGACAGACTGATACACGAACGAACGAACGGACGGGCGGACCGATAGATGGTCGAACATACGAATGCATATATCGAAAAATATAATGCACCAAAGTGGAGTATAAAACAGCCCCGTTGTATCACGTAATTAAGCTATCAATAAAGTTTACTGTTGGTTATAACGTTACAAATTTTTGCTTGTAAATCATCAAGTAAAACCATGGGTCTAAATTGGGAAAATGACCCGACATCAATATAAATCCCTTCCGAAGAAAGATTTTTTTGTTTGTAAATTCACATGTGCGAAACTAGGTCTCAAAGATTAAGGCTATACTAACTTTTACAGAGATTAAAGGTCTCATCCGATCCGTCATTACAATCTGGTTTCCCATCACAAAGATGAAGATATGAAAAACATTGTAAATCATCAGCACATTTTAAGTCAGCACTTCCATGTGTACATGTGTGATCTGAAAAAATTAAAAGAACAAACTGATTATAATTCTCCTTTTGTAATCCACTCAATGGCTGGAGTTTCTGGTCTTAAAAGAATATAAAAGGATCTAGTGGAGATTTGTGGTTGCAAACACTTTGTTAAATTTTAGACATTAACGATGTTTTTGTTTTATTTGTAGGGAGCTAAATATTGGCCTCATATTTCACCGTTATTAGCATAAGTTGAAACAATTCAAAATAATTTTCTACTGTTAAACGCCATGTCATTCTGCTTGAGTATTTTAGGAACATATCTATAAGTTATAGATAATGCATATTTTAAGGTTTTTCTTGTCGTAGAACACACAGAAGGATGTCAGGATTGATCAATTTGAGTACTTCTGACACCCGAGGTGTGTTCCACGACAAGAAAAACCTTAAAATATGCATTATCTGATTTATATACCGTAAAAAAAAAAAAAAATTTCATAAAGATTTGCAAAGTATAGTATCCTATTTTACCGACAACACTAAAGTGGGATATTCCTTTTTAATGCGTTCAGGTTTTAATACACCCTACGGCTCATTTAGAATGTGAAATAAAACTCACTAATTAATCTAGATATAAACCTTTTAAAAGTTATTATCCATACACAATAAAAGTATTACTGCAATTGCATGTAGTAAGACACAAATGTATTGTAACCATCCGATAACGGTGTATTACAAATACAGGACACATTGTAAGTAATTTATTGTACCACTTAGTTTATTGAAAAGGGGGAGGGGGTATCTTTTTTTTCTATTTGTAATGTCATTTCTTTTGCGGAAAAGTGGTTATTTTTTTTTTAACAATTTCAATTGAATCGAATGAAAAATTCAGAAAGATTGTCTTTTGAATAGCAGTACATTTTATAAACAGATTATCGGGATATAATTATATACCCTACGCACCCGACCCTTTTTCTGAGTTACGTTAATGTTATTTAATAGAATATAAGATTATCTTATTATTTGATCATTTGATAGAGTAAAAGGTATACATAAATTTAAAAAAGTTAAGAACTGACACGAAGACGAATATAAATACATGTAGGTCACAGTATGATTTCCTATTCAGCGTGTATCGTCGTGAACATGTATGAAGTATTTGCCACTGGACGTTAAGCAAGCAACCAAAAAGCAATCAACCTATTTCGTGTGACTCAATAAGATTTTCAAAATATTACACACAAATATGTTAAATCATGCTTTTTATTTTTGAAAGTCTACATAAAAATTCATCTCACATATATGATAATGTTTCTTTATTGTAGCGATAAATTACCAAGTCTTCACGTTATTTGTTTCTAAAATTAAAATGCGGACAATGACGGTTTCTTTTACACCTATCATCGATTGAACTTTAAAAAATAATTTTCAAAATCGGCAACAAAAAACAATCGGACGAACAAAATTTTGAAGTAAATTAAAGATTGCATTTGAATCAAGGAAAATAATGACCTGACACAGGTAATTATTTTATGCCTTGAAGCATATTTCATTGAAACATGGTATCGTCCGGGTTGATTCTGAAAAAGAATGAACTGTCGTTCTGAAAGAAAATAACTCCATATAGGTATATAACTATTGATATATATCAGACCACAAAAAATATTATCCTGTGTATAAAACAATCAGCAACCAATTATAAGTTTGCCTAGGAAACTGTTTTTCATTTATAGAATTCCCCAAGAATTGACTAATCGGCTTTGCCTTTGATTAACGTTTTTGTATCATTTTAATCGTTTTGAGTTCTAGAAATAACAACATGTTGTTTAACAATTAAATTGGAGCAGAATTTGTCTTCCGGAGCACATGAGATTACTCCAAGTTTTGGAGGAATTAGTGCTGATTTTTTTTTGTGTTTAGTTTTGTATTTCGTGTTTTGTGTACTTTTGTTCGTCTGTTTTTTTTAAAAACTTTTTGAGCCATGGTGTGGTCAAATTATTTTCGACTAATGAGTTAAAATGTCCCTCTGGTATGTGCTGACTCTTTTTTAAAATTAGGATTTAGGCCTCCGTCAAATATTGAGACAAACGTTGTTGAATTTAAACATACTATTGTATATATATATTTTGTTTTATATAGTTTTACTTGTGATTATAGTTGATTTTTGGTTTTAACGTGGAGTTCAAAATGTCAGTTTGACATGTTTTAATCTGTCGTTGAATTCAACACACAATAATCATGTCAACAAGTGATAAGTATCTTACTTCGACAAATATTCTCTTGGTCATCCGATCCATCACGACAATGAACTTTTTTTCCATCACATTGTTCCCAAATATCTATACATTGAACCTGATCTGCACAATGCACCTTAGTACCTGAACAGGGACGCCCTGTTAAATAAACAACTATTTGTGATGTTTTCTTGCAAATGCTGTGTGCTAAATGAAACTTTAAATACAAGCAAAGTTCGTATAGTAGCTGATAATTAATAAAAAGTGGGTTTCATTAGATTAGATTAAATTCTTGAAATTTTAAATTTCATTAAAACAAACTTTCATTGGATATTTTTGAAACGCGTTTATCATTTTCATATTACTTACAAGTAACAGTAGACATTTAGCGTAAGTGAACAATTAATGTATCAGTTACAATTAAAATAGCTACTGTACAATAAATTTAAAGTTTAATTGTATTCATCTATATATCTACAAATCAAATATCATATGCACCTGCAGTAACTAATTTTCTAATTAACTAAGACCAATTTCAATTCTGTGTAGTTATTTTCTGTATAGATAATACGATTGAAAATAAAAAGAGGTAAAGAGACAGCAACCAGTTTACATGAATATTGCCTTATTTTATATTAATTTGGAGAGCTATTATCTTATACTTTTTGTGATATATCTATATATCTAAAGATGAATCGAACTGCAAATGATATAATCATGGAATATGTCAAATAGGTTGTCCAGTTTTGTTATAGAAACAATAAAGCAGCATTATCTATCACAGCCATTTTGGTCGATTTGACTAAAATTCTCATATTTAGTTGATAACATACCAAAACGTATATCCAAATCAACAAAAGTAAAAAAAATCACAGTGCATGGATTCGATTATACATTTTGAGTTCAACTTTGAATAAAAATAAATACCGACCACGTGCAATTAAATATTTATAGGTCCATCTGATTTTATACTGTAGATTAAAATATGCTGATCATTGTGTAGATCAAATCAGTAAACCTTATTTCACTTTTGACGTTGACATTCTTTTTCTTTCGCTAATAGCTAAATACACGCTTAACTTTTTCTCTAACCAAAGGGTTAGATTGAAGATCATTTGAATACGGATTCGATGGGGTCAAATTAATTACTTGAAAGCACATAATTTATCATCGATGTTTTTTTTATTCTTATTCAACTAAAATTTAACATAATTGGCTGCTCGAAGCGAATCATTAATTTACTATGCCACTTTCGTAAATGATTAAAAAAAAACACATATTTTTATACATCGTTTCTAATGGCCCTTTTTTGAACTGACTTCATATGTGTTATTTTTACCTTTACATGTAGCCTCGCTCTCATCTGACCCATCATTACATGATATGTACTCATTACATAATGCAGGCTTCCATATGCATTGGCGACCATCAGCACATTTAACATCTCCTTCACGACACTGATAATCTGATAAAGGAAGCCTTTTATTACAAAACATGCATAAAAGTTGTTTCTATCTAATTATTATTTTGCCCTATTTCTTGTTTACCCTGACATGCCAATATTAATTTCGTGAAATCTACACATTCGTAGAGAAATATGAAATGATATAACATATGTTTTTTTTTTTTTTTTTTGTGTTCTATCATAGAATTCTTAAAGTAAGACAATTTTTTGCAATATTGTATGAACCAGGTATTACTAGTTGCAATACGACATATTTTATGATAGTGGCTAAACAAAAGACAAGCATACATGACGATCATTTAAGGATATGTATGCTTAAAACAAAGTCAAATCCCCTTATAAAAAATCACAAGTTATCTATGCATAAGTATTATGTTTTGCCGCACCTGTACAGAAATCTTCTCGTTCATCTGATCCGTCTGGACACTGACTTGACCCATCGCACAGATGATGCTCAAATACGCATTCACTATTGTCCTCACAATGCACTTGTTTAGTCTTATAAAGTATTCCACATGAAGTACCTGAAAACAGATAAAATATGTGTGTTTTCACGGGGATAAAAATAAATGATCAATTGAGAATTAAAATTGGAAAAGTGTCAAAGAAGCAACAACCAATCAAAATTCATACCAATATAAAAATCAGCATACGCCCCCTTTTATGGCATGACAACAGTATCGTAATTATATTCCTTTTCAACAAATCTAGTGTAAGCTTTTGTTTCATTATTATCTTTTGAGATAATGGCCGATATCTGTGTGCTCTGCATAGAATATTACCATGATAAAGATAAGATGTGAAACATTTGAAGGTATAAAATGTCTGCATGTTGAAATATGTTTTCGAATTATGTGTTTGTAAATAAAATTTGATAAATGTTTTGACTTGTTTGTGATATCGCAAAACCTGGTTTAATTGTCAGATATAGACTGATTTCTCGTGTTATACTTATATACATTGCTACATACACGAGCGATTCGAAAAAGACTGGATATATTAGGACTATAAGATGGTGAAAGGGAAACGTCACCATTCTAGAATTGATGACACACAATAGAAAATAAGAATCATCTGCTTTATCTTCTTTCTTTCTTCTTTTTTTTTTTTATCAGAAATGAAGTGTAGTAAAAACTGAAGAAGATTTATCGTATCAAAGCAGGTTTAACTGTTACAGTTATTTTGTTAACGTTTGTTGCATCTAAAAAATGACGTAAACGATTTTCGATATATATATATTCGCATTCAGGTTTTCAATGTCCATTTAATTAGATGTAGGAACTGTTTTTTCCTATTAAGATATGAGGTAAAGTAGGACATAGGGTAGTAAAACTTATCAATATAAGCATGAAATTATCAAATACTTGCAAAAAATATTCGAAACCTAAGAAGCAATCAATTCGACAATTTTCAAAGGCCTTCTTTGAACATTTTTCTACCATGGTATAAAGGGCATTCCAGTATGAAGTTCCTTGGAGCTCGATGCTATTGTTATTTTACATTTTACTTAAGTCCATCATCAGTTGAAACAATACTATAGCGTTATTAACTGGCTGTTTCTGTATTGGCACTGGTATATATTCAAGGTTTGCTGTACAATGCTGTATTGGCCTCGAGACAAGTAGAGTCGAGGGCCAATACAGCTGACCGATAATCTATACCAGTGCCAATACAGAAACAGCCAGTTCATAACACTTTTATTAAATGCTGATAAGAATATTAAAAACTGTAACCAATACAGGGTCAATACGGCTTTTCCTCCGCCTTTTTCTGTATTGGCCCTGTTTATCTTAAACAAACTGTGATCAATACAGGGCCAATACGGCTTTTTCCCGCTTTTTTGTATTGGCCCTGTTCGAAGAGCAATATTAAACCTTAATTTATAATGACAGTGAAACGTTTTCAGTATTGCACATACTGATTTATCTGTATTGTTGCTTATTAGCTCTTATCATTTAATAGTAAGTAGTATTAACGAAAGAAAACCAAAACAACCATACACGTTAAACTAAGTATAAATTACAATAGTACGCACTACCAATATAATCACTAACCTAACTGGGATTCTACTGTTCCAAATAGAAACAAAATAACAGCCGCTTTGATTATGATCATCTTCTCCATGTTGCAAGTTGTAAGCTTTAAAAAGATAGATGAATGTTATGTGTATAACGAATAAGTACACGCAAGCCTTGAATATATATATACAAATAAACTAGAATAGCTTCTCATGACTATTTACATACTATTTTGGGTAAATGTGACGATTATCTAGAACAAAAACGTGAGTTATTTTCTTTCTTGGTGTTCATAAAGTATCACCCAATTATGTTTTATATAGATATGTCTGTTTGAAATATCAAATTAAGAAAAAAAGAAAAGATAATAAAAAATATCAAAAAGGTTATATACGAACATTAACCTAATATTAATCACACTTACCTCAATTTGAAAGCAAGCAACCTGTCTGATAAGATTCTACGTCTGTTCAATAAGATATACATGTAACGTCAAAATTAAATATCAAACCTCGGTGGTTATACGGTCAAATAGATAATTACAAATTCAATTATAAAAATTCAGTTCTCACAAAATCAAACCATGCGTTTCAAATGTCAAGCAGTGATAATTCGAATTGTACATTATTCTCAGTTTAAATTGTCAATTTTTCTCTGTTTAATGTAGACTAATTATATACATGTATTTTAATGATGTAAATGTTCATTATTGTACTACTACATGTACAAGTGACAAGTTATAATCTTAATATTCAGTGTTGGGTGGTAGAATCGGCAACAATTATAAATGATGCTTTTTTATAATAAAGTAGTATGATTGTCAATAATTCAACTCTCTTCTAGAGACCAAATATCGTACAATATAAACCTGCAACTGTTTTCGTTTTATAATACCGATGTAGAATTCATTAGTAGCCTGTATCTTGATGTTTATTTGAAAATTTGCATATTTGCTCTTCCTTTCTCATTGTGTCTCTTCTTTTCAATCATTATACATACATGTGTAGAATTATTTCTCGGTTCTAATAATAGAAATGACACATGCCATATACGACAGAATCGCTATAATGATAAGTAATGTTAACTATATATAATTGAATTAAAATATTCACTTTGACAAATGACAAATACAAAGTTTTTACTCCTAATTATATTCATATAAGAGTTTTGAAAATTACCCGAACATATCCATAAAATTTGAAGTTTTCCATAGCATATTCCTTTATGACATTCGTACATACTGCTCTTCAGGGTTTTGAATATTTCAAGATAATGAATATTAGTTCTTTTGTTATAGACCCATTCATGGCCTTCGGCTGTTTTCTGCTCTTTGTTCAGTTTGTTGTATCTTTGAAATTTACTCATTTATATGTATAATTGTATTTACGTTGATGATCTAACTGTGTTTTCTTGTATATGAAATGAACAAATATTTAAAAAATCGCATCAATTCAAAATTTCAATTATCTCCTATATACTGATGCAACAGACAAATAGTAATACACAAAATCAAACTTAAATTATTTTTAGTAATTGTGAGTACTCTCAGATCTGTGCTAAATGGTTGGGGATGCATATGTAAACTGCCTCGTACACTCTTTGTTATTGTTATCCTTATTTATATTTGTGAACAACTGATGAGTGAAGCCTCTCTTAATAGATTTTTATAGTTTGTTATTCTGCTAACTGTTACAACGCTATACATATCTAGGGGAAGGACAGTGTCTTTATTTTGTTTAACCCCTCCATATTTTGTATATGCAGTACGAATTCATGATCCTTTTATTCAGTAGTTTTTTTGTGTGCTGTGTAACTTATTTGTATTTCGTTTATTATTTTGTACATACATTGGGACGTAGGTTTCTAGTTTTAAATGTATATCATTTTCACTTGGTCCATTTGAAGACTTGTTTAATTGGCAATCATGTCAAATCTTGTTTATTATACAGATTGAGAAATACTTGAAAATACACGAAAAAAATACACGACACAATGCTAAAAACGAAACCTTGGACAATATGCGCATCCCTGTAAGCACACAACAACAAAAATAAAAACAAAACTTCCGAACTCCGAGGAAAATTGA
The DNA here is from genome assembly GCF_963676685.1 of Mytilus edulis. Taxonomy (NCBI): domain Eukaryota; kingdom Metazoa; phylum Mollusca; class Bivalvia; order Mytilida; family Mytilidae; genus Mytilus; species Mytilus edulis. Next base: position 57,669,467 of record NC_092349.1, on the reverse strand, counting down.
AAACGGAATGTTCTCAACCAAATGGGAGTGACACCAATCCTTGCAGTCATAAAACGTTCATGTCAATTTTTTGTACTCATACTCGAAAATCAACAAATAAAAAGGTTTGATTTCATGTTTCGAGGAAGATTTCTGTGCTCCAAACACTGAGCGGTATGGTATGACTTTAACTGCAGGTGCTCGAAAAGATTAGGTGGGGCAATTATCACTTGCGATATGTATTATTTGAGCCATTCGTTAAAACTTTTAACTATGCAGAACGTTAAAAAAAGAGGGACGAAAGATACCAAAGGGACAGTCAAACTCATAAATCTAAAACAAACTGACAACGCCATGGCTAAAAATAAAAAAGACAAACAGTTAAATGATTACATAATCATAATTAGTTCTATAAATGATGATTTAAGGACACGAAATCAGTAATTGTTACTAAAACAAGATTCTTTTTCATCAGAATAATCGCCACAGTCATCCTTTCCGTCACAGAACTCAGTAATGTAAATACAGTTCCCATTATCGCAGTAACGCTGTCTGAATCCACATTCCCTGGCTGTAATAAAGAACAAAACATCAATAGTAAACAACAATTCTGTCATTACCCACAATAGTTTTGTATACAAAGATTTTAAATATCAAATTGTGTTAAATCACATGTTTTTGAATTTCATTTTTATAAAACTGATTGAATCAATGCATGCATATATACTAAACTAAGTCCTGTTGAATGTCTTTTACAAATCTATAACATAATATTAAAAAAAATAATATGTCATTCAATGATTGTTGATAGTTAGCTAAGTAACTTTCGAGTTGCCAAAGATTTACGGAAATGCGATATTAATGAACAATTTACACAAAGCACATGGAGCTTAATGTGACGAATATGTGAACATGATTTATATGTATCAGATGGAAGGAAATGGGTGGGAAAGATACACATGATCAATTAGAATGAGAACAAACATAATTGGTCAACTAGGCATATTTGAAATAAGTTTTTCTAAAAATAAAATTGTGATACGTCCATGACGTAAAAACGTTATAACATAAGAGTTTGTTTTTGTTAATCTATTTTTCTGAGGTTTGTGTGAGGGAAGCATTCACCCTTGTAATCTTAAATCTTAGCCACCAACATCCTCGCTACAAAAAGTCTCCAGAATAATATTTAGGTTTTATTGAATAGAATTATTTGATAAGCATATAAGACAAAATATGCAGAGAACTTATATATCAAAGTAAAGAAAATGTATACAAAAATTAATCATTGACTCAATGAAACCGCCACAATCTACAAACTTCTACCAGCACCACTATCATGTTACCGGAACACTGATGTAATAAACTACTCATTCTAAGAAAATATGTTTACATATTGTGTTTTCTCACATTGAGCGTTTGTGGAAAAAACTGAGACTTTATTATTATAAAACTGTAATATCAGTTTCACCTAACATTTACTACCTTATACATATATGCATTATGTTACAACTTGAATGTGACGAAAAAACCTTATGATTTCTTTACGATATTTGCTTTCACTTTAGGTAAAATGAAGCATAAAATATCTAAACTCAAAGATTAATGTGCTTTTACATAATCGTTGATGTTTACTATCATGAGTTTTTTTGAAAAAACTTGAATTATGTGCAAATCTTGGTCTTACTGCATATGTGTACTGATTTATGTTATACCAACTTTTACAGATATTAAATGTCTCATCTGATTCGTCATAACAATCCCGTCTTCCATCACAAAGATAAAGATATTAAAAACATTTTAAATCATTAGCACATTTTAGATCAGGACTATAACATGTGTGATCTGAAAATAAAAAGGACGAAATATCGTTAATCTTTATATTTAACTTCGATTGAGCCAAATATGGTGAATATTTTTATTCGTTTTGGTTTACTTTTATACTTCTATATATTTGATGATGTCTAACTAAATAATCTAATCAACATATGATCAATATCTTACTTCTACAAATATCTTCTTGTTCGTCAGATCCATCACGACAATGCACTGTTTCACCATCACATTGTTCCCATTCATACATTGAATCTGATCAGCACAATGCATCTGTCAACTTAAACAGCGAAGCCCTGTTTAAAAAAAATTATGTCAGTTTCTTGCTAAAGTCGTTGTGATAAATATTGTATGACATAAGATACTTTTAAAACTAAAATAGAGAACATTTATTCAATGGTCAAACTATGCTATGGTATCTATAAAAATAAGTATAGTGTTTAATAAAAATAACCGCTATGATTCATGCAAACTTGTTGATAACACAATTGTAATGAACAAATTTCTGTATTTGATATTGAAATTTGTTTATATATAAAAATATGTAATTGAAAAAACACAATATTTTTTTAGTATTTAAGCAGTTTGGCTTATGACTTTTGTTTGCATACTCAACAAAAACGTATTATATGTTTTACAATGTCGAAGTAAGGAAAATCCTGAATGTTATTTTACGACCAATACAGTATTGTACTGGTCATTTTTCAGATTATCAGACTGCAAAATTATAATGGGTCAATAATGTTGGATTGTGAGGAAGATTTCTACTGCATAGACTTCAAAATAGATGAAATATGTGTGAACGTCAAAAACTTATAGTCATTCATCCGGCAATATACTAAAAAATGTTCCAAGCGATAGAATACCCCTCCCTCCCCGAATACATACATAAACACATACGATGTACTACCAACTTAATCAATCACCTTTCTGCGATTTTGCTATTCCAAGGAGACAGACAATAACGGCTGCTTTTGTAACGCTCATCTTCTAAATTTTTCAAGTTGTAAGTTGAAGAAAACAAAATAAAATAAATGTTATATCTATACTTAAAATTGTACACAGAACTTATGAATTAAATGATATTCTTTTTATTACTATTTATTTATGTATGTAAAAACTGTACTTAGACGAGGAACATGACGGATGCCATATGTTGGGTAAGATCGGTTCACACCAAAGCACCTGAAATCACTCCCGCTATTTTACTGAGTGTTAATGTTACCCAGTCTTTGGTTTTCAATGTGGTTTTGTGTACTGTTGTATGTATATTAACTCAATATAGATACCAGGATTGAAATTTTATATTTAAAAAAGACTCATCAGTGACGCTCGAATTAAGAAATGTTAAATAGGACAAATAAAATACGAAGTTGAAAAGTACTAACTTTAAAGGTAATCTATTCCTGAGAGAGAACTGCCTTAATTCTTCAAAACTTCAAAGTATTGCAAACAGTTAATGAATCATGTGTATGTTTGTATTCTCTTTGTTTTAGCCTTGTCATTGTCAATTTATTTCATACCTATCAGTTGCATGCCTCTTTGGTATCCCTTGCCTTTTTTGTTCAGTGTATATGTAAATATTTTCCAAATCTTTAAATACATAAAGTAATAAAAAATGATTTTTCACTGTGAAAAAGAAAAGTGTAAATAGAATCGAAATTTAAATTAAAAAAACTGATGATAAAACATACATAAAAAACAAATTATATAACAATTTTAATTTGGACATATTTATCTATAGCGGATTGGGAATCAAGTTTTGCAACTTATATAAATCCCTTTCCACTTTGCGGGTGCGAGTGCTGCCTTGTAGCGGCATTAGCCTTCTTTTTTTTCAAAATCGACAAGGGTGTCTTTTACGTACAAGACACATGGTTCTCTCGTAACACGGATCAGCCATTTATCGTCCCCTTCCGACGGACTTTCAACGTTTTCGCAAGACCACACTCGCAAATGGTGTCAAGAGAGAGCCGAAAAATCAGTCCCTGAAATTAACCACCCGGAACGGGAATCAAACAAGGAACCTTTGTTTTAGTATTTCGATGCACTAACCACTACACAATGGCTCTCCTCATTAATGCAACAATGAACAAGATACTAAACACATACCTAAAAATAAACAGCAGCCTACCTACCTGTACTTCTATTTGATGAGATATTTCTTTATTACAGACGATCACACAATGGCGATAATGTACCAAGATAACTAATCACAATAAATAGACATTATAATGATTTAATTGTCACAAACTCATGTGATGTTTTCAAATGTCAATTACTTTTATGTCAATTATTCTAAATTAAATTTAGATTATTGTATATTTTAATGAGAAAAATTATCATTCCTGTACTGCAAGTTATAACCTTTATATCAAATGATTAATGGTAACATCGACAACGAATCGGAAAGATAGTTTAAGAGAAAAAAGAATATGATTGCCAATGAAATAAATCTCTAGCAGGAACTACATGGCATGAAATATACAACATTTATGGTGTTTTATAACTCTGATGAAGAATTCATCAGCTAGCAATTTCTTTTTATTTCTACGAAATTAAATTTATCTTTCTTTTTAAAGCTCGTTTTCTGTAACTGGAAAGACGAATAAAACTATGCAATCGTTATTACGGTAATGTATGTGCCGTGTTTCTTCTAGCAAAGAGTACACACGATGACCTTTCTCAAGCTGATTTAAGATTAAATGTGTGTTAAATCTGAGTTTTTCTGTGCGTATATATGTGTGTTTGTTTTTCATACATTGGCAAAATGTGGCTAGAGGTATAGAGGACTGTTGAAATTACAAAAAAAACATGTTTTACCCCGCCGCATAGTTGCCCCTGTCTCAAGGAACATTTGTCCTTTGTTAATCTAATATGTTTATATTTTAATTTTATATATCAAAAGAAGAGGCGGTATGTTGCCAATGAGACAACTCTCCACAACAGACCAATTGATACAGAAATTAACAAATATGAGTCATCGTTTGGCCTTCAACAATTAGCAAACCCCATACCGCATAGTCAGCTATAAACGTCCCCGAAATGACAAATGTCAAATAATTCAAACGATAAAAACTAAAGGCCTAATTTATGTACATAAATGAACAAAAAAAAATGTGTAACACAGAAACAAACGACAACCACTGACTCACAGGCTCCAGATTTTGAACCGGGACATACACAGAATGTGACGGGGTTAAACATGTTAGCGGGATACAAACCCTCCCCCTAACCTGAAACAGTGGTTTATTATTTTGAACATAAATTTGGACGTCATTTTTCTTGTATGAAAGGATAAGCATTTTCATTCCTTTGCCTTTACAAGCTGACTATGTGGTATAGGCTTTGCACTTTGTTGAAGGCCATACGGGGGTCTATAATTTTAAATTTCAGTGTCACGTTGTCTGTTTTGAAGTTTTGTTTCATTGGAAATCATTCCACACCTTTTTTGTTTTTAATTATAAAAACAAAGGCAAATACGAAAGCACAAGAAAACAATTTAACACATCACAATACTAAAAACCGAACAATGGACAGTATGCACTTCCATGTTAAAAAAAACCAAAAAAAACATAAGCAACTCCGAGAAAATCTCAATACGAAAAGTTCGCAAATATAATGGAGTGGAACTAGGTGCTGCGAAATATTAAGTTAGACAAGCTTCACCTGCGACATCTTTTAGTTTAGCTATTCGTTAAACATTGTAACTTTGCAAAACTTCTTGTATGTGTAGATCGTAAAATCGTTACAAAATCGTAGTTGAAGTCATTTGAAATATAGATGTGGTGCTATAATTGTTAATAAGCGCGTGATGTAGATCATTACATAAATACTCTGTTTTTCAAACCAACGTTTGACATATTGTATAGTTTTTGGTAGTATGTGTATTTTATTACAGACAGTATTGGTCACAGATTCTAGCCAATCAGACGAAACATACAGTTATATTTGTATAATGAAATATGTCAAACATGTTTTATTACAGGTTATATCGTGTGGTGTTCAATATATAATTATTCTTCGATTTTTCAATTTGAGTTAAATAAGGTTCTTTTTCATCAGAATTGTCATTGAATGGTTCTATAAATGATGCTTTTAGGACATGACATCAGTAGTTGTTACGAAAACAAGGTTCTTTTTCATCAGAATTGTCTCCGCAATCATCCTTTCCATCACAAAACTCAGTAATGTAAACACAGTTCCCATTATCACAGTAACGCTGTCTGAATGCACATTCTTTGGCTGTAATAAAGAGCAAAACATCAATTATGAACAAACAATTCTATTATTGTATACATAGATTTAAAGAATCAAATTCATATGAAACGATTTTTTTCATAAAATGTAAAGCACCAACAAAACTAAGTCCTGTTGTCTATTACGAATCTATAATGTTATATTGACAAATATTGTCATTCAATGATTAGTGATTGCAATCAAGTAATAATATTAACGGTACCATTTATCCTGCACCAGATGCGTATTTCGACAATACATGTCTCTTCAGTGATGCTTGTTGCCAAAATATTTGAAATCCACTTTCGAATTTGAATCCGAAGGTTTCTTTAAACGGTGTTATTATTGAAATATTTACAGAGAGCACGTGGAGCTTGGGGCGAATAAGTGAACAGGAATAGTTATGATAAAAAGAATTATATCTTCAATATGTTCTAATCTGTTTATAAAACTTTACCATAACAGTTGAACAATGAATTGTTGTATTTCATTTTGTTTTGTGAGAAGCAGTTAAATACCGTTCGCTTTATATTTGTTTACATTTTTATCATGGGTTTTCATAAACAAACAGAACACAAAAAAAAAAAACAGTCGACAATATGAATCAAAAGAAAGATTCGACAACTACTGCAATAATCCAAATGTATTCCTAATTTGGTACGATATGATTGGAAGAGAATAGTCGAGACATTTAGTTTTACGGCTAGCTAAACTTCTGATTCACGTGACAGTCGTATTAAACGATTTATATTGATCAAATAGAAGAAGAGGAGTTTGAAAGAGGCAAAACGGATTGATGAAAAATGAAAACAGGTATAATTGGAAACTTCATTGGGAATACAGCAATAAAAGCTTTTTTCTGAAAATAAAATTGAAATTACGTAAAAGTTACAACATCAAAAGTTCATCTTTTTGTTTTATAGTGGTTTTTTTCTGTTTTCTTTTGGTGAGTGAAGCTTTTATCCTTGTAACCTAAATTCGTCGCCACTAACACCCTCGTTACAAAAAGTCTATAGAATAATATTTATGTTTTAGTTTATTACATATTACATAAATTATATGAAAAAAATGTGCAGATAACTTTATATTTTTGTCGGAAACGTGTACAAACAGTTGAACGAATCATATCGTTACACTATACAAAATTCCGTAAAGAACACTATCGATTTACTGTACTAATGATGTTTTAAACTACTAAAGGTATAAAAATAAGTTTACATATTGTGTTTTCGAACATTGACCTTTTGTGGAAAAGGTCAAGACTGCATATAAATCTGAAATATCAGTTTTTTCTATAAATATTATTCAACAATGGGGATGAAATTTAAAAGCTATATTTTTATCCACTTTAGGTAAAGTGCAGTATAAAATGTATACACTGAAAGAAGAACTATATTTGCATAAAGTTACAGTAGCAAATTGACATGTTATATCACTAGTGTAAATTGAAGATACGTGAATTATTTTTAAACGCTTCCAAGTGATTTTTTTTCAAATTAACAAAATTAACATGCACGAAACATGGTCTTAATAATTCATGATATACCAACTTTTACAGATATTAAATGCCTCATCCGATCCATCATAACAATCTTGTCTTCCATTACAAAGATAAAGATATGGAAAACATTGTAAATCATCAGCACATTTTAGGTCAGTACTTGGGCATGTGTGATCTGAAAATAAGAAAGAATAAAATATTTTATTACATTGGTTGCAATGAATTGCATTGATTTCCCAGTTGAATAAAAACCGATAATCACATGTGAAATAAACGTAGTTATTTTACTCTCTGACGTCATACAACAATAGGCGTTGTCAAGACGTCGATAACGGCGGATCAAAACAAATGGTGAAAAAAAGATATAGTTCCTTACATGTTTTACACTAATTTAAAAAAAAACATTTGCCAATGTCATAAAAAGAATAACTAATCAAAGAATTCAAATATCGAAAAATATTCAACTCGTGACCAACCAACCCCGATAATTAACTCATGCGCTACGCGCATTTGTGAATTAATGTGTTGTTCGTTCACTCGTTGAATATTTTTCTCTATTTGAATTCTTCGATTAGTTATTCTATAAACAAATCTATTTTTCGAGATATATATAATCTTAAAACATAAAAAGACGATCCAGATGAACAAGATGGAATTTCTTACGTTAATGCGTTTGCGTAGCTACTTTAAGAAAATTCAACACGGAAAGTCCCTAATGGTAAAAAAAACGTCAAAGACATCAAACGAATAGAAAACAACTGTCACATTGCTGAACGTTACAGGCATCTTCTTATACAGAAAATAGTGGACGAAACCTGATTTTAAAGCTAGCTAAACCTCCCACTTGTAATACAGGGGTATAGAATTACTTTATATTGACACATTATGTGAACAAAACAAACAGTCACAATAGGTGTACAACAGCAACAAGAACCACGCATAAAGCTGGGGTGATCGCAGGTGATCTTGAAAGGTAATCAGATCCGACTCCACATATTACAACCGTCGTGTTGATGATGTTTTTACAAAGCCGATAACAAGTCTTATTCGGTAGATCACATTCGTGAAAATGGAACGGGATTGCAGTAAATAGTATTTTCCCGATATTAATTTTGAACCACATAATTTGAAGACCTTACTTGAAAGATTAATATAACATGAATACAGATTTCAATACTGAACAACGAGAACAATTTTAAAAGGAAAGTAAATGCATGAATAAAACAATTAGATATAATAGGTAAAAATGTCATTACTTTGAATAAAATTTACTTGATATGAAATAAACATTGCACAACAGAAACTCTGTTATTTATTTAGTAGATAAAAAAGACAAAAAGGTCTACCCCGCAGTTTATATTTGAACATAGGACAATATTCCGGAGTAGCAAGCAATTAAAAGTCGATATCCGTTTAAATCAATTGTAAACATGGTTACCGTCCGAAAATTTTTCAAGCTTCTATTACACGTTAACATAACGGGAACCTTTTATTTTGTTTGGTATGTCACTTTTCTTTTTGACTTCAAACAAGCCCAATATGATTATTCCTGTTTCAGATCCTTATTGTTCAGTGAGAAAAAACACTATTTATTTTATACATTCTAATGATATATCTATTCCTGACTCACAAACAAACAAAAATCATCATAGATACCAGGATTAAAATTTTATAAATACACTGTATATCAATAGAACTGCAAGACAATAAAGTTTATCAATATAACTGTATTGTTCTGAATCACCAATATCTGTTTTTTTTAATAAAGTGACTATTTGCACATATCTTTGACAATATGTTCTCTAGTGGTTAAGTATTAGAGCATAATTACACGTTTTGGAGACAAATAATTATAGTCAGAAGTCTCAAACTCTTGAACTCAATATTTGGTAAGTTTAAACATACATGTATGTCTATAAACAATCGTTTAATATCGCGACAAGAAAATTAAGGACAACAAAAAAATAAATAATTGGACCAAAAGAGCAAGAGACGTGCCCCTATTCATCTCTGTCTTCCTCACATTTGCTTTTTAATTTGTGTATCTTGTAACACATGCTACAGTTAAACTCACATATTTTTTAGAATAATCGTAGCTTTTGAAAAATTCTTGCTTGAAATATCAGAAAAAATATATTCATTATAAGAAAGGTCAACTTTACAAATGACGACTTAAAATAGGTTAAAAAATGTTGAATATTTGTTATAAGTTCAATTTTATTGATATACTGCTTTATATATACTGCTTTATCGTTCATGCTGTCGTTGCATTTACAAATAATTCAATTTTGGATGTAACGCGTCTTTTGATTGGCTGGCAGTGTTTTGCCTATCATCTTATAGACGCAATTTTGTCATGTCACCGTGATGTTAACAACGTTTTTTCATGATTTACTCTCGTTTGAATTGAGATTGAATTAAATTATAAGGAAAAGCTGTTATATTTTTTTCTGTTATTCGAAATAACATTAGAAATATAGTGCACACTCTTGAATAACTGGCTACGTGCTATATCCAGTGTCCACCGCTTTTTGTATGTTAAGATATTTATAACCTATTTTGTTTGTCTAGATTGGTCAAACTATGAATATAAAGCACAATTTGTTTTTTGTCAATAATTAATAAGTAATTCTTTAGATTAGAACACATATTTGTTAAATGTAAAATTAATCAGCCTTTTCAATTCTATAAGTGTTAATGACATGACCCCTTAAGGTGTTTATTTAGCAATATGTAATTATTGGTAATTAACAAGGTATCCTTAAATGCGCAAATCTTGTATTCTGCCTACATATATAGAATTAATGGAGAAGAAAATGAAATTTAATTTTTCATTCTTCTAGAGATGACTGTAAAAGGTTATCTGTATAAACAGTATATTTACCTGTAATACTTTGAAATTACACCAAGTCTTTACTATTTTGTGTAAAAATAAGCTTAACAAATCATATTGCCCAGTAATGCCCAGTATTACCCATTTCTGGGAGTATTGCCCAGCCCAGGAAAACCATAGTTTTCCAACCCAGGAATTCTCGGGCTGTTAACACTTTGCCAACTCTGTCATAGACAGAATAAACTATAACAGTCATGCATTAAATGAAAAAAAAAAACAATTAACATTAAGGAAGTTCGCTGCTCAGTTTCAAAATAAATAGCTTTTCATAAGACTTATATATATTGATAGGGGATAGGTTGAGGAATAAAAAAATAATAAACAATATGGAGGTCAATGTGCTTGTTTTAGAGATACTAGAACACACCCGTGATATCGCGGGTCCGTGACTGAATTAAAGTATATAACTATTCTCAAGCCTTATCTTAGTATTAGTACTGTCATCTGATAAAGTCATGCCGATTATAAGATACACAATTTTCTCTGCTTTCTCTGCTTTCTGTTTGAACCCGTCGAACTGGAACTTATCAATTATTGGTAATATTAAATATTTGGAAAACAAAAGGTCCTGGAATGGAGTATTGTTTAATCAACAGCATTGTCCTATATTAGTTATAAATAAAGTTGAATTCTTTGATTCGCTGTTTTACGTCATGCCCGCTAACAAATTGAAAACTGTACCTATACGCCTTATTTTTAGTCGAGATTTTTAGTATTCGTATTGTTATCTTAGAAAGTCTTACGGATTAAAATACCACAATAGCTAACAATTTGACAATTTAGTAGTGCCAACCCTGTGATTATGACTCGTTTATATAGCATATTAATCCTGAATACACCGTTTGGTGGTGCGCCTGTCAGATGCGGAACGTACAGATAAGGTAATAGGTAACAGGTGATTATACTATTGGTATCGATATCGGACTCGACTCGGAACTTCCTAATTATTGGCGATATTAATTACGTGGAAAACAAAAGGGCCTGGAGTGGTGTAATTTTAATCTACACCTTTGTACTATCTTAGTTGTATATAAAGTTGAATTCTTTGATTCGTCGTTTTTACGTGATGACGGCTGACAAATTGGACCTCGTAATTTTAGTATTATAGATTAGCCATTATAAATTTGGCGGGGAAATGTTCTCTCTAGAATTTTCATAGCTTTATCGTTGACCATTTAAAATTCTCAAAATCTATTAAAAAATGAATAAGAATTTAAAAGACGTTTACAAATGGCTTATAACTATACACGTAAAAGATTTATAAAAAGAGAAATGGGGGTTCATGGGCATTTAAAAAAAACATTCATTGATCAAACCAGAGGATTCCGTATCTGACAAAAATTTCAAAACATGACGAGCAAACGTCCTTGAATATTGTACAATGTCTTACTTCTACAAATATCCTCCTGTTCGTCAGATCCATCAACACAATGTACTGTTTCAGCATCACATTGTTCCCAATCATATATACATTGAATCTGATCAGCACAATGCACCTGCCAACCTGAACACGAACGCCCTGTGTGAACAAAGATATGAAGGTTTCTTGTATATGGTAAATTCAAAACTAATTATATATATACAAAGTACGTTTAACATATAATTGAGCTATGCTACAAATAACTCTGAATTCCACTGAACTCTTTTAAATCTTGAAATATTTAGTTTGAAAAATTAAAATTGACAAAGAAATGAAATAAAAACAAAGCAAAAATGTATGTCTTTTAAAACAAAATTAAATAATTTAATGAAATTTAATGAACTGAACAATTGTGATAATCAATTCATTATTTATGAAGTTAGAATGTGATGATATAATACATAAGAAATTATCACTTAGATACTTTTAAAAGTTAAAAGGCATACAATTAGGTTTAGCATTTGAAATATGTTAAATGTTGTTTATCAATATCGAATTTAGAACATTCAGAATATTATCTCTACATGTACGACAAAGATAAGTTTGTTTTGATCATTTCTGAGATCATCAGACTGCAAACCATAATAGGACAACACTGTTAATGGTTGAGGAATACTTATACCTTAATGATAGCTCCAATGATACACATGAATATATGTGAAAGACGAAAGCTGATCAAACAAAATAATAAGCATTAGTCAGAACGATAGAACACCCCTCCTCACACACACAAATAAACACATACAATGTAATACCAATTAAATCACTAACCTATCTCTGATTCTACTATTCCAAGGAAACAAAAAATAACAGCTGCTTTTGTAATGCTCATTTTCTATACTTGACAAGTTGTACGTTGAAGAAAAACAAATGAAATAATGTTATATTATACCCAAAAAAATACACAATAAAATGACGAAAATGTTTTTGTCATAATTATTTAAATTATATATTTTATTTGTACAAAGTGGGCTTGTTCTAACATGAAACCCTCGACAGATGCCACATGTGTTGCATGATTTGTTACCCCTCCAACCAAGAACTTCCACAGTTTTAAATGGGGTTCGTGTTGCTCAGTGAGTGGTTTTCTATGGGTTCATGGTTCTGTTGTAAGTCTGTTCGTTTTTTTAGCAATACGGGTTGTAAGTTTATTTGCGACCTATGACAACTAGTGTATGAGTTGCATGTCCCTTTGGTTTCATTTTCCATTCACTTGCTTTATATCAATGTTTAAAACACTTTAAAATAAAACGTGATTTAATCACCCTCTATGTATCCATTTAGCAATATAAATCTAAAATTCACTGTTCATACGTTTAAAAGGTGTATATAAAATCCTAATTTGATTAAACTCATAATTACACATCTTCAAAACAAATTACAGTCCACACAATGTTAAATACATACTTGAAAAAACAGCAACCTTCCTCTCTTATAAGTTTCTACTTCTTTTCTATACTATCAGATAAATCCTCAAGATGGTCGATCAAACATCGGCGATTATGCGCCCAGATAAATAATCATAATAAATTGAAATTACAGCAATTTAATTGCTACAAAATCATGCTTTCAAATGTCAATAAATTTATTCTCAATTAAATGTAGATTATCTTATCATATATTTTTATGATGAATATCATCATCCTTGTACAAGTTTTAACCTTTGTATGAAATGATTGATTGGGAAATTTGCAACGAATCTAAAAGACGGTTTAAGAGAAATAAAAAGATCCCAGTACGATAACTCTCTGACACAGACTTAATGGCATATAATTTAACATTTTTGGGGTTTTATAACTCCGATGTAGAATTCATCATCTGGCAATATCTTTTATTTGAATTTAAATATATCTTTATTTTTAAAGCTCGTTTTTAGTCATTGGAAATATCACGAATGTATCTAATTATTTTGTATACATTAACGACACACACATAAATCTACGCAATCGTTATTATAATAATTCGTGTGCCGTGTTTATTCAAACAAAGATTTGCACAAACAATGACCTTCGCCTTGGTTATATAAGATTTAATGTGTGTTAGGAGCATTTAATCTCTATTTATTAAATTTGTTATATCGTTCTTTATAAGTATTTAGTGTACACATATTTAAGGTAAAAGGTTATAATTATAACGAAAGGGGGCTCGAATATCCTGTTTGAATGATATTTAAAGATTTCAAAAAAAAGGGTGATTTGTGATTTCCTAAAATCTTCTCTTTCGTGAAAGATGTAAGGGTATTGATACAAACGCCATCGCTCGGGAATAGAATAATCAAAATCATAAAGGAAACCCGAAGAGATCAAAAGGGGCAGGAAAAGTTCTGTCGATAGAGAAAACGTATCCTGAAATATATTTATCACCTGCCATGCAAGTTCCAAATGTTGATGTCAATGTCGGACACACTAGCGCGAGTAACACATCATATGGCCTCACTATTATCTGCAGATCTGAGACCACGAATCATTCGATAGTAAGTTGAGACAATGACACATCGTACTGGTCAACCAATGTAGTGCACAGCGAAATCTGAAAAGACGCTTAGCTAAGGAGTTTAATGCACCTAAGGAACACACACCTGGATGTTTTTGAAAAAAAGAATAGATGTTAAACTTATATCTTAAACATCGTATGGTCGAATCTCCGTAAAAATGGCTTTTTAGATCGTTATGTAGTGTATAAAACAAAATTCACTGATACACTAACATGCTAATTATTATGACGAATCACAATATTACGGCTATTTTCTACTATGAAAATGTAGAATATATCACTGACGATAAAAATAGACAATAATTGTTTTACAAATATTTACCATCCAATTTTCAAAAAAGTTGTACTTTAGTAGTGGTGGTTAACACGATTTTCACCGATTTTTTTTATTATCAAAATAATTATAAGACGCTTCATTTGTGTTTATTTAGCATAAAAACCTCCATATTTACTTTATACAAAATAACTTTCATTTGTAACATTTGATATTTGATTTACAAGATTTGTTTTTGTCATATAGCTCTCCAACGATTATATGTAGGATACTAATACGGGCGCATGGAAATAATTGAACGAGTTGTTTTCATATTTTTTAGATCATCAATGATGATCGACTATAAAGTTAAATTAACGCCGACCGATAAACTATAATTCTTCCCGATAAATTGTGAATATTTATTAATATTGTTCCCGCGTGCATATACTAGTGATTATCCGATGGAACTACAATTACGTATTTTTTATCATAAGTAATAATCTTATAAATTTGTTCTTTTAAGTTTAGATTCACATTAGTTATCTGAATTCCAGCATCAAATTTGCCAAAGGAGTATGGCCACGAAGTGCCTATATTGGCCCTGTGAAATGACAAAAAAATAAATATAAACAAGGTGGATCCATTATAGTTAAAACATATCTACTAATATCGTTGTTTGTTATTTTAAAAAAAAAATCATATTTTCATGACGTCACTTATGTGACGTAACCCCCGAAATCGAACCGGAACGCTCAAAACATCAAAATTTTCGAAAAATTTCACACTTCTTGGTTAAATTTCGCATTGGACACAGGCCTCGACCAAAGTAATTCTAATCTCATTTTAATTGTTTAGCACTTTGAAATCGTCTGCAACATTTATTAGCGTGGTCGAGGCCTGTAGCCACATCGAAAAATAAACTTTTGCAAACAAGCAAATCCGGGTTCGACACTGTTATTTCCGATGTACGATTGATTTTGTGGCGAAATGTCTAATGAATCTACCACGAACTTATATTAAAATAGAAACCATTTTTATAGTTCATCTTCTTTTTATAATATTTTGAATACATTCTATTATATTACGTTTTTTTTGTGTGTGTGTATTGGAATTACATTGCGCATGTTTGTTGCACTTACCAACAGAAATATGGATGAAGGCAGTTTTGCCGTACGGTGACATATTCGGTAATTTTTGTTTTCTCTGACATATACTGTAGACCATTATGTGAATCTTTTCTTGCAACTGAAGTATGCTTTTCTTGGAGATTACATATTGAGGTAAGTCAAAATAAATTTACAGATTTAAATAACAAACAAAATTGGAATAACAAGTTCCGTAGCTTCGTCAACTGCCGACGGAGATTTTTTTCCCCGTAGTTACAACGTGTTTTTTTTATTGAAACACAGGAAAAATTTGTGGAAAATAAAATGACTAGTAGATAATAAATTAATTAAGAGTTCATTGTGAACAACGTTATTTTAACACTTAAAAGGGATTTTGCCGGAAATGTTATGTTTAAGATTGGTCGGCTTTGCTATAAAAAAAAATGGGGCAGCTTTAAATTAAAGCCGAATTTATTCTACGAAAACCCTCTTAAAAATATCCTTTTAAACAACTATGCTGAAGCAGTAATATATCTTTACTCATGTATGTTCAAAACAAAAAAACAAAAACAAACAAAAGCAGACGACTAGCTTCAGTACCGACTTAAAATTTATATACCACTTGTTTTCCGTCAAAGGTTTGGTTGGATTTCTTGCTTTTAAAATGCTCGTATAAATGTTTTACTCAAGTATCCAATAGCATTATATAAACTGAAGCCCTACCTATGTATTAATTGCAATTGTAAAACTTTATTACAATGTTTGAGCAAACAGTTATAAACACAGCAAGCAAGCCAACCAAACCTTTAACCTACATGTTGTAGGAAAATAGCCCTAAATTACTATTTTTCTCATTCTAGGTCCGTTGGGTAGTAGAATCTGCTAATGCAAGAATCAAGAGATGGAAGTATCTGAGCCATGTTTTACCAAATAAACAAGTTCCATATATCGGAGATTATGTTTGCATTGTATGTGGAATATCAAATAAATATTTGCCGCCGTTGTCTCCAGGTAAACATTCTCACTAAGATAGCTCGTCTTGATAACTGTGATAATTAAGTATATGTATATCATGAAATCATAAATAGTGCCCGGATCAAATCGAATTTGCGATATTTTAAAGACACATTTTTTTCACTAGGAAATTCGCACTGTGATAGCTGTCATTTTTCCCTTGTATTTTTAAGAAAATGTACAAAGAAAAAAAACTTTCTCTAAAAAGTATTAATCACTTTTCCCAAACTATTCATTAGAAAGCAAATTAACCAAACAAGCAATCTAAACAAAATCTATAAGACAAATGATAAATAATACCACATGATAATATAAAACATTAATTATTATTGTTCTTTTGCATATAGATATAGGAAGATGTGGTATGAGTGCTATAAATGAGACAACTCTCCATACTGCGACTAAGAGTTGGTAATTTTTGTGTCATTTGGTAAACTTGTAAATAGTTGTTTCATTGGAAATCACACCACACTTTTTTTTATATTTGATTAAAAAATTGTGAAACTATTTACTTGTATTATAATTGAAAATTTCTTGTTTAATAAGGATGTGACAATGAAGAAGCATTGGCTGCAAAAATGCTCTATCTGTCGAAAAGAGTAAATACACTGAAACAGAGGGTAGAAGAAGAAAATTTGGAGAGGCGTAAGACAATTTGGAAAGAGCCAGATAATCATACTTTAGACGATTTTCCTCTTCTTGATGAAGAAGATCTGAGAAACATAACGTGCGGTGTCTATCAACTAAAACTTAGCACAAGCTACATTCAGGAACACTTAGAAGGCAATTGTCAAATTCTTATACATAAAGAGGATGAACATTTGATACGCGTGAAACTTCAGAGCCGTCATGTTTCTTCAAAAACCTACATCTTGTGGATAGAATACACATCTGCTGAAATTACCGCATGGTACTGTAAATGCAGAGCAGGAGCACGTGTTGTGGGAGTATGTGCCCATATTGCATCAATACTCTGGTATCTTGGTTATGCAAGGCATAATCAGGATATATCTTATGGAGTCCAGAATTGGGGAGCATATCTAGAAGATGCAGCATCAATTCCACAAGCCGTAGACGAAAGTGACAGTGAGGAGAGTGTTGTTGAAAAATAGAATATTGTATCAATCCTTGTTAGGTTTCTGTCTCCTTGACTTTATCTTAGTATTCCACTTGCTAATGTATTTGAACATGGTGAACTCTATTTGAATATATTGTAATGTTGTTTTTTTTTCAACTAAGCAAACTTTTAAAAAAATTTTGAAGTAATTTATTGTAAAATATAACATATTCATCAGACATTTCATATAACTTTAAAGAAAACAAAATATAGACAAAATAATAGATTTTGTATACCGATTGTAGTTAATTATAGTTTTCGATAATACATAACTTTATTGACACAGCTTACATTTATACGTTAATATAATTTATATCATTTCAATCAACTCTATAGTTAACAAGTAAATCCGTAAATGAACTTATCCGCTTTTGAAAACTAAAAGTGAGCATTTTGTCAATTCTGTTTTTATAGCTTTTTTTAAAAACAATTATTAGATAAAAAAAAAAAAAAACCTTTGGGAAAATATGAAACGTATCCACTGAATAATTGAGGTATATTCTTATTAGTTTTAGAGTTGTACATTGTACATATTTTCACGCGCTTAAGGTACGTACAATTAGAGATAGTATAAATTATAAATATTTTGTGTGTCAGTGGTCGTTGGTGTATAAATAGCAGTGTTGAATGAAATTGTCGTTCATACGTATTTTTATTCTGAATGCTGATTTGAGAAATCATTTGAGAGTAGGCATGTAAATCCTTCAGAACGAGCGTGGTGCTTATGAGTGCACGTGTGGTACATTTGTATAGTATGTGTTATATGATTATATCATATGGAATTATATGTATCGTCTATACGAATTGTTTTCATTATTCTTTTTTTTCAGGAAATAAAATGTTTTGAGTTTCATCGAAATCACGGGTTTTATATTTATATTAATGTAAGAGATGATATGGCATGATTTCCAATGAGACAACAATCGTAAATTATTTTTAAAGATTTTAAATCGGCTGTACTCCGCTCGCCAAGATATTTTACAGCTTTCAATGAATGTGCCTTCTGCCAAATATAAGACTTATATGCCTTAATGTGTTTGGAAACTATATATAACTTTGAATTTAATCTATGCTATAGAATTTTGTTTGTTTGCAATTTCTCTTTCGTGAATATCAAAGCCGAAAACGAGTTTTCGGTGCAATTGTACTTAATGTAATTGGAGCATTGTTTGCCACTTTAATCTGTCCGGCTTTTAGTAAGTTTATGTTAATATATATCAAGAACGAACTATGTGTATGAGATTCAAGAAATACTTTGCAAAATAATACTTGTGGTGAAATGATTATATTATTATAAGAACGTCAAGAAAACGATTTTGACGTTACGCACAAATTGTTAAAATAGGATTTCACCATGGTCTTTTCTGACGTTCAGGAAAATTATACAGACAGAGTTACAAGTCTGATGGTTATCAATTTATAAACTACCCTAGTAAGGGATCATTCTAGAGTAATTTAGTCAATTTCTGAGACAGGGCCATTTTTGACCCTTCGTGGCCCTACTCCTTTATTAAAATCTTGACCTTAGGTTTTCTTTGCAATCCAAGATGGCGAAACACACCTATACCACCTTAAGGAGATTCGAGGGTACACAAATGTCAGCAAAATTTAAACATTTGTTCTTCATTACATTTTTTTTATTACACTAGTAGTTGTCGCTTTATGATATGGTACAAAAATCACCCATAAGAATCAATTGGTTTTGGCCTCATATGACTTTTAAAATGTTTATATCATTCAAAAAGCTCCAAAGTATCTCCCTTTGGTTTAACAATTCCATTTTGTGGCAACACAATTATTTTTTTTATTTATCTCATCGGTGACCTATATGTTTTAATATTTATTTGAAACATGCTACATTTAGATGGGGTATAGTTACATGTACGATACTGTTGTCGGATCATTAAAAATTTCATATTTTGGCTAATTGATTCACTTTTGGGTCTTGGCATCGAAAATAAACACATTTATTCCAAAACCAGTTGTTGGCATGATAAGGTTATGTTCATCTCGTATATTGTAGGATGATTTAATACCTTGTACCAAACCCCTAACGGGAGGAATTGTGCTTGTATTCATATGATGAAGACAACATAATCTTGCAATCAGTCTAATTGAGGTCGGGAGCTGGCTTGTCAGTATCTGCTAGTAGTCCTTTTTTAAAATTTATATGTAAACCCATCAGATGCTTCAAATTGAGTGCAAGAAATCTTTTGTTTATCATTTGTAAAAAAAAGTAACTTGTATCCAATATATTTACGTAAACAACATACTGTTGAATTCAATGATTAAAGTATCTAAACCTATTTTATAATGAAATGAATTTTATTCAGCTAAAATTAACCTATTCCGGATCTAGAATATTTTGATTGATTAAAGAAATTTAGTTATTTTTATTGATCAATCTGAATACAGCTTTCAACGTGGAAAAGAATGTTTCAGTAGTATGGGTCATTTTTAGTTGCCACATGGCAATATTTTAAAAAGAATTTATCTTACACTATTTCATTTGTTCTCATACAGAAAATTAACCACAACCTACCTAAAATACATAGCTTTTTTATTGCTGAACTTAGCAAATGTTTATAACGATAATTGGTTAGACGGAGTACTGTATCAATGTACAATTTTTAAACTATAAGTTTGTTATTGTAACTTTTCGTTTTATTTTCTCAGTTATTGTAACCTAGCTAAATTTACTAAGCGACAGCTACAGTATTTGTAGAATTTGATATGTGACAATTGTAATATGAAAGCAGATTATGATTATCAATAGGGAAGAACCCCAGTTTCCTTTATGTTTCCGTACAATGTACATTATAAGAGGTTTGTAGCAAAGGTGTATTTATAAAAAAAATAAAATTGAAATGTTTTGTTAATCTTTAGGCTTCATGAGGATTGCGTAAAAAAATTCTTACAAGATAATAACACCCAATTATACAAATTTTAATGTTTTCATAGGCAGTCTCTTTGTTCAAACCTTAACATCAGTGAGCCTAAATATATGTGAAGATCATTCTATGAGAAACTCAATGAAATGGTACATATATATAAAATAAATATTTTGAGAGAAAAAAAAACGAAAACTATTAATCATTTCTAATGTTCTGACTACAAGTTGTTGTATTAACATGGTACCTCGTTGACATTTTAAAACATAACATGCATAACGCGGTTTTGGAAATTATGCAAATGTGAGTTACGCATTCTGTGCATGAAAACAATTGAAATTCAAAGTTATAAATATATCTAAGTTTGTTTTTATGCATTTTTTTTTTTAAAGTTGCATACATTTATTCAAAACATAATATAGATCCGCAGATAATCATGGAATTATCACAACCACATAGTATATGATAGACCGGCCATAGCCGACCAAACATGCCAAACTGATAATAGGTTTTTAAAATCAAAATTAATTGAGGAAAATTTGTTTACTTTGGTCATTGAACGTGTGAGTTATATACGAACCTGCAGTACAATTAACTAAAATTATTAAATTAATTTGAAGCGACTATAGCATGTAAATAGAGTTAGAACTTTTGGAGTTAAAACAATCGTTTTTTTTTAATCAATTACGTATCATATACCTTACTTGATCCTGTGAAGATATTGTATTGCATCAAAATTGCTTACACTTACAATACATGTAGTTTGGTTATGTATTGGCTTCACTCTACTTGTGCAAAATTACGATATTTTATTGAATTTGTAAATTAAGAATAGACACAGTTTTTAAATAAACAATATCACGCATCAACTATTGTAAAATATATATAAATATTGTGTTTGATATTGAAAATGAAAGTAGATTTCTGAAAACTATATACATAAAATACATTTTTCAAAAACACACAATGACCATTAAATGCATTTCCCCTTCACATTTATAATTAAGAATAATATTGAAATACTTGTGTAAACAATCTTATTTATTTAGAGCAAGACTTTACAATAACATCATTTGTTTTTGTATACTCTTCCAATACAATCAATAATTATAAAAAAGAATATTATCAAACCATTAAAATTCGACATGGACTTCTCGGTTATATTTCCTGGGAAACGTAGGAGTGCGTATCTTTAGAAAAACGACAAAATGTTTTTCTTTCTTTCTTTTCTGTTCTTAAACGCTTATTCGAAACTCCTCTCATTACCCGTCGAGAAATCCTTCCACAAACTGGTTCGTCTTCCTCGTCCTATGGTAATAGATAAGTCTCAATGTTTTTGTCTGATTTTTTAGGAGGACAAACGTACTATTGTTGAAGACAAAATATTCTATTATTATTCGAAAAAATGTTCAAAGCTTCATTTTCATCCGTATCATAAAATACATCTTTGTATGATACAATAAAGAATTCGTTTGAACTCTCTGAAAATTCACATATCAGTTTTATTCATGACATAGTGTGAACGTCAAAATTAGTACATAATGAACTAGGATTTTGAAACGCTTAAACTAATAATAGATTTTGACACAGTTTTAGCTGCAAAGTGATTTCCTATGGGAAATTGCATAGTCTTTATTTACAGAATTGCAATCTTTTTGAGGAATGACTGTAATATGTTTTCTGTCTATAAAGAAAGAACATAAAATATATGATGACCACTAAATAACGCACGTAGAGTTACTGTTTTTACTGTTTATGAAGTGTTGGTTTATTCCAAACACCAATGTTTCCCCCAATCGAGACTTGGACTGATATAACTCTATAAGGTACATATTTGGCTATTTTCGTTTTCAATATTCGTCAACTATTAATAAAGTAACAATTGCCAGCGCTGCTAATAAGTATGGACAAAATGTCGTATGGAGTATTTAATAATAACTGTTGTATCTATGAGGAGATTTTAAATTCTTAACACATAAATTAAAGCTTCTCTAGACAACAGGTTTATTTTTATCATGAGAAATAGATTTATATTCAAAAATGAACATATCTTTCTTGACCTTCTTCTAGAAATGAATAGTGAAGAACTACACGACGACGAAAGGGATGATTTAACTTCCAGTAGTTGTTAACATTCAATTTATATATAGCAACGTTCCAGCGGCACCGCCATATATAGTATTATTATTAATATTGCTACGGTATTAAGAGCTTGTTTTTTTCTACCATGATTTTGGTAGAAGGAATCCATTAAACAAAGTGTTTAAAGTTGTACAATTAAAGTCATCTTTATGAAGAAAGTTTCCGAAATACCTTCACAAGAAGGTTTGCTGTAACGGTTAATCTGTTGCAAGGATAACCATGGATACATTCCGATTGTCATGCCACAATCATCTCCTGATTTACTTCCTCGATAGGGACGCCACCATATAAGACTTATAAGTGGTGATGTACATGTTAGAGCAGCACAATGAATATAAAGCAGGAACTGTGTTACCCTTTCTGGGGATGAACCTTCATTTAAGTTTGGTTTTCTTGATTTGCAGTTTCTAATATTGTGATTTTTGTAATTGTTTGTCTTTTCGTCGTTTTTGTTTATACATGGTGTTTTGGGTCTTTTGTCAACTTTTTTGTTTTATTTAATGAATGGCTATTATTTATTATGAATTTGAAGCGGATTATGTAAAATGTGAAGAGTCAAAAATTCATTTTATGGGTCAATAAATTCAAAATAAATTATTGCCATTCATTATAAATAATTTCTATCAAAAATAAGGCTTAATTAAAGAACTTTTTATTTTATTTATATAAACAATAACAACGTACGTACACACATGTTGGCGTATGAATACACAACGTCAGAGTGGGCGTGTCGTCCTAAAAATTGAAAACATTGAATATAAAACTAATACTTTCAACCAATCAGAAGACAGTAAATACACCATATTTATTTATATATATATTCCGGTTCCTTCTTTTTATAAAGCCGTTTTAGACAGATTTATAAATGCATCTATATCTGAAAAAATATGATAAAAAGAGGAAAACAAATTACGATGGAGCTGCACCTTCACAAACATGTTTAGTATGGCAGGTTCGTTCTTATTGTATGTAACGTGAAATCAATGCTGTATGTTCATTTATTTTAGTCTGATGGTAACATAAATAGCATTTATTTTCAAAATGCATATCAAGTGTAGCAGAGTAGCAAAACCAGAACGCTGAATTTTAGGTAACACATATAAAAGATATGCCGTCTAGTAAATACAAAATACTTGCTGCAAGGATATATATTCACATAATGAAAAATACAACTGAATATCATCTAAAATAATGAGAGTGGGACAATTAAAAGATACAGGAATTGAAAAAAAATATCTTAATCAATTTTAAAGGCAATCAACCATTTCGCAGTTTTAGCCCTATTTATTTCTCACACAACCTGTATTTGTGTTTTGTATATATACAATGTTTTTGAAATTGAAACTACTTTCTACGGCTATACACGTTTCAATCAAATCCAATTAATATGTATTCAGCGTATTGTTGTTATTTTTACGCTCTTTCTCTACTTTTGTTTGATTCGAGTATCATCTAGATAATGTGGAAGTAGTATATAATTACGTGCATTTATATTTATGAATAATGGCATTCTTAATTGTAATATTTATGTTATTCTAAGTCAAAAACAAATGTCCACGATATATTAAAACTGTTCCTTTAAATTTGTTGATGATCATGCATAACCACATTACTGCTAACCTCCTTTACGGAATGAATCTCACACATGTGTTATTCTTGTTCTGTTGTAACATGTGTAACACATATTGCACTAAAAAAACTCCTTTATATGAACAAAAATACATGGCGAAAAAACTTGTTTATGTTCCTAATCAGTCTCGACTGAAATCGATTTCTAAATACATTAGTGTGCACGACTGATTAATGAATATTCAAAATATATGCATCTTTTTTATGATATATTTTTTTCACTTGATCACTTAAATTTATTATGAATGGATATCATTCTGATACAAGACAAATAACCACAACTACTTGAAAAAGCAATAAGAAAAATAAGACAACCATTATTTTTTTTTTATTTACAATTGTGATTTTTTCAAGATTAAGTACTTTCTTTGTAAAATAAAATTAATTTTAAAGTTTCATGTTAAGTAGTTGTAAAAGATGTCAGGCATTTTCCAATCAAGAGATATGCAGTACAATATTCAGTTTATAAATTGTCGTTTTTGAGATCCGCATACTCCACAAAAACCAACTGTCGTTTGATGCGGAGTCCCATTTCTATCTCTGACTACGATTATCCTTGCACCTCTAGTTGGTGTTGGTCTTTGGCATCTCAAACAATAGATAGCCATGTTATAATTGATTCTAAAACTGAAAGTGAAAATAAAAGTTGAAATACATCACTTTTGGATTTGATATATTCTGTAATAGCTTTTAAGACATTGACGGATCACTCTAATGCATACACACACACACCATTGCTTAACTTTGTTTTCTTATTTAAACATGTTAAATAAAATTATAGAATATAGATACATATAATGTCACTTTTAAATGCGATATCTCATACTTCTAAAAAGGTTCTATGTTAATGGATACAAACTAAAAGAGTTCCAATGAGACAACTCTCCATCCAGGTAATAATTTATAAAAGTAAACCATTACAGGTCAAGGTACGGCATTAAACACGGAGCCTTGGCTAACACCGAACAACAAGCTATAAAGGGCCCCATAAATTACTATTGTAAAATCATTCAAACGGGAAAACCAACGGTATAATCTATACAAAAAGGAGAAACAAGAAACACGAATGAACTACATAAACAGACGACAACTACTGTACATCAGATTCCTGACTTAGAACTATAAAATTTCACAGTGTATTAACCCTCATCAACATTTAAAAGTATGTTGTCAAGAAAATTCCATTTGAAAAAGCTTTTATTGCCACCACCTCCAGTCAATAAAACTAGAAAAGTTTTCTTTTCTGTTCTATTTTTCGCAATCTATAGCAAAGTAAAGAAATGTCAACCATGTACGATTTAGTAAATAATATTTCAATCGTATAATAGTACGGTCTTGTGATAAACATGTGAAATCTCATGATAGCTCATAATCAAAAATTTAAAGGCACATCAGGTTATTATATTATATTCACATTGTTTAATGATGATTTCCATTTGAAGACATTAATATTCAAGTTTCTTAAAAAACTTAACATTCATATTCTAATTCTGAGCATTTCCAAATTCAATTGTTGTCGTTAACTCTAACAAAAACATGCAATCTCACTGTAATGTTTTCTTTACATTTGCCAAAATATTTATGAAGAAACTATTTAAGAAATGATATCTTATATCGAAGCAAAATATTTATCAAGTTCAAAAATACACTCTGTATATATGCCACTGCTGGTGGAGTTTTTATTCGCCGAGGGTATCACCAGTCCAGTATTCAGCACTTTTTACTGTTTACACGACATTTTATCATTTTTGAAATACTAAGGCTTTTCTACCTCAGGAATAAATTACCTTAGCTGTGTTTGGCAAAACACTGAGGAGTTTTGGTGCTCTTCATCTTCATCCTTTATTTGACCTTTTTTTAGGGGGATTTGAGCGTCACTGATGAGCCTTTTGTAGACGAAACGCGCGTCTGGCGTAAATACAAAATGTAATTCTGGTATCTATGATGAGTTTATTTTCTATTATATTATAGCAAATTAATTATTATGATAAGGCTACCTTCATAGTAATTCGTATCACATCATAAACATATCTTGATAGACAATTGCATAAAATACGACACATTCAGTATTTAGAATATATCTAGACACAGTATATTAAATGTATAAAATCAATTATTACCATATAAACTATATAAAATAGCTATCATGATACTGATATTCAGCCAAGACTTCCCTGAGATCACAGTTATTTAACCAAAAATGCTTTATTCTATGTTTAAAATCAACATCATCTTTACCCATTAGATCAACCTATGCGACTAAATATATACTTGTTTGTTCTTGTTCTGTTTGAGATTGTAACACGGTGATCACTGCTATACCCCTATTTTAACAATTTTACCTATTGTGTCTATTTTGTTTACTCATCGTCGTCAATATAATGGAATTTGACGCGACTCTCATGCAAGTGAGAGGTTTAGCAGTACAAAACAAGTTAAATCCACCATTTTCTACATAAGTCAGGAATATGACAATTGTTGTCCTTTCGTTGGATGTGTTTTATCTTTTGATTTTGCCATTTGACTTGACTTTCGGTTTTCAATTTTCCTCGAATTTCAGTAATTTTGTGATTTTACTTTTTACGATATCACTTAAACCAATCTTTAAACAAAGTGCATTTGCTTAAATGTTACGAGCACACAGTTAAGTAAATCTAACAAACTCATGCACATCTCGGGCAGTACAATTGGTAACTCAAATGTAAATACCATTACTTTGTTGATCATCAGTCAGACTATTAATGACAAAAAAACATGATTTTGAATAAATAGATATAAAGTTGTCGTGTTGTACGGTTTGTTGAATTTAGATACAAACTGAGTAAAACAAAACAACCAAACAGGCAATTAAACTAAAACTGTTAATTAGTTATGTAAAACTGTCCACACATTTTCATAATGAATGATCAAAAACTACAAACTCGTATATTAATAATGTCTATGAAGATATTATGATAAATTTGTGAACCTATTTAAACAGTTAAAAAACTCGAAGACTGTTTATCTTACAATACTGATATTCATTTTTTTATCATTTATTAACGATGAACAAAAATGAAAATAAATAATGTTAAAACGCGTGTATTACAAACACGACAATTCTATAAAAGTCGTAAGCCAAAAAATATCATACCTGTAAACCAACCTGTATTATTACTGTTTCTTTAATTTCAAATGGTATAACCTTGAGATACACACAACTATGTGATAATAAAAATATGTGTTATCATCAACTTCAATGACATATGTATAAGAAAACAAAATCACTATTTGGAGGTAACAACATAATATTTTATTCAATAATGAAAGTGAAAGTACATTTTCTAAAAACCATTGTGCATGAATTTAGATAAACCGTTTGCAGGTAAATTGTACATTTCGTTTGTATCCTTCATGACAATTCTCAATGGTAATATCATAAAAATCAGTTCAATTGGCGCCTTGTTTTTTTTTAAGTCAGCAAATGACATTTATTGAACTGCTATAAAGTCGTTAAATCGAAATAACTTTATTTTACCTGGCAGTAGTTTTCAGACGTTCCGGACGTTTTACATGTGTCTTTGCCTGTTATCAACAGTAACGCGTTAATAGTGTGCTGTGTCTTGCTTCTTTGTATTACATAAAGGTCATTCGATGACTGTGTTACTAAAACATGTGAAACAGCAGGAAATAACGAGGGCATGGGGGAATAACTTCTTTTATTACAGGTGTGAGTAGTATACCAATGTTCAAATCACGCTACGTTGAGCTACAAAAAAGAGACAATACAGGGTTACATACAAATCATCAATATTTTCTAATAAGTCTAAAATGAACGAAACCAAACAACTGTATGGAGATAGAATTAGACTTTTCGCGTTTTTTGACTTTGCGATTTCGCGTTTTCGCCCGATCGAATATATAAGTCGAAAACGCGAAATGGCATAACTGGCACATACATACTAGAGTTTTTAGTGTACAAACCTAGAGAAACTTGTTAATCGCAACTGAAATTGACATTTATGACATTTCGTATTTGAATGGTTCTAATTTATGAAATGTTCTCAAGCGTTTCTTGTGATGATTTTTCGTAATTCTTATTTGAATTTTGGTGGACAGTTGTTTCATTAGCAGTCATACCTCATCTCGTTTTTATATCAATAGCAGGCTAAAGCAGAATGTCTTTTAATATCATTTTTCATTTATTGTACAATGATGCTGCCTTGAATTATTGAAACAATGTATCGGATCTCTAATGTGTTCCCACATAACTCTTTTTCGATCCTGAATCCATCTTGTAACTTTGATCATATTTCCAAAATGTAAATCTTAACTATTCCAATCATTAAGAAAAAAAGAATGTAATAAACTTCAACACTAATATTCTGTATGGTATGACTTTAATGTAAAAATAGTTTCTGCTAAAGCAACTTCGTCAGTTAAACAATTGCCATTGTAAACACATGTCATTCATTATCTACGCAAAATTTGACGAAACTACATTTAAAACAGCAAAAAAAGAAATTTGGAGAAAGAGATTGCCCAAGCAAAACAACATAAATCTTTAGAAATGGTGTAGACGAATGGATTGTATCGTTTGTGGAACCCCAGATACAAAGCGAAATTTTATTTGTTCCCCATTTCAAAATAGTATGTGTTTGAAAACACACTGGTGCTTCAAATGTTGTGCAAATCAGTATGTCTAATTAATATGATATACCATTCTGTTAATCAATGGCAAAAGATCGGTAATTACCATTCAGTATCTCATATCTAATTAATTGTATTCTATGTTTACATATAAAAGGTACCGGTGAGTTCAGTAAACAATACATGTATATGATCTTATTTTATTTGATATGATTCTGGGTGCGATAGACAGTGCTTTGTGCAAATAAGCGTCAAATGTGTTCATGCAATAAAGAAAGAAACAAATAAAGAATGTAGTATGTATGTTTTTATTATACATGTGTTGAGCAGAAATAATCAGCTTATATAAAAAAGAAGATGTGGTATGATTGCCAAAGGGACAGCTCTCCACAATAGACCAAAATGACACACATATTAACAACTATAGGTCACCGTACGGCCTTCAACAAAAATAAAGCCCAAGCTTGTACATATTTCGGATCTAGAATATATAGATTGATAGACTGGACATTTGTGCACTCAGTAAAAACACATTTATATACTTAAAGTGGGGGAAACATTAAAGTAGTATTCATCATTTTCACAGACCCCATGGAGATTTTTAAAAGAATTTATTCTGAACATATTCATTTTGCATATTAGAGAAATTATCTACAACCTACAAAACTTGTTTGGTTCTAAATAGCGAATAATGCGTAAACATGTTAAAGGCAGAACTGTATCAATTTCAAGTTTTTACTAATTTTGTTTTTGTAAATTTCTCATATTCTTACGGTTTTTTCTTCTCAGTTTGACAATTTTGACAGTAATATCTACATTTTTTCTAGAAATTAAAATGCGAAATCTGAGAAGTGAAAACAGATTATTAGTAAGGAAGTATCCCAGATCCCTCTACGTCTCCATACATCATCAGAGGTTTGTAACATATATTTTGCTTCATAAGAATTGAATAAAACATTCGCACAAGGTAATATCATATCATTATATAAACGATACTTTTCTAGGGAATCTCTTATACAAGTTATAGAAGTGGGAGGTTTAGCGAGCTATACAACTAGACTCAATCCCCAATGTTCTACATAGGAAAATGCCTGTTTTAAGTCGGAATATGATGGTTGTTATCCATTACATTTGTAATTTGACACGGCATGTATGTGGAACAGTAAAACTATAGAATTTAAATCTTTTGCTTCATAAGGATTGAATGAAACTTTCTGACAAGGTAATAACATTTCATTATACAAACGAACATATATTTCTAAGGAGTCTCGTATACAAGTCATACAAGTGAGTGGTTTAGCTAGCTAGATGAACTCCACCTTTTTCTACATAAGAACCTGTACCAAGTTATTATCCATTCGCTTGATGTGTTTGAGCATTTGATTTTTCCAGTTAATTAGGGACTATTCGTTTTGAATTTTTCTTCGGAGTTCAGTCTTTTTGTGATTTCATTTTTTTTATATTATTCTTAATATCGACAATAATGAGCAAGAAGCTCTGCAAAGCTCATTTTATTGTAAATACAATTAATGGTTCATACATGGATGATAACAGGTTTTTAAAATAAACATTTAATAAATGTAAGATATTTTGTTTACCTGGGGCATTGAACTTGTGAGTTAAATATATAAACTTGCAATAACATTTTGTAATTGGACACGGCATGTATGTGGAACGGTATAGACTTTAGAAATTATTTTATTTGTGTGTAAACAATCGTATTTTTGTCTTGGTAATAATTGACCACTTATCATATAACTGTATTGATCGTGAGAACATAATACATCGCTTCTAAATTGCTTCAATGTACTGGTGCATAATTACGATATTTCGTTATTTGTTAATAATAAATAGATCAAATTTTAAATTAAAGATTCACGCGTTAACTATTTTTTTCAACTTATTTATATAAATTAAAATATATTGTGTTTGATATTGAAAATGAAAGTAGATTTCTGGAAAATAAATAAGGAAACACATTTTTTAAAAACAAATACTGACCATTAAATACTTTTCCCCATTACATTTAAATTTAAGAATAATAATGAAATACTCGTGTTAACAATCTTGTTTATTTATAGCAAACTTATATAATAACAATATAATTCTTAAATAATTCTTCCAATACAATCAATAGTTATTATAGAAATATTATAAAACCGTTACAATTCAACATGGACTTCTCGGTTATATTTCCTCGCAAACATTAGAATCCATAAATTTAGAAAAACGACAAAATGATTTTCGTTTTTTCTTTTCTGTTCTAAAACGCTTATTTGAAACTGCTCTCATTACCCGTCTAGAAATCCTTCTACAAACAGGTTCTTCCTCTTCGTCCCATGGTAATAGATAGGTCTCAATGTTTTTGTCTGATTTTTTAGGAGGACAAAAGTAAAATGGATATAAACAAAAGATTCTACTATAATGCGACAAAATGTTCAAGGCCACATCTTCGTCTGTATCATAAAATACATCTTCATATGAGACGATAAGAAATTTGTTTGTACGCTTTGAAAATTCATTAATGAGTCGTGCACACTGATGAGTTTTTAATGTGCAAGGCACATGATGTGAAAATACACAAATAATGTACTCCGTATTGCGTCCACATGATTGATAAAACTGATATTTCATTCTTTCGAGAAATTTTATATCGTTTGTATAATGATATTCTTCAGAAGAAATCAAACCCATATCGTTTTTAATGCTTCCCATTGGATCAAGTAATCTTGCTTCGCCATGCATGTTGGGTTCCTGAAGGTTCAACAAAACGGCAATTCTATTGAAATATAAACTATAATTTTCATACATGTTTATATCGGTATCCTTTCTAGCCAATAATCGTTCCACTTGATTCCTGGGTTCGACAATGACCTGGAAATCTTGATTATTTATTTCTCGAAAAGAAACAATTGTGGCGACTACAAACTGTTTTTGTATGAATGGTACTTTACGACCCAGTAATGGCAGTGTGTTTCTCCCAAAATCTCTCAGTAATCGCATTAATATTGAAACTGATTCAACATTCAGTATTTCATTTAACGGTTTATCACTCATATTGTGTTATGCTGGTATATGTAGAAAATCAGAACGTATTTAAAAATTTGCACAGTAGACTAAAATAAATACATTTTTGTTAAACAGGAAATTTTTAAAGCATAAACTAATGAAACGAGCTGGAATTTTTCAAATTTCCACGATGGCACAAAGACAAAAATAGAATTTGTTTAAATCGCCACTTTGTATCACATATTTATTTATGAATAAATTATCATCGTTTAAAAATAGTTTATCAATTTTATCTCTGTGTCCCGTGTCAAATTAATAGATAGGGTTTTTTGACCCATAAATATCTTACTTTCGTTTTCGTTATTAGAAATAGAAAACAGGTACGACTACTCTTTGACTGATTTCTAAGGAAGTCAACAGTAAAAAGGATGAAACCAAAAGTTTCTGCTTTTTTGCGATAAAACGGTCCAATAATCATCTACATCTGTATTATAAATACATCTTTATATGATATGATAAGAAGTTAGCAATCTTGTCAATATTGAAACTGATTCAACCTGCAACCTTCAATGTAGCACTTTTTCTACTGCCGTTGTTCCATCGTGTGAACGTCAAAATAAGTACATAATGAACGAGGATTTTGAAACGCAAACTATATTTTGGCACAGTTTTAACACCAAACGGGGTTACCATGGGAAATTGCATAGTCTCTATTTACAGAATTACAATCTATTTAAGGAATGACTGTAATATGTTTTCTGTCTATGAAGAAAGAACATACAAAAATATGATGGCCACTGAATAACGCAATTAACAAAATGATTACTGTTTTAACTGTTTATGAAGTGTTGAATTATTCCAAACACCAATGTTTCCCCCAATCAAGGCTTGGAATGATAAAGCTCTATAAGATACATATTTGGCTATTTTCGTTTTCAATATTCGTCAACTATTAATAAGGTAACACCTGCCAGCGCTGCTAATGAGTCGTTTATGGACAAAACTGTCGTATGGAGTATTAAATAATAACTTTTATATCTATAAGGAGATTTTAAATTCTTAACACATAAATTAAAGCTTCTCTAGACAACAACTTTAATTTTATCATAAGAAATTGATTATTATTTAAAAGTGAACATATCCTTTTTGGCATTCATTTAGAAATAGATAGTGAATAACAAACCACGACGACGAAAGGAATGATTTAACTTTCTGTAGTTGTTAACATTCAATTTATATATAGCAACATTCCAGTGGCGCCGCCATAAATTTATTATTAAGATAAATACCGTAATGGGTTTTTTTGATTTTTTTGACGCTCAAGGCCAAAAATTTGAAATCTGAAGATGTACAAGTACCGAAACAGTTGAAGAGCTATATGTCAAAATTACCTAAAATAAATAGCCAAATACATCTAAAGCCAACTTTGCCTGAGGGAGTTGAAACCTTAGTTTCTTAATAATTTATAAATCTATAAACGAACATTTTTAGTAAAGTTTGTTAAATAATATCAGTACTGAAATACTGACAAGCAGAAGAAAATTTCCGAAATACCATTATAAGAGAGTTTGTTGTTATGGTCAATCTGTGTCAAGGATAACCATGGATACATTCCGAAAGTCAGGCCACAATCATGTCCTGTTTTTCTCCCTAGATAGTGACGCCACCATATGAGACTTATAATTGGTGATTAACATGCTAGATCAACACAATGAATATAAAGCAGGCACTGTCTGAACCTTTCTGGGGATGACCCTTCATTTAAGTTTGTGTTTCTTGATTTGGAGTTTCTAATATTGGGATTTTGTACTTGTTTGTTGTTTCGTCGTTTTTGTTTATACATGGTGTTTTGGGTCTTTTGTCGACTTATTAGTTTTATATATATATTCATGTTCCTTTTTTTTTTTTATAAAGCCATTTTATACAGATTAATAAATACATCTATGTCTGAAAAATATGATAAAAAGAGGAAAACCAATTCGAATGGAGCTTGATCTTCATGTTTAGTATGCCATATTCTGTCTTATTGTATGTTACGTGTAATCAATGCTGTATGTTCATTTGTTTAAGTCTGAGGGTAACCTAAATAGAATTTATTTTGAAAATGCATATCTAGTGTAGCACAACCAGAACGGTGTTTATGTTCCTAATCAGTCTCGCATGAAACCGATTTCAAAATACATCAGTGTGCACGAATATTCAAAATATATACATCTTTTTTAGAATATGTTTTTCACTTGATCACTACTTATATTGATTATGAATGTTTATCATTCTGATACAAAAAAATCACAATAACTACATAAAAAGCAATAAGAAAAATATAAAACCATTATAAAGTTCACTTTATATAAAATTGTTGGTTTTTCAAGATTAGGTACTTTCTTTGTAGAATAAAATAAATTTGAAAGTTTCATGTTAAAAAAATTGTCCAAGATGTCAGGCATTTTCCTATCAAGAGATATGCAGTACAACATTCAGTTTATGAATTGTCGTTTTTCTGATCCACACACTCCACAAAAACCCACTGTCGTCTGATGCGGAGTCCCATTTCTGTCTCTGACTACGATAATCCTTGCACCTTTAGTTGGAGTATTTCTTTGGCATCTCAAACAATAGATAGCCATGTTATAATTGAATCTAAAACTGAAAGTGAAAGCAAAAGTTGAAATACATCACTTTTGGATTTGATATATTCTATAATAGTTTTTTAAGACATTGACGGATCACTGTAATGCATACACACATACGATTGCTTAACTTTTTTTTCTTATTAAAACATCTTAAATATAATTATAAAATATAGATACATATAATTTCACTTGAAAATGCGATATCTCATATTTCTAGAAAGGTTCTATGTTAATGGATACAAACTAAAAGAGTGTCAATGAGACAACTCTCCATCCAGGTAATAATTTATAAAAGTAAACCATTACTGGTCAAGGTACGGCATTAAAACACGGAGCCTTGGCTAACACCGAACAAAAAGATATACAGGGCCCCAAAAGTTACTATTGTAAAATCATTCAAACCGGAAAACCAACGGTATAATCTATACAAAAAGGAGAAACCAGAAACACGAATGAACTACATAAACAGACGACAAATACTGTACATCAGATTCATGACTTAGAACTAGAAAACTTCACAGTGTATTAACCCTCATCAAAATTTAAAAGTATGTATAGTTCAAGAAAATTTCATTTGAAAAAGCCTTTATTGCCACCACCTCCAGTCAATTAAAGTAGAAAAGTTTTCTTTTCTTTTCTATTTTTCGCAATCTATAGCAAAGTAAAGAAATGTCAACCATGTACGATTTAGTAAATAATATTTCAATCGTATAATAGTACGGTCTTGTGATAAACATGTGAAATCTCATGATAGCTCATCATCAAAAATTTAAAGGCACATCAGGTTATACAAAATTTACTACATGTACTATTCTATTATATTATATTCACATTGTTTAATGATGATTTCCATTTAAAGACATTAGTATTCAAGTTTCTTAAACAACTTAATTTGGCTAAACTTTTTGGACCTTTTGGATTATAGCTCTTCATCTTTTATATAAGCTTTGGATTTCAAATATTTTGGCCACGAGCATCACTGAAGAGAAATGTATTGTCGAAATGCGCATCTGGTGCAAGAAAATTGGTACCGTTGATTTAATTAACATACATATTCTAATTCTGAGCATTTTCAAAATCAATTGTTGTCGTTAACTCTAACAAAAACATGCAATCTCACTATAAAGTTTTCTTTACGTTTGCCAACATATATATGAAGAAACTATTCAAGGAAGGATATCTTATATCGAAGCAACATATTAATCAAGTTCAAAAATACACCATGTATATATGCCACTACTGGTGGAGTTTTTATTCACCGAGGGTATCATCAGCCCAGGAGTCAGCACTTTTTACTGTTTACATGACTTTTTATTATTTTTGAAATACTAAGGCTTTTCTAACTCCGGAATAGATTACCTTAGCTGTGTTTGGCAAGACATTGAGGAGTTTTTGTTCTCAATGCTCTTCATCTTCATCCTTTATTTGACCATTTGTTTCTGGATTTGAGCGTCACTGATGAGTCTTTTGTAGACGAAACGCAAGTCTGGCGTAAATACAAAATGTAATTCTGGTATCTATGATGAGTTTATTTTCTATCATATAATAGCAAATTAATTATTATGATAAGGCTACCTTCATAGTAATTCGTATCACATCATAAACATATCTTGAAAGACAATTGCATAAAATACGACACATTCAGTATTTAGAATATATCTAGACACAGTATATTACATGTATAAAATAATTTATTACCATATAAACTATATAAAATAGCTTTCATGATACTGATATTCAGCAAAGACTTCCCTGAGATCACAGTTATTTAACCAAAAATTCTTTATTCTATGTTTAAAATCAACATCATCTTTACCCATAATATCAACCTATGCGACCAAATATATACTTGTTTGTTCTTGTTCTGATTGAGATTGTGACACGGTGATCACTGCTATACCCCTATTTTGACAATTGTACCTATTGTGTCTGTTTTGTTTACTCATCGTCGTCAATATAATGGAATTTGACGCGACTGTCATGCAAGTGAGAGGTTTAGCAGTACAAAACAGGTTAAATCCACCATTTTCTACATACGTCAGGAATATGACAATTGTTGTCCTTTCGTTGGATGTGTTTTATCTTTTGATATTGCCATTTGACTTGACTTTCGGTTTTCAATTTTCCTCGAAGTTCAGTAATTTTGTGATTTTACTTTTTACGATAACACTTAAACCAATCTTTAAACAAAGTACATTTGCTTAAATGTTACGAGCACACAGTTAAGTAAATCTAACGTACCCATGCACATATGGGGCAGTACAATTTGTAACTCAAATGTAAATACCATTACTTGGTTGATCATCGGTCAGACTATTAATGACACAAAACATGATTTTGAATAAATAAATATAAAGTTGTCGTGTTGTACGGTTTGTTGAATTTAGATACAAACTGGGTAAAACAAAACAACCAAACAGGCAATTAAACTAAAACTGTTAATTAGTTATGTAAAACTGTCCACACATTTTCATAATGAATGATAAAAAAACTATAAACTCGTATATTAATAATGTCTATGAGGATATACTATGTTAAATTTGTGAATCTATTTAAACATTTAAAAAAACTCGGAGACTGTTTATCTTGCAATACTGATATTCATTTATTATTTATTAACGATGAACAAAAATGCAAATAGCAAATAAATAATGTTAAAACGCGTGTATTACAAACACGACAATTTGATAAAAGTCGTAACCCAAAAAATATCATACCTGTAAATCAACCTGTAGTATTACTGTTTCTTTAATTTGAATGGTATAACCTTGAGATACACACAACTATGTGATAATAAAAATATGTGATCATCAACTAGATCTTGAATGACATATTTATAACAAAGCCAAAATCACTATTTGGAGGTAACAACATATTATTTTAGTCAATAATGAAAGTGAAAGTACATTTTATAAAAACCATTGTGCATGAATTTAGATAAACAGTATGCAGGAAAATTGTATATTTCGTTTGTATCCTATATGAATATAAATGATTTTTATTATGAATACTCAGTCTAAATATATCTATGTTTTACAATGATTACTTTAGATACATATTGAAAATCCTCAATGGTAATGTAATACAATTCAGTTCAATTTGCACCTTGATTTTTAAATTCAGCAAATGATATTCATGGAACTGCTATACAGTCTTTTAATCGCAATA
Organism: Mytilus edulis; assembly: GCF_963676685.1. Classification (NCBI taxonomy): domain Eukaryota; kingdom Metazoa; phylum Mollusca; class Bivalvia; order Mytilida; family Mytilidae; genus Mytilus; species Mytilus edulis. Next base: position 57,631,518 of record NC_092349.1, on the reverse strand, counting down.
ATCTAATTTATCCAGTAGTATAACATTCGATGACTGTGTTACTAAAAACATGTGAAACAGAAACAGTAGGAAATAAAGAGGGCTGACACGGGAATGACTTTACTTAAAAAGATAGCAGGCTGAAATAGAATGTCGTTTAACCATAATTGATATTCATTGTACGACAATGCAACCTTGGATTGAAACAATGTAACGGATATTGAATTTGTTTCCTCATAACTCTTCTTTGACCCTGGATCAATTTTGTATCATGTTTTGGAAATATAAACCTTTACAACCCGAATCATTGTGAATAAGAGTATTATAAACGACGACACAAATGTTATGTATGGTATTACTTTAATATAAAAAGAGTTTCTGCCAAAGCAATTATTTGAGAAAAACAATTGCCATCGTAAACCTTTATGTCAATTGTCTATGCAAAACTTGACGAAACTACATTTCAGACAGCTCAAAGGGAAATTTGGATGAACAGATTGTCCATAGAAAATGGTTTTGACGAAGAGATGTATTTCCGTGGAACCCAAGATACAAAGCGAAATTTTATTTGTTCCCCATTTCATGTATTTCAGGCATGTATGTGGAACAGTAAAACTATAGAATGTAAATATGTTGCTTCATAAGGATTGAATGAAACTTTCTGACAAGGTAATAACATTTAATTATACAAACGAAAATATATTTCTAAGGAGTCTCTTATACAAGTCACACAAGTGAGTAGTTTAGCTAGCTAGATTCAATCCACCAGTTTCTACATTAGAAAATCCCTGTAACAAGTTGTTATCCATTCGCTTGATGTGTTTGAGCATTTGATTTTCCAATTTAATTAGGGACTATTCGTTTTGAGTTTTTCTTCGGAGTTCAGTCTTTTTGTGATTTCAATTTTTTTTTTATATAATGCTTAATATCGACAATAATGAGCAAGAATGTCTGCGAAGCTCATTTTATTGTAAATATAATTAATGGTTCATATATGTATGATAACAGGTTTTTAAAATGAACATAAAATAAATGTAAGATATTTTGTTTACCTGGGGCATTGAACTTGTGAGTTAATTTTTGTTTACCCGGGGCATTGAACTTGTGAGTTAATTTTTGTTTACCTGGGGCATTGAATTTGTGAGTTAATTATATAAGTGTGCAACAACATTTTGTAATTGGTGACGGCATGTATGTGGAACGGTATAGACTTTAGAAATTATTTTTTTTTAAGTGTAAACGATCGTATTCTGGTCTTGGTAATAATTGACCACATATCATATAACTGCATTGATCGTGAGAACATAATACATTGCATCTAAATTGCTTACATTTGAAATATTTGGTTATCTATTTGCATAATTTGCTTATATATTCCGTTAATTTGTAAATAATAAATAGATCAAGTTTTAAATTAACGATTTCACGCATGAACTATTGTTTCAACCTTTTGTTATTAATTGAATAAATATTGTGTTTGATATTGAAAATGAAAGTAGATTTCTGGAAAATAAATAACGAAACACATGTTTTAAAAACAAATACTGACCATTAAATACTTTACCCCATAACATTTAAATTTAAGAATAATAATGAAATACTCGTGTTAACAATCTTGTTTATTTATAGCAAACTTATATAATAACAATATAATTCTTAAATAATTCTTCCAATACAATCAAAAATTATTATAGAAATATTATAAAATCGTTAAAATTCAACATGGACTTCTCGCTTATATTTCCTCGCGAACATTGGAATCCATAAATTTAGAAAAACGACAAAATGATTTTCGTTTTTTCTTTTCTGTTCTAAAACGCTTATTTGAAACTTCTCTCATTACCCGTCTAGAAATCCTTCTACAAACAGGTTCTTCCTCTTCGTCCCATGGTAATAGATAGGTTTCAATGTTTTTGTCTGATTTTTTAGGAGGACAAAAGTAAACTGGATATAGACAAAATATTCTACTATAATGCGACAAAATGTTCAAGGCCACATCTTCGTCTGTATCATAAAATACATCTTCATATGAGACGATAAGAAATTCGTTTGTACGCTTTGAAAATTCATTAATGAGTCGTGCACACTGATGAGTTTTTAATGTGCAAGGCACATGATGTGAAAATACACAAATAATGTACTCCGTATTGCGTCCACATGATTGATAAAACTGATATTTCATTCCTTCGAGAAATTTTATATCGTTTGTATAATGATATTCTTCAGAAGAAATCAAACCTATATCGTTTTTAATGCTTCCAATTGGATCAAGTAATCTTGCTTCGCCATGCATGTTTGGTTCCTGAAGGTTCAACAAAACGGCAATTCTATTGAAATATAAACTATAATTTTCATACATGTTTATATCGGTATCCTTTCTAGCCAATAATCGTTCCACTTGATTCCTGGGTTCGACAATGACCTGGAAATCTTGATTATTTATTTCTCGAAAAGAAACAATTGTGGCGACTACAAACTGTTTTTGTATAAATGGTACTTTTCGACCCAGTAATGGCAGTGTGTTTCTCCCAAAATCTCTCAGTAATCGCATTAATATTGAAACTGATTCAACATTCACTATTTCATTTAACGGTGTGTCACTCATATTGTGTTATGCTTGTATATGTAGTAAATGTGTTTAAAAAATTGCACAGTAGACCAAAATAAATACATTTTTGTTAACCAGGGAATTTTTAAGGCATACACTAATGAAACGAGCTGGAAATTTTCAAATTTCCACGATGGCACAAAGACAAAAATAGAATTTGTTTAAATCGACATTTAGTATCACAGATTTATTTATGAACAAATCATCATCGTTTAAAAGTAGTTTTTCGTTCTTATTTCTTTGTCCCGTGTCAAACATAAATAGCGTTTTTGGACCCATAAAAATCTTACTTTCGTTTTCGTTATAAGAAGTAGAAAGCAGGTACGACTACTTTAAAGTTTTTGACTGATTTCTTATTATATAGGAAGTCAATAGTAAAATGGGTGAAAAATGGATCTGCATCTGTATTATAAAATACATATTTATATCATATGATAAGAAATTAGTAATCCTATCAAATTGGTTAAACCTTCAACCTTCCATGTAGCTCTTCTTTTCCTTCCATTGTTTTCTTAAATGTACATAGTGTGAACTTAATACATACTGAACGAGGATTTTGAAACGCATAATAGATTTTGGCGCAGTTTTAACTGCAAAGGGTGTTCGGTTTCTAAGGAAAATTGCATAGTCTTTATTTACACAATTCAATATATTCAAGGAATGGCTGTAATGTGTTTTCTGACTATGGAGAAAGAACATAAAAAATCTGGTGGCCGCTGTATAACGCTCGTATCGTTACTTTTTTACTGTTAATGAAATGTTGAATTAATCCAAACACAAATGTTTTCCCATAATCCAGGCTTGGATTGATAAAGATATAATAGGCACATATTTGGCTATTTTCGTTTTCAATGTTCGTCAACTATTAATAAGGTTACAACTGCCATCACCGCTAATGAATTTTTTTATTGACAAAACTGTCATAAAAAGGAAAACAATTTTGTAAGACACATGATGAAACTCGGAAAAATTAAAGATACAAAAGTTGAAAAAAATCTAAAACAATTTTAAACACAAACAACCTTATACCAATCAAGTAATTCAAAAGCCTCTTTTCTGTCACAAAACCGAAAAAAGTTTGTACTTGATATATTTTCAATGTTTTTGAAACTGCAATTACTTTCTATGGCTATTTAACATGTTTCAGTTTTATATGTTCTTAATCAATCTAGAATGAAATATATTTTTAACATATAACTAAATATGATTACTATATTCAAAAATATGTATTCATTTTAAGAAATGTTCATCATTGATGTTTATTACAAAATATAAATCCTTTTGATAAAAAAAGATCACCACAAAGGCATGAAATAATCAGTAGGAAAAATGAGAAACCATTATAAACTTTTTGCATTATAAAGATTATATACATTTGCGTGTTAGTCAAGTTTTATACCATGTTTAAAAACTAGAACAAATTTGAAAGTTTCATGTTATATAGTTATTCAAGATGTCAGATATTTTGATAATAAGCAATATGCAATACAACATTTAGTTAATAAACTGTCGTTTTTCAGATCCACATACTCCACAAAAACCAACTGTCGTCTGATGCGTCCCATTTCTGTGTCTGACTACGATAATCCTTGCACCTCTAGTTGGTGTATTTCTTCCGCATCTCAAACAGTAGATAGCCATATTATAGTTGAATATAAAACCGAAAGACTTAGTGCAATTAAAAGTTTTAATACATCACTCTGTCTAAATTACGGCGGCAAACACTTTTTTATTGTTTCTATAGTATGTAGACGCCGACGGATCACTGTATTGCATTTGCGTAATGATTGCTTTAATGATTTGTTATTTGTATATCTTTTTTGAAAATAAATACCAATATTATCACTTCTACATGCAAGATTTTATATCTCTACAAACGGTGTATGTTTATGAATACAAAAAAGAAATGCAGGACAAAAAAACTATGAGTTCGAGCCTCTTGATAGAAGAAAGTTTGATAAAAACAAAAGTATTCTAAGTAAATCCTGAGACGTCTCATTTTTTTCGCTTGATACCAAACACAATTTCGTTTATAATTTCGTTTTGATATATTCACTACTACATGCACTATACCATCTCTAAGAATTAATTTCAAATGGGAAAGGCAAATAAGCATTATACTGTCAGCAGCTTAGCATACTTATTTGATTAATAGTTTATTTTTTTTAAATAACTGAACAGACTGTTTTGATGTCGTTGTTACATTATAAGCTCTTTTGACATTGAATGTTGATTAATTATTCATACTTTTAGATTTTGAATACAAAACTGTAAAGCTTTTTTCTGTAAATTCGTTTTAAATATTTATTACCATGGATATGATATAGACTTGAAAAAAACTCATAAAGATAAAAATAAAAACATGAGAGTGTTTAAAGGATACATATCAACTGATTTGTTATTTATGGCGTTTTTTTTCACATGAATACTTTTTAATCAGACGGTTTCTGTTTTTACAACTATTTGATTTTAAAAGTAATTAACAGTTTAAGTTTGAATGCATGTTGTTCTTTGATGTTTACCGAGGCAGTTTCTACGAAAGTCATTAAATTCAGCAACTATAACGCGACAAGGTATAAACATTTATTCATAATCATGTTGAATTTATTTTTGGGAAATTCAAATTAGAGTAAAACTCAGTCTGCTTTAATTGCATAAAACAAATATCACTCAGGTTACGATTGATGACCTTCAAACAAATGTTATTATCTGTTATCAAATTTTTATTTGAAATAAGGAAATTCAAAAAAAATTATTTATATTGATCAGGAACGGTATTTTTTCATGTTAAATTGTGTTTACCATACTTTTAAAACATGAGGTCGAACCTGTGATTGCTCTTCCAACGCTAACAATAAATCAGTACCCATCTAAACTATATTTAATCATACACACTATTTAATCATGTTTATTGTTTGTGTTACTTTTTTGAGATCATACTCCGCTCTTAACAAGCTTCTGCAGAAAAGATATCAATAAGAAAAACCAGAATATTACTACGGCGTGTTTGAGAATTAAACATATTGAATTGGGACGATTAACCCAACATGTTGATCACGATCACATAATGATTTAGCCCAAACAACTGTTGGAGTGACTGTTTTGTTAAAGTTCTTTTATGCTCTTGCTAGGAAAAGCATCATATACCAGTTATATTGTTTTAAACTATGTTTGGGTCATCGAAAAGGGTATCACAAATTCATTTGTTGCCATTCATATCCTGCATTAAATATTATTGATACAGTAATTGTATACGCCTGTCAACATTTCGATGGGACGTATTATGGTATACAAATGTCTGGCGTCCGTCCGTCTGTCCGTTTGTCCGTCTGTCTGGCCGGCGTCCACATGTCGCACTGTAACTTGAAAACAACTTATCTAAATTTCATGAAACTGAAAATACATGTAGTCGTTTCTTATGATTGTCAAACGATCTGTTTTTTTTGTGAAAATAATTTTTAAGCTTTTGAAGTTAGAAAACTTCATAATTAAAACAGGGATGTGTTTTTGGACATGTTGCGTCGTATCTTAAAAACAATTCATGATTATTGCTTAAACTTTACAAACTTAGTTAGATTAATCTAAAGATCTGTATACTTTTTGGTGATGATTCAAAATTTTATTGGAGAGTTATTGAGCTTTTGAAAAAAGGGGAGTTTTCACAGTTTATCACCATATCTCAAAAACCTTTATTGATAATTGCTGAAATCTTTACCCACTTCTTAGTTATATTAATCTGTATATGTTTTGGAAATGATTCAAAATTACATTTTAGAGTTATTGCGTTTTTCGTAAAAAGAAATGGTGGTTTTCACTTGTGGCGCTGTGTCTCAGAAACTATTTATTATTATTGAATAAAATTTTACACACAAGAAGAAGGGCGTATCATGCGCTCATGGAGCAGCTATTTATTGTATTTCATTTTCATCAAGCTTCCTTCGAAACATTTCTAAACTAAAGATATTCTACTCTGAAGCATTTATGGTTTTATTTTTAATTCGTAAGCCGGTTTTGGGACAATTGTTTATAATTATTAGAGTTTAAAATGCTTTCAATTAAAACACAAATGGCCTTCCAACTGCTTAAAATTCGAATACAACTAATGTTTTTTACAGAGACGAGTCTGCTGTATCAGTAATAAAAAAAGAAATATGGGCAAATCATAGTCAAACTACAAAATCGTATATACCATTTATTGTAGATATAATGTACATTCGACAAGTTTTGTGTTTGAGTATTAATGCTCACTCTTCAGAATAATTGATTCAGAAGTAAAACTTAATATATATATACGACGTAAAAAAAGAATAAGAGTTACGTTATAGCATATCTGAAATGTTCTTCACCCAATGTAAGATTCGTTTTGAAATCTTTATTTAATTTGAGTAAGCTTTAAAGAGACCAATATGGTACCAAAGTGAGTTTGATTGAAATACAGGCTGTCATTCTCCCAAACGTGCAACTTTGCAATTTAAGAATATATAACCTTGAGATAAACACAATTAATTGATAATAAAAATATGTTTTATTTTCAACTAAAGCTCCCATGATAGATTTATATCAAAACAAAATTACTATTTGGAGGTAGAAAAACTGGATTTTTAGTCAATAATGAAAGTGAAAGTACATTTTCTGAAAACCAAACTGCAATATTTAGATAAAAAGTATACAGATACATGGTACATTTTGTTTGTATCCTTTATACTATAAATTATTTTTATTTTGTGTACTCAGTAAAATAGAAGTATACCTTATCTGTCGATATTTGTCTGAAATATAGCCACACATTACCGTTATAACTTTATATACATATTGGTATTTCTCACTGGTTATATCATAAAACTCATTTTTTTTAAATTCACAAAATGACATTCACTAAACTACTGTAACGTCTTTACATTGTCATAATTTTGTCGTTTCCGACGACAGTATTCAGACGTTCATGACGATTTACATGACTGTGTCTTTGCATGTTATCAGCAGTATCGAAATAATAGTGTGCCGTTTCTGGCTTCTTTGCATTACTTAACGGTCATTCGATGACTGTTTTCCTAAAACGACATGTTCGGAAGCAGGAAATAACGATGGTTGACATATCAATTACTTCTATTATTCAAGGTGTCAGTAGTTTACTGATGTTCATATAACGTCACGTTCAGTTATAAGAAAGGCACATGCCAGAGTAACAAACAAAAATCAATATTTTATAAAGAAAGTTGAAAATGAACCCAACCAAACATCTATGTGGAGATAAGGGGAAAACAGGTCATGTCGGTTGTACATGCTATAGTTTTTTGTGTAAAATTCGAGACAAACTGATCCCCTTGTTGATTGCAATCGAAATTGACTTTCTTGATATTCAGGTTTTTGAATGACGCTTAGATATAAAAAGATTCTCAAACATTTCTTATAAGGATTTTTTGTAAGTATTTCGTATTAAAAATTTGACGGATAATTGTCTCATTAGCAGTCAAACCTCATCTCTTTTATTTTATATGAATAGTAGGCTAAATCAGAATGCCATTTTGCTTGAGTATACATTCTTTGTACAGTAACAACACATTGAATTGAACCAATGCAACAGATATTTGAATTGTACCCTGTAAGAAATATACCTTCGACACGGAATCCATATGGTATGTTATATCATGTTTCGGAAATGTATACCTTAACTTCAAAAATCATCGTGAATAATACTTTTTTATATCTTATTGCTTAATGTACAAAGAGTTTCTTTCAAAGCAATTTTATCAGAAAAAAAGACCAATTACGATCGTGAACATATGTCAAATATCTATGCAAAATTGGACAAAGCTACATTTTAGACAGTTATTTCAGTAAAGGGATTGCGCAATAAAAACAATAAAAATGTTGTTTTTGTCATAGGGAAATGTTGATGATGAAGAGGGTTATTTTTTTTTGTAAAACCTATGATGCATAGCAAAAAAACAAAACAATTGAAAACAACACGTTAAGTAATTTTCTAGATTTACCATCATCAGAAACGCTCAAAGCCGAACATTTGAAATCCGAAGATGTATAAGTACTTAAACAGTTGAAGAGCTACATGTATATGGCAAAAATATCTAAAACAAATAGCCAAATTCAACTTTGCATGAGGGCTCTGTACATCATCTGAAGTTTGTAACAAAACCGTGTTGGGTAAATATTAATATTGAGATTGTGAATTTTGTGGCTTTAAATGCAGTGAATTAAAAATATTTGACAACGTTATATCATCAAATGATACAAGCGAAATATATTTATAGGAAGTCTCTCATATATTGCTTACGGTAGATTCATGGTATACCGCCATCTTGGATTGTACAATCACAGTACAAAGTCGGTCTAGGTATTTGCCCAAATCAGCACATTTGGAAACAGATTTATAATTTAATAGTTAGACAGTTTATTTATATAAAGAAAACTTGTTAATTTATTGTATTATTCAAAATATTTTAACAAATATCAACTTTTTTGGTTTTTAAAATCATTTTTTTGAAATGAGCCATTTAAGGGGGGATACCTCTTTTAGTACAAAATTTATACTAGGCTTATAGGAATTTTTTTTATTTTTACTTGTGGCAAGAAAACAAGTTCGGTGACACCATGTTGTCTTTTTATTTTCTTAAAACATACTATGAAACCTATCTTCACATAATTTATTTCAAAATTCTATCACATAGATTTTTTTGTATGCACTCTTATGTGTTTTTTCATGAACAAACTAACCAAATTTAGGCAATTTTCAACGACTCGTAGCTTGAAAAATGGCACGGTGACCCACACTTTTTATTATATTTTTGAAAAAAAGCATGGTAAAATCTTGATTTTGGCAAATTATAAGAAAATTCCGTTTCAAAAAACATTTACTTATGATCTACCTTAAACCTCAACAATAATGAGGATCAATGACTAAAAGCTCACTCTATGGAAAATTTAATGTAAGATTTTTCTAACGTTCAATAAGGAACCTTGCTAAATTTTTGCCAAAAGTTTGCACAATCCAGTTCCGTCCTCACCAGTTATGAAGCCTCAAAAGAGAAATAAGACAACTTAATATTAAGTTACGGTATCGCCTAGGAAAAGGGGCAATTTCGAAGCGAAAAAGACTAAATGTTGGTAGTAATAGACACAATACAGGGTGGCACCTCGTGCGAAGTAGACCATTGATATGGTGGCTATACTTCTTCTACCCAAAGTAGCTGGAATACAAGCAGAACCGAGTGTAATGCTGCCATTCAAAAACCGATGATCACGCGGAGTTTCCCCCAGACACAGAGGCCAATTTAGGACAGGCGCTATGTTGATAAATCCGATGTCGAGAATAAATTATCATTGCACAGAATTTCAAGATTATCCAAGATGTCAATACAGTGATAAGAAGCGGATTAGTAAGCAGACTAGCAGATAACGATAACATAATATTTTCTCAAGATGTGATTGATTCACTGATTTAGAAAAAAATAATAATAATGGTATGTACATACATATAGAGTAACAGGGGATCAATAATTCACCCACCCTTTTTAATATGCCTGGTCCGAAAGGGTTGAATTATTCAATTATTACGTACTTCTCAGCTCAATATTTGACCAGGCCCATTGTTTTCAAATAAGAGACTCGAGTTGCTAAATATAATTTCACACTTGACGAGTGGGATCATTTCGTTCCGAAATACATTTCTAGTAAATTTGACCCAATTGGGACACATTTCCCGAGAAAGATAGAGGAAAAACAATGTAATGGAGAGCTGTTTCATTTAATAGCTGCTTTTTTTACTTCGAATTCCTACTTGAATAGCGATTGTGTTTTAAAGAAAGGTGCTCGTATTGTGAATAGCGAGTAACCAGTTTTTTTAAGCAAATAAGATACTTGGATTCGGCCTTAATGATTTACATTGCAATTATTTTTAAATGACCGTCAAAAGCCAAGGACAACTAGTATTTAAATATATGCAAAGCATGCGAACGACGGTTTTTTGATGTTCTAAAAATGGTTGGATGGCGTATGTTGTCACTTATCACTAATAGCAATTATTGTTTATCAGATGATTGAATTGAATAAGGCTACTGGCGTATGTTGTTTTTGGATTATGTGTTTGTATTATAAATCAAAAGTGTCCACGTACACTGTCTTACATTTTGGAACGCCTCTTTCTGTTAAAAATGATTACTATCACGTGCATTTTGTTAATAAGAGTGTAAAGCACGTCATAACTTTCTCACATAGCATCTGTTTAGCTTCATACAAACAATTTGTTATTATAACAAAAAATAATTTTGACTTAGTCTATATTCTTAGTTTTTTGTGCAATTTCCACCTGTGTAGTTATTATTGCCAGAGCATCATCGCAAACAAACATTTTGTTGACTTTAGAGTTTTTATAACGAAGAAACATTAGCCGTATATAAAAGTGTGACGTTCATTGTCTAAATTACGAACCATCCTAGCTGTTTGTTTGCTGCCAGTTTCTTATTTTAGTGCCATCCTAGTTTTCATATGCTGACCAGTTTTTCCAATCTACCATGAAAAGAGGGAATTCAAAGAAAGGGACTCCAGCTAGAGGGCAGGGGGTCAAACGACGAAGAATGGCCGACCCTAAGGAGAAGGAATAAGCTATAGATAGTGTAGTTAATCCAAGAACATCTGGTGAGTCGGTTATAGATTTTAGTAGTGACCCAGGGCCCTCCATAACGTCAACTGGGACAGAATCTAACATATTTAACGAAAACATTCAGTTTTCACAAAGCCTTCCCTGTCTTGAGGAAGGTTTGTTTGACCAAATCGGGTGTTATGTACCCATGAAACTAAAAGATAAGATTTGGAAACATGAATTTATCGACCTAAATTTGTTGATTAAATCTCCTAGAGAACTGGCAAATTTTCCTGACCATGAAGGCGATTTAGTTGTAAAAGGAGGTCACATGCGGATTGAATCTTTACCATGTCACGCTCTACCAAATATACACACATGGACAAGCGCTTTCATGATTTATATGAGTATTTTGCTAGAGAAACAGAGTTCTTTGGCTCAAGAATTGCTAAAGTACATGAGAGATATTCGTTTTGCAGCAAATAAGTCACACGGTTGGGGAACATACGATGAGCAATTCAGACTTCGCAAAACAACGACACAACACTAAAATGTAACACACACAGAAACGGAGGAAGCATCAGACAAAATCCCACGAGAATAACAAATATAACATCAAAACCAAATACATGAATTTGGGACAGACAAGTACCGTGACACGTCTTATCGCAATGTGAAATTAACATTACCATCATTACGACAGATTACAGACGCTCTACCTAGTATTTGTTCATCTACTTATGAATCTTTATTATTTAAATCTTCATTTTTTTGGGCATTTTTCGCTATATTACGTGTAAGTGAATTTACGACAAAAAATAAATCTGATTCTAATACCGTGGCACTGCAATTGTCGGATGTGGTCGTGTCAGGTTGTCAATTAAAAATTAACATTAAGAAAAGTAAAACAGATCAAAGAGGTTATTCAACGTTCACTGTGATAAATAAATACAGAGATAACGCGAGCGTTTGCCCTGTGTTAACCTTAAAGAAATATTTAGCTGCACGTCCTACGGCTTCAGGCTGTAATCTTTTATTTATGCATTTTGACAGGTCACCGCTAACCCGTTATCAACTGTCAGCTATGCTAATAAAGTCAGTTAATGTTTGTAACATTCCAAACCCTAACCTTTTGAAAACGCATTCATTTAGAATTGGAGCCGCCACAGAGGCGAGCAAACGTGGTATGAATGACGAAGCTATTAAAAAATGGGGAAGGTGGTCGTCAGGTGCATTTGAGCGTTACATCAGGATTCCTTGGTGAAAATAATTTCAAAATTTTCAATTTCTTTATATGTACATATAGACCAAAGTAAACAACATTGTAACAAACTCCTTAAATAGTTTTTGGTTTGTAGGTCATAAGTTGCAGTCAACTGTTTGGATAATGGGATCTTATATTCCCCATTGGGCTGGCATAACAGCTGCTAGCCGATCTGGTTGGAAAAAACTTAATTTGGATAGGCTAGGGGTACAAGTTAAATGGATAACTAAATCAGGAATGAAATGGAAAGATCTGGATTCATCTTTTGAAAGTGAAATTAAAAAGTGGCCAGCCCTTAATTATATATGTATACATCTAGGTGCAAATGATTTAGTATTTATGAAATCAAAAGAGCTAATAGAGAACATCAAATGTTCAATTTTGAGAATAAAGGTTTTTGCACCTGACATCAGAATAATATGGTCAGACATTTTACCAAGGCCCTATTGGCATGGATCATTAAGGCCAAAGTTAGTGGAAATAGCTAGAAGAAGAGTCAATTGTGCCGTAAGATCGTTTATAAAGACCGAAGGCCAATATATTTCGAGGTATCCAGCTATCAAAGCCTCTGAACACAATTTATTTAGACATGACAGCTGCCACCTGTCACAAGTCGGTATTGGCATTTTCTTAAATAACATTCAGGGTGCCATTGAAACTTTCGTACTCGGTGTTGCTAAGGTTTTCCCACCAGATAAATGAGCGCAGAGAATGTTTGGCGGTGAATGGGGATTTATAAGACCCCCATTCATTTGGCCGTCCAGGGAGACAATAAACAGACTTGGAACTGTCCCCCTCTGGCACATATCTCTACTATTATATTTCTGTGTTATGGTAAAGAAAATTAATCACCGCCTTCATTTATCAGATTTGATTTCGTTCAAAGTAATCAGTACGATATTTTACGTTTGAAGTTAGATTCATAACAAACCTGACATAGTTTTATAATATAGTTAATTGCTACCTCAGTTTTATATTAATAAGAATTAAAATGTGCTTTGTTATTAAATGCAATATCAGTATTTAGTTCTAATATATAATCTTAAATTAATCCTAATTCTAATGACGTCATTTTTTCGTCATTTTTCATTTTTTGATGCTCTGTTTTACTAATTCTAATGACGTCATTTTTTCGTCATTTTTCAGTTTCAAATAGGACGTCACTTGGCGTAGAGGTTTAAACGTATTCGGATGTGTCTACTTTTGTGTTTCAAATGTCTGGTTATGTAAATGTATTTCAGTTGTTTCCTGTAATTAGTTAATACTTCAGCTTTATCATGTACATCTTTTGAATATTCATTTTATTAAATTTACTGTTTGCAAAAGTATAAATTACTCTAAATTATAGGGATTTTCTGGTAACTTAACGGAAAACCCTTGCCGTTTTTGGCACAACCTTTTTGATCTTTTGGTCCTCGATGCTGTTCAACTTTGTACTCGTTTCGGCTTTCAAACTTTTGTATCTGTGCGTCACACATAGGTCTTGTGTGGACAAAATACACTTCTGGCGTATTAAAATTTTGAACTTGTTGCCTTTTGTTGACTGTTGTTCGTGTGATTCTTTGTCAATTGTGTTCTCCAATTTATTTATATTGTAGTCCTGTGTTGTCATGTTGATGTTATATTTCACATGGCCATAAAAGTGCGAGGTTTGGCATGCCACAAAACCAGGTTCAACCCACCATTTTTTCCTTTAAAAATGCCCTGTACCAAGTCAGGAATATGGTCATTGTTATATTATAGTTCGTTTCTGTGTGTATTACATTATAACGTTGTGTCGTTTGTTTTCTCTTATTTTTGAGTGTAAATTCACATTGCGATAAGACGTGTCACGGTACTTGTCTATCCCAAATTCATGTATTTGGTTTTGATGTTATATATATATGTTATATTTGTTATTCTCGTGGGATTTTGTCTATATGTGTTACATTTTAGTGTTATGTCGTTGTTCTCCTCTTATATTTAATGCGTTTCCCTCGGTTTTAGTTTGTTATCCCGATTTTGTTTTTTGTCCATGGATTTATGAGTTTTGAACAGCGGTATACTACTGTTGCCTTTATTTATCTACCCGACTGGCTCTTTAGTGGATGATATCATATAATTTCCTAGGGTTCACTCTTGTCATCAAGAGGAATCCCCTCCACTTCTGGTATCAGAAGGGAGGTGTCATCTCCGCAGTACCATAATTCAGGTTGTTTGCATTTAAAAAATCAGAGAGACTGTTGTATCCACAGGTCTTTGTAAACAGAGGGGGGTTCTCTGTCCAGTCCATTCTTGCTCGTAGGAGGGATGTTTTGACACTTATGTTATCATAGGGTCACCGATATGCTCTTTTCAATCCTTTGGCTATCGGTATGTTTGTCTCCCTGGAACTGGTTAAACATTTTATCTGCGGCCTATCAAATATCCACACATACATATTTGTACATATATTTGTTGTATTATTAGTAATAAATATTCTATATTCTTTCTACAATTTGTATTGTCTGTTTTTCAGCGTCAGTAGTTCGTTTAAGAATAGCAATTATTGTTTATCAGATGATTGAATTTAATAAGGCTACTGGCGTATGTAATTTTTGGATTATGTGTTTGTATTATAAATCAAAAGTGTCCACGTATACTGTCTTACATTTTGGAACGCCTCTTTCTGTTGAGAATGATTACTATCACGTGCATTTTGTTATAAGAGTGTAAAGCACGTTATAACATTCTCACATAGCATCTGTTTAGCTTCATACAAACAATTTGTTATAACAAAAAGTCCCACCCAAGCCTCCCAATAAATCTATTTTTAAATATTTTAATTACTACTTATCTGTTATATCTTATTGTAGTGAATGCAAATTACAGAAAAAACCCATGTTTAACATTCTAAATGAGTCTCATTTGACTCGTTTTTCGGTTTATTACCATACATAAGAAATTCCTTTTTCGTGGTGTTAAAGACCAAACACTTGCACATTCGTTAATATTTTAAAATAGATGGAGCATCACATTTGAACAGAATGTCGGATACAGAAATAAAAGTTGGGTGTTTGGTGCATACACCAGCTACATTCGTATTTGGTAAATAATTTAGATATGGAGAGCATAAACACATATTCTACACGTTTTGTATTAATTTCAAGCAAAACTTTATTTTTGTTGAGCCAACGAATTCAATCGCAAAAAGCTTTCCATGTGGATAACAATCCGGCGTCAGGGGCATGTTTAGCCGACCTCTTTAGATGTTAATATTTCAGAAGGTAGAATACCTGGACTTTTCATATTTTGTTTGTTATGTCTTATGTTATAAAGTTTCTGTCTGTCTTGGACATTCTCTTCTTTTTCATGGTTCAGTGAATAAAATTGTGTAATGATTTTTAGCATTCTTAATTTCTCTCTTATTATGAGTAATATGATAATTATATTTGGTATGTGCATTCCTTGAAAGGTCCCAGTACCCGTCAGACAAATTTCGTGGTTAAGTCCATATCTAATTTACTAGAAGCAGTAGGTCTTCTGTATTTGGTGTATGGAATAATTGACATTTGAGTTGTACATGCTTAAATGGTAGGTGTCGGCTGACCTCTTAATTTTTAAGGTTCAGTGGTTAACCTTAAAAGTTTTTGCTTGTTCTTTTTTTTCGTGTGCAAGAGATCAAGCAATATGTCAACTACTAGGATATTGGGTTATGAGATTATTTTTCGATATTCATGTCAGTCTGACATGTTTTATATGACCTTGACCTTATTTCGAAGCATTTCATTGCTCAAGATTGATTTATTTTGAATTTGTTAGTTTTTCTTACATTGTAAGCAAACGGTCAACTACATTTGGTGTATGTAACGATTTCAAGGTGTATATGTCTGACTTAAAATTATCATCTGACCAGTTAGTGGTAAAAGTTAAAGTGTTTGCCTGTTCTTATAGTGTATCAAGATATCAATATTGATTTATTTTGTATTTTGTCTGTTTTTCTCACATTATTAGCAACGGTCAACTACATAAGATGTTGAACGATTGTAAGGTGTATATGTCTGACTTGAAATTCTCATCTGACCATGGCCTTATTTTCAAGGTTCATTGATCAATCTTTAAGTTTTTGTGTTGTTTGTTTAGTGTTTTTCTTAGATACTTGATGTAATTTGTAAACTTTATTGAAAGCACATTATGGTTGTAAGGAGTATATGCCAGTCTCGCATTATTCACATGACCTTAACCTCATATTCAGGGTTTAATGATCAATGTTAAGTTTCATGGTTAAGTTTGTCTTCAAAAAAGTTCCATTAAAAATTAGAAGCGTATATGGTGTACTAGTACCGAATGGTGTATATATTATAACCCCTGTTTGGTTTTTGTAGTCCTTGAAATCGTTTTCGTTTAAATTGTTGTGATACTTATTGCAAAGCTTAAAATTTAACACTATTCACATAATATCAGTGGTAAGTAAAGCAGGTGAGACATTTGTTGACATTTGTTGTCATAGTAGAACTGCACACTGTCGTATTTTAATAGTTCAAGAGATCGTCTATTGTTGATCTGACCAACAGAAATGTCTATCGAGTATTTAGGGGCTCAAAACTTTGAATACAGTCGAAAGGTTGTTTTTTTCATATGTATTGACAGTGAGGGATGAAATGTGACGTTGCACTGTAGCTTTTGGCATTTGTTAGATAATCAGGATTAAAGACGAAAAAAATAATGGCCGTGTTATTTGCCATTCTAATATAACAACTCGAGAAAGAGATGTGTTTTACTGGCTCAGAAACGATGGAGGTAACTTGTCAGTCAGAGGTAATGACCCTATAATTCTACGTTAGATCACATGCCAGCATATAGCCTGTGGTACCACAGCAAAGTTGTGTTTTTTATGATAGGTCTCCTCTTGTATACCAGAGCAGCCGGTTCATTACTTCTACCTGTTTTGAATTATTTTATTCTCCGAAAACCCGGGGAAAGCATCATTAAGGTAATGGCCTATCGTAAGTGTGGGGTCGTGCTCCTCGTTCACTCTAATTCCACTAGAGGAACTTGTGTTACTTCTGTTACCAAAATAGCACCTTCTTTCCAATATTACAAATGCCTGCGGTTTGTATCGTCTTGCCAGACCTCGTTTACTGTTTATTTTCCTGCGGCCGATATTATTCTACATAGTATTTCTTGAAATATTCAAGTCTTGGATCAGAATGAAGATGTGGATTGATTGCTTAATTCCACATAGTGTTTCTTGAATTGTTCAAATCTTGGATCAGAATGTAGATGTGGATGTATTGCCTATGAGACAACCCAACTGTTTTAACTGGGTGTAGACAACAAAAGTTGACCGAACAACCTTCAATAATGACCGAAAGTCATATCACTTGCGGTCGAATTATTCCACACAGTATGTCTTGGATTATTTATATCTTCAAATAATGAGAATAAATGACTAAAAGCTCACCGTTGGGAAATTTAATGACATGATACATATATGTAATAATAACTATTTTGAGAGAAAAAAAAACCTATTTAAACCATTTCCCAAGTTCAGGCTACGAGATGTTGTTTAAACATGGCACGTACTTTGGCATATCCCTGGTTCATAAACTCTTTGATCAGACACTTGTGACGTTTTACATGGTTTGAGTATGAGCTACAAACTGTTGAATACCGCATAAGTTTTGAAATGTATATTTCAAATACAGGTGAAGCTGATATATTGATATCTAGGTTGGGGAAATTTCAATGTGATTAATAACTGCACTCCCCCCTCCAGACAGAATCACAAAATCGATTACTACAAATCCGACGAACGTTTAATTTTTGAAATAATAGGCAAACATTATATCCACCTGTTCTTTAAAAAAAATCACAAATGTGAAGGGGAAGATACCAAAGAGACGTTTAGACCCAGTTCTAAAATAAAAGCCATATCGAGTTGCAAAATGTTTTCGTTATTCGTTGTCTTTGAACGCAATAAAAATATCTGTATTTTTAATGGATATGTCCTATTTCAAAGTGTGACAAATCTTTTGTTACTCGTTTAATTCCGGAATAAGAAGTGCGAAATCTCTCTTTCTTTTATTTTTTCCACTGTTAGTTTACTATTGGAATGAATGGTTGGATGTGTTCTGGATTTAATAAAATGCACAGAATAAAATTTATGGACAATAATAAAATACACTAGCAATTTTTTTTGTACACATAGTATTCCATTTGTAGAAATACCTCAATAAATACTTAACTAAACATATTTTTCTCCCTAACTTAACGATTATTTTTGCAAGACATTTGATTTGTTCTTCCAAATTGGATTATGTCAACATATAAAGCATAGAACATCTGTCTAGTATTATAAGTACGATGCTTACGAACAAAAACAAACCCAATTGTTAACTGCAGCAATTATGTTCAACTGATAACAAATAGCTTTGTTTTAATCTAAAAGAAGGTATCAAGTAATCTTATAAAATATAAATAAGCCCTGATATACAAAATGTATATTATTGAAATTTCAAAAACTTGTTATTACAGTATCAAAAACCAATGACTGTTAAAGTGAAAGAAAAAATAAAAGTTGAAATATACATTATGTTAATCACATTTAGAAGTCCAATACTGTTTGGTTTACATATAACTGATTTGATGATTATCATGTGCTCGTTGTTTCGTTAGAGTTTTGTTAACGTCATCCAAGTGAAGATCAATGTCGTCAACTGTGTTCATCCTTGTTTGACTTGATGTCATCTGGTAGTCCACATCATTGCTACTTGCAGAATAATCTTCAATTGAAACCTTCGACTGTAACCTATAATTATTAAATAAAACACTCAATAAGTTACTTTCAGGTTTAAACATATTGTAGTCCTGTAATATCATGTTGTCATTTCAATGTTATATTTAACATTGCCATTAAAGTGCGAGGTTTGGCATGCCACAAAACCAGGTTCAACCCACCATTTTTATCTTTAAAAATGTCCTGTACCAAGTCAGGAAAATGGCCATTATTATATTATAGTTCGTTTCTGTGTGTGTAACATTTTAACGCTGTGTTTCCGTTGTGTCGTTTGTTTTCTCTTATATTTGAGCGTGAATTCACATAACTATAAGACGTGTCACGGTACTTTTCTATCCCAAATTCATGTATTTGGTTTTGATGTTATATTTGTTATTCTCATCGGATTTTGGTTAATGCTTAGTCCATTTCTGTATATGTTACATTTTAATGTTGTGTCGTTGTTCTCTTCTTATATTTAATGCGTTTCCCTCAGTTTTAGTTTGTTACCCCAATTTTGTTTTTTGTCCATGGATTTACGAGTTTTGAACAGCGGCATACTACTGTTGCCTTTATTAATCGTTCAACAGGAGAAAGGAACATAAATATAACTGTTAGCTTTATCTTGATTTGTAAAATAAGTGTCATGTAGTGAACTGTTATTAACTGCAGTACAGTATGAATTATGCACATTGTTGATGACCACAAAGTAACCTATGATTTCAAACTTCCGCCTCATTTTTTTCTTTTTATAGTTTTCATTATTCTGCAATGAAGAATATACTCACCTCTGACTCTTGTTACCGTACTTGCAGCAAATCAGTCCAATCACTATACAAACAAAAACAAACACAACTCCTATTGAAGCACCAAGTGCTACAAAAATATTGCATTATATAAGAAATAGTATTTGTAGGTTTCTATTTGTCTCAACCAAAAAAAATGTTTTGTTTTACTATTTAGCATTTTGACTGTAATCATATCTTGATAAATACATCTGAAATTAAGTACTGCAAGTCGGACATATGTGTACGGAATCGTGTCTTCGTTATATTCGTTAATGTACGTACATGTATTTAAGATTTTATTTTTAGATAAAAATTAAAAAAAAAGAATTTGTCATGATTTAAATAGGCCTCAGGAGCCAAATGGTGTAAGCAGTTACTACTGTAATTACTAGCACGTCAAACTGAGGTTGTGTGTTCGAACCCGTGCGTGCAGGAGCTTTCGACTGCAACCCTAGTTGACTAGAATTGTTAGTTTTTCTATCGAAGGTCAGTGGTTTTATCTTTGCTCTCCGGCTTCCTTGATCAATAAAAACTGACCGCCATGAAATACAAAAATGTAGCCCAAGAACAGCGCATAGAAGTGGCATGAAATCACAAAAGATAACAATCAAATAGTAATTTAACAGCATAACTATCTTGTTAACATAATCGGGTTCTGGAGAAACAACAGGATTTGTTTTTGAAATTTGGGCTTCGATTTGTTTACAATGTCGTTACTGAATATCCTTTCTCATACAGATTGATGATTGAGGTCACCGACGAGTTCATAGGACAGTTAATTTTTCAGGAAAATAGGTAAACAACCTTAACGAATTTAATCATTTATTTAACATGAAACGTCTTGTAACTTACCTTTTACTATTTCCGATTTCAAATTCGAGGATTCGCAACCAGCCTGAAACATTAACATATATACATTTAAGCACTTAAACTGAGAAGTTTTTGAAAATGAAATTGTATGCACAATTAACATTTTGAAAGTGTTAACCAATTGAAGATAAACACACTTTTTTAATAAAGTGTTAATGGTGAAACTACCTAAAGTGAGTACAAGTGTTGCTCAAATAACAGAACCTATAATTTATATTTGATAATTAAAATATTTGAATTCTAGGTTCTATATACTTATAATTTTGATTTGTCTGCGTCAAACATAATATTTAAAAGTAGAGGTGATATTGACCATCAAAAATGGAATTTTGTTAACGGAAATTAGACGTTGATTGAAAATTGTGAAATATTACCACCTTCCTTTTCGAATACTAGAAGCAATGTTCATGACAAGTATGTATTTATCGGCGCATATTATACACAATTTGATATTTACAACTGTTACATATTGGGTTACAAAACCAATATGGAATAATGAAAGAAAGACCGACATGATGAGAACAATGTTAAAAATATGCAGATACTCAACAAAAACTGTTCACGAAACAAACTCTGGAAACAAACAATACCAAAACGACCACTTTGTGGCCTTACATGCTCAAAATAGGTAACACCATCTGGCTGCATGCGAGTTGTCAAAATACCTTTATGGGTTTGCAAAAATGATTAGATAGTCTTATAAGGGGTTTAAGCACACTTGAGTTGAATCACTTTAACAAATTGGTTCTTGGTGGTCAACATTTAGTTATATATTATATATATATAGCAAATATTTGATAAAATACACATATTTGGATTTGTCATGTAATAATGTGACATTTTGATCTTGTTTAACCTGTCAAATATGTGAACCTTTAATGTCCTGTTTTTCCTGTTACGAGCATTTACGGATACGACTTATTACAATATGATACCGTGTCATGCAGAAAACAATATTCCCTGTGTTTATCGCTCCGAAATAAAGCCCGTTCTTTTTGTGTACTTTTTTAGTTTTAATTCTTATACAAACTATATGTACTTCGGTTAAATTTATTATGCATATTTTGTTTTGTATTTATTTTCACTTACCAGATTAATGCATGTCCTAGTAGTAGAATTACAGGAATAACAAGTTTCGTCATAAATAATGATACTGACAACATCTCCATAATTCTGATTATCATAAGATAGACTGATTTCATATCCTTCCGTAGTCTTATCATTAGATACGGACCTCCTCTTACGATTGTTATGAAGATTTACTGACACCATAAACATACTTCTATATTCGGCCGAATCCGCTTCCCAGTCTGACGTGATAATGATTAGGTCGTCCAATATCTGAAATCAAAATATACAAAATGATGTCTATATCCAGGAAATGCTTTATCTTACAACTCATGTTCACATACTGTACAAGTGAACTCTTGAAAGTTACAAATGGACGTGCTTTTCGTCATTTATTAAAATACACTAAACAAAGATATACATACTCACAGATGACAAGACAAAAAAAAACTTTTAAAATGATGTTGGATGATAATGCAGATCCCAATATTTACCTGATTGTAAGGATTATTAATGGATCGTCGTCGAGGTTTTTCTTGACTTGAACATTTTTTACCTTACCGCACTGGCATCATCAACTCTGAAACTTATACTATGTCACTGGTCGAGGAATTAACTTAATTGTTTAAACATCTGTTAATTTTGATTTCATACTACAAATTATAATTGGTGACAACTTCAAATGAAGTGAATTATTGTCACAGACAACATTCATAACCACATGCTCATTTACAAAAAACGATGATCATATTACCTCTTAATCTTTCATGGTTAGCGGATTTTCATGGGACTTGTGCTTTTCACCTGTAGTTTTTTTTCGAGAAATGTTTTGTAAACTTTTTTGGTTTTATTTTCTTTGTTGTTTTTTTTTTGTTGTTTTTTTGTGTTCGACTATCAGACGTTGATTGTTGTTTGGTTTCTGCTCTTTCTCTTTGTCTTTAATAGACAGAGAAAACAGTACACATCGACATCACCATAGCAGAAATATGCATGCTCACGAATTAACGGTTGATGTCAATTTTTAGCACTGTAAAAGTATTTCTGTTTTATCAGATTAAATTCAGTCGAAACTGTTGAAAACTAAACATTAATATCAGGTGAAGTTTATATTTCTTTCAACTCAAATCAAACTTAAAATCAAACTAATTACAAATTATAAAATATGTTTATCAAACTCTGTCAAGATATAAAGGTTAAAATGTGCCTTTTTAAATATAATCTTTTTTCCAGATGAAAGTGTCCATAGTAGTGTTACGGTGTTTGTACCACAATCACTGTAACCATATACATATGTAATAATAAAGTGATGACTTAAGGTTTTTCACATGATAAGACATTTCTTTAACACACATGTACAATACATGTATTCATTAAGCATACGTATATTTGTAATTATGATCTGCTGTTTAGAGTAACGAAACGTTTTATTGTTAAAAAAATTGGAATTTAGGTTTGAACATATACCTGAAAATGTCTGATTCTGTACCAAACTGTTTCTGATAGCATGTCAACGTAAACATTTGTCTTTTGACAGGAACGTGTAGCAGTTGAACATAATCCATAAGATGGCAGACTGATATTTTTCGGGGGTGAAGCTACACTGTGTGAGCAGTCATCGCCAATGAATCCATCAAAACAGATACATACAGCTGAATAATAAAAAAAACATATACTGTATAAGATCCGTATAAATATCTATCTAACGAGAGTGTGCATAATACATTCAGTATGAAGCAATGTATTATGATACTACAAAATAAAGATAAATCGATGTTGATTTCATTAAGTTAACATAAAATGAACTGTATAGTGTTTCAATGCAGGACGCGCAATTGTCACCATAAAAATTTCCCCAATACGACGTGTTTCTAGTTCCTTCTACTCTACAAGTTTGTGTAAAAAAAAAGGCCATATCAGTTTTAACTGTACTTGATTAGTGCAATTCCAGTTAAGAATTATACTTAGGGCTGTTTTTTTTCCAAACATCATCACTTTCATAAACATGTGTAACCATGGACACTCGATACATTAACTAACATTTATTTCAGTAGTATAAAACATGCAACTATGGTCTGGCACTGCGTAAAATAAATCAAAACAGTAAGCGAACTCAATATACATGATATACTCAACACACTTTATATAAGTTATAAGTCTACCTATTGTACAATTGCCATGACCGCTACAATTGCCTGGACACAGTTTAGCAGAGATATATTCCAAAATTGTTTGATTTCCTTCTGTTGAATTGAACAAATAAAGCGATTCATTTTTCTGAATTTCTGTCATGATGTTTATAACCATTGCTTCAATTGTATCCTTCAGGAAAACTGTATTTCCAGTTAGCTGCAAAGATAAGATGTAGTTTGAAAACTAGTAAAAGTAGAAATGTGATTGCAACAATATACATGATTTGTTGTGATGATCATGCTTCAAAATGTTTAAGTTGCAAAACTATCCGAATATGACCCATGTCTGATATCAGTTATTCAATACTGTCAAACGATTTGTGGATTAGGTAAAGACATTATTATGAAAGAGGGACGAAAAATACCAAAGGGACAGTCAAACTCATAAATCTAAAACAAACTGACAACGCCATGGCTAAAAATGAAAAAGACAAACAGAAAAACAATGGTACACATGACACAACATAGAAAACTAAAGAATAAACAACACGAACCCCACCAAAAACTAGGGGTGATCTCAGGTGCTCCGGAAGGGTAAGCAGATCCTGCTCCACATGTGGCACCCGTCGTGTTGCTTATGTGATTACAAATCCGGTAAATAGTCTAATTCGGTAGGTCACATTCATGAAAGGGAAGGGGATTGTAGTAACGACGTAAGGAACACATCCGATATCATTTGTGAAACGGTTATTCCATAACGGTCAACCAACTCGTGATGGCGTCCGTAAAATTTACGAAAAGATGATTTCAACTTCACCATTTGGAACTCTTGGTTTAATAGCTTCCTTGTGAGCAGTAACCCTCTATCAGGAAAATCATTATAGGAAATGCAAGCACGGGAATATCGTATCAATTGGGAGATATATACCCCGTATGCAGGTGTTGCTGGAATGTTGCTACTTAGAAATGGAAAGTTCACAATTGGAAAGCTGAAATCATCTCTTTTGTCGTGAAGTTTTGTTTTCAACCGACCCTCATTGTCAATTTCTAGATGTAAGTCAAGATATGAAGCCGACTTAACTGTAACTGTAGTATCCTTTATCTCCAATTCGATGGGATAGATGCGTTCCACATAGTCACCAAATTTTGAATTGTTTAGTGAAAGAACGTCATCTATATAGCGGAAAGTAGAGTTAAAGGGTATTGCTAACTTCTTATCTTTCTTCCTAAGAAGTTCCTGCATGAAGTCAGCCTCATAATAATAAAGAAACAAGTCGGCAAGTAGAGGGGCACAGTTTGTTCCCATTGGGATGCCGACAGTCTGTTGAAAAACACGTCCTCCAAACGTTACAAATATGTTGTCAATCAAGAAATCAAGCATTTTGATAATATCGGTTTCAGAGAATTTTTTGTTTGAATCAGAGAAAAGTCAAATGTTTCAATACTGTAACAAGATGAAAGAGAGTTAGATTGTATGTACTCTAAAAGATCTTTGGAATTTTTGAAGTATCCACATCTGATTCACGCCACCTCTAGAATAGGCAGTTTCACAATAATTTTGAAGCCCGTCTTTGATTGCTGATAAAATAGATGTTAATAATTTAGAAAGAAGTTTCGTGGAGCACTTGGAAGACCCAGCAATATACCGTTGTTTGTAAGGACACTTATGTAGTTTAGGTATCCAATACAGTGATGGAAGATCCCGTTCTTGATCTTTGGTTGAAATACCAAAGGAACAAAGAACAGACCTATGATTATCCAGGATTTCCTCTTTGGTAAGTGTCGTGAGGGTATATGTTGAGTTTCCAAGTGAATTGTCTATACCTAATTCGTTTATATGAATTATATATGAGATTGCAGATCAGTAATTTGAGATATAGAATATGTTTCAAGGATATTTGTGTTAATCCTTCTTAGCGTTTGAATATTAAGAAAATGGTTACCTATGAAGCCTTGTGTGAAAAACACACAAACACAGATGAAAAAAAATGGGTTGTGATATTCTTTCCAATGTGTTGAAAATAATGCTTACACACATGACATTCATGTATGAGAAATTTGTCTAATTGGCTATACTACCACATTATTTTTATGTTTAGAGTTGTGTGTTAATTATAAAAAATTTGAATGTGACCTTAATAATCTAGCAAATTGATAGCTTGCATACAATTGTTATTGATAATGAGTACACATTCCGTAACAAAACTGGGATAAATGTACTAGTCAAGAAGAATTTCCATTGTTACATTGGAGGTTAGCATATAAAAATGGTAAGGTATCACCGCGTATGTTACATACTACCATTAACGAAAGTTGCAAAATACAGCGAATCGTCTCATCAATTAACAACACTTAAACATAAATAAAAAAAGTCATTCAAAAGTAAGAAAGACAATAAGATTAAATAGAATAGTTTAAACGTTCGGTTGAATATGTTATTTTTTCTGTGCTTGTATCATACGTCCGACATTAATTATTAATATTACCTCAATGTCTTTCACACAACCAATAATGTAATTAGCCCGCTGTAAGTCTGCAAAATCGCCGTATAAATCAGAAGGTAATGTGTTATTAATAACAGCAAGACATTCCTGATAAGCATGTATTTCTGTCCATCCATTTCTGAATGTTTGTTGAACCTAGAGAATAATTTTACAGATATAAACGTAAAGCCATTGACATTATTGATCTATTAATACACCGCTAAAACTTAATATTTCCAGGTCCCTGTTCGTATTGTGATGTGAAACAACGAAAGTGAATAGAAAAGGAGCTATAGACTAAAACAAGCTGTTTGTTATATAGCTTATTGTTATGCGTTTACTTTTCTACATTGGCTAGAGGTATAGGGGGAGGGTTGAGATCTCATAAACATGTTTAACCCCGCCGCAATTTTGCGCCTGTCCCAAGGCAGGAGCCTCTGGCCTTTGTTCGTCTTGTTTGATTTTTAATTTTTGTTTCTTGTGTATAATTCGGAGTTAAGTATGACGTCCATTATCACTGTATTAGTATACATATTTTTAGGGGCCACCTACGGGTGCGGGAATTCTCGCTACATTGAAGACCCATTGGTGGCCTTCAGCTGTTGTCTGCTCTATGGTCGGGTTGTTGTCGCTTTGACAATTCCCCATTTTCTTTCTCAATCTTATTTGTTGGTCAGATAATGAAAAATAAATCTGTAGTATTGTGATAAAAAATCAATCTAATAACGATTAAACAATTAACCCTTACAGAAATCTTAGATACTTTCATGTTACAAGCAAAATTATAACAAAGTATACACATTATATATTAATACATACAACTTTGTCTGTATTGTTAACATCTTCATCAAATGTCAGTGATAGAAACTCGATCACATCATCATTGTCATTAGTACTCCTTCTGACAATTTCACGGGAAGCAGTCGATCGTTTCGTCGTTTTTGATACAGAACAGGATGTTTGATAAGCATTCACGGTGTTGTCTAACGATTTTGATGGACAATACTCAGTTCTCTCAGTAAGATTGCAGTGTACAGTATAAAACTCGTCAAATGAATCAGTGCTTTTGGCTTGTTTCTCGCAAGCACAGTACGTTGAACCTGCATTGTTAATATATTCACTGCTGTAAGTGTCAATAGTATAACTATTGCTGATAAATGTCGGTGTTTCCACAAACATCTGTTCATCTGTCATGTCAGTTGTAATTCTGAGATAAAAAAAAATAACATACATATATAGGATATACCAATATTGTAATTAGATCTCTGAATATAGTTTACATTAGCACTAATATCGATTTTGTCATTAGCAAATTAAAACATAACTAAATTATATTTTGTTTAGGAGGGATGTAAAGAGACACACAAACGTTAATTTGTATCTCTAAAGTAGTCGTTACTCACTATCATACTACATGTCAATACATTAATTGTTTGGCATTGCACAAGTCATGTCTTCTCTGACTGTTCATAACGTTAAAATACTAAAT
Organism: Mytilus edulis; assembly: GCF_963676685.1. Taxonomy (NCBI): domain Eukaryota; kingdom Metazoa; phylum Mollusca; class Bivalvia; order Mytilida; family Mytilidae; genus Mytilus; species Mytilus edulis. The sequence continues at coordinate 57,603,508 of NC_092349.1, read as the reverse complement.
CCCTGGGATGTGTTTTAGTTGATTTTAGTCTCTGATGCATGATTTTTTTTGTATTAATATTGTTTTTGGCTTTTAACTAGCTTTCAGTAACTGCGAGTACTCTCAAATCGTATTTTCTTTTTACCTGTTGATACTGTTTACAATGTTTTTTTGTTATTTTATATTATTATGATATTGTCCATATGCCAGCATTGATTATTTAGAATATCTACTAATTTTCACTTCTTCATACTGCATTTGTATGAACATAAAGATAATTCTCCTTAAATCTGCACAGGGAAGTTTTAGCTATCTCTTATTGTATAGTGGTATTGTTGATATTCACCCCAATTTGTATCTAGTGTTAAATTATATATTTACAAAATGTATATGAATTTTCTTTGTATTCCTAATTCATTTAATTAATGGAAGAATTTTATACACATAAGTAGTATACATAAAACGACAGAGTTATTTTTCATTAACCTGCAGATATTATTAAAACCGTTTTTTTTTCAAAAGTGTTTATTTTCGAAGGGTTCAATTTTTCGCGGTGGTGACTTGCCATGTCTTTGTTTGTACTTACATGTTTGCTTTTTGGAGTTGAATGTTTGTCCCTAATATTTTTTTTTTAACTGTGCATTTGCATTCAGGTATGGCAGATCAAATGTTTTTTGATTAAGTTAAACCTTCCAATTGATATTTTATCGTGTGTTTTTCTATGTTGTGATGTTATGCTATTGTTTAGAAAAAAGAAAAAGGTTTGGTACCATTAAAACGTTTAATCTTGCTGCAAATGATGTACAGAAGTTGTTTGTTTATGTAATTTATACGTGTTTCTCGTTTGTCGTTTTTTATATAGATTAGACCGTTGGTTTACCGGTTTGAAGGGTTTTACACTAGTAATTTTAGGGCCCTTTATAGCTTTTGTTCGGTGTGAGCCAAGGTTCCGTGTTGAAGGCCGTACATTGACTTATAATGATTTACTTTTATAAATTATTATTTGGATGGAGAGTTGTCTCATTGGCACTCACACCACATCTTCCTATATCTATATTCATCATTATTATTAGAAAAGAATGTCTTCATCGATATTTTTAACCAGCACATAAAGACAATCGATGTTTTAAGTTGAACAATGTTAGAAAGGTTAAAACGATTCGATCCATGATCAAGACCCTTTTATCTTTTTTTGTATCTCGATGTGGTAAGAAAATATGTACAAGAAAAGCACTTGTATATTAATGAAGGGAATATAATGACACGTGTTTACACAATTACGGCAAAAACTGAAAATGTCTTAAACGGTAGGATGCGACGTAACAATTATTTAAAATAAGATTTAAAATGCACTTTTCTTGTAAATTGTAGAACGGATATTATGTGTTTCAATTTAGTGTTACATGTTGTTGGTGTGCCTGAGTTTTAAATGGGCAACAGATACACAAAAAAGTTTGCATTTGTAATAAGTTCAATTCCTTTTCGGTGCATGTTTTTCAAATCTATAATTTTGAAGTCAGTGTATCATGTGTAGACAATCGACTATATTGTTCAAAATACAGAATGCTGATATTTTTCGAGAAGCAACAGTGATTACTGTGTTGTATAATATACCTGGTTTTACAAAATGACAGAATAATAAAGTTTAAATAATAAACAGAACTATAACTGCCTGTGTACAAACCTCCAGGAACGAGCAAAATCTTGATCATCATTAACTGGACCATTTGTACGGTGAGTGTAGTCATCTGAAGGGTCCATTGTAATACTGGGAACTCCACAAAGACCTTTCACTCTATCAATATCATACACAGAAGGTTTAATAGTAACGGATCCGATGAATCTTGACCATCTAGATATAGTTATCGTAATTTCCGTGCCAGAGGGAATGGTGATCTGAAATTTAATCGATTAATCTGTATTTCAATTATCGTAATACAAAAGGGATGTGGTATGACTTTTGATGTGACATATAGAATATTGCGGATTAAGACATGCTTGACGGTGCTGTATTCTCATTTTACCTAGACAAAGAAGTGAAAGCACGTTACCAGTTTGAAATCAGATCAGCACGAAACACAATTTACATTATACATACAACATACAACAAAAATCAATATAACAGTACTGATAGTCATGATCACTTGAAACCAGGTAAAAGCCAAACACACCAACTTCTGATATATTCACGATTAAATCGTTTACACCATTTTTCACTTTTTTCTATTTAAAGAACATGTGTTTTTTGTATAAATGATCCAAATACACGGTTATCAGTTTTGTTAAAATGTACAAATGTCCCTGCTAGTGAATTTTGTATAAACTAATTACTAATCGTGCAGAACGATTCAGGATACATTTCCTAGGATGACCTTTGGTTATGCAACCGTTGAAAAGCTTGAAGTGGAAAACCAAAAAGTTTGACATTATACCTTTTTTTATATTCAAGTTTGAATTCATTTAACTGTGTTAATATCTGGGGAATGATCTAGATATCAAGCAACATATATAGGTCCGGTACCTTTGATCTTAAGTTTGGAATACATCAATTCACTTTATAATAAGACAATGAGATACATGACATAATCGATATGTCTGAAAGTTAGATTAAACAATATTTATTTGGTTAACTGTAGCATTTTAAAAATGATATATGTACTTATAAATACCTTGTACTTGTTCCCGGTGTGCTCGATTAAAAAGTCGTTGTCATTGCAAGAGTCAAGTTGCGTGATTGGTGCATCAAGTAAAGACTTGCTGGTTCGTGAAATTGTTTTACATGTACGAATTACAAAACGAGAGTTTCGACTTCTTATCGCTATACCACAATGACATGATGACCCCTCCCATCCAAAACCACAATTTGTAAACAAAGCATGAACCTACAAACGAAAAAGGTAAAAAACTGTTTAAATTTTAATTATTTCTATTTTACTTTATGTCTTGATTATTTTGCTTTTCAAATGGGTATGTGCTCAAACGAAAAAGGATGACTGTTTCTATACAAGGAAATGAAAAGGATAAACAACAGAACTGAGTGTTTGGAATGTAGAGAAAAGTATAGTTCAAAACTCATAACATTTATATACACTATAGCTAAGTATGTTTAAGTATCGTCTATTTTACTATTCTGTTTGAAACATTTCTAAATATGTGATTTAAATCAAAAGTGCTTTCTAAATATACCATACTCTTTATTAAATATGAACATAATATACAGCTTTAAAAAAAAGAAATCCCGATTTAAGCTTGTAGTTTCCCCCGTTTTTTAGATTTAATATTAAAGCACATTTGTTAATTCCGGTATTTCTTTCTAAGTAACGAATCACTGCAGAATGAAAGAAGATACTTTCCTTTACATCAGAAGAAATAATCTGCAAAGTCAAAAATTCAGCAACCAATGACAATGCAATTAAAAGCCTATAATGAAAATTATTCTTGCTGTACAGTTAAGGAATTTTATAAGGTCAAGGAACCATAGTTTAGCCCTTCCTCATATCTGCTATTCTAACAGAAAAATCACTTTCGGCAGATAATGAGCAAAAAATAGAATATCATAACGCTACAGGATATATTTTTCTTGTCGTTGTCATATTTTATATGTTATACTTTTGAATCGACAGTTTCAGAAATGTGACAATTATGACATTCTTTACACTCTACAAAAGAAAATCAAATAATGTGTCTCACTTTTTACGTTGCGAATACGCATATGGTGGTTACATATTTTTATCGGATTAATTACCATAAAGGACACTTCATTGATAAGTTTGTTTCAAACACCTATCTTTAGATGGACGTGTCAATTATAAGCGAACCGCTTATGCTTCGCCAAGTCAAGTGAAATAACTCATATAATAAATATCCCAAACAAACAAATTTTATTCTTTCTCAGTAAAAGTACTTACACATTTACAATGGATTGAAGCGTTTAACGAAGTGAACATTGATAAAGAGTTGATATATAAGAGACCAATTGACTCAGACATTAGCAACTATATGTCACCGTACGCTCTTCATTGCCGACGGGATTGTATACAAACCACGACATATTTTTGCCTTTATTTGTCAATCGCAAGAAATTGATCAACGAACTTGAACACTGTGTGATCCTCATAATGGTTGTCACCCATTAAATAGGAGCTGTAGACTGCTTCGGAGCACCTGTCTTTAGCGATTTCATTGGTTTGTGACCTTGCATGTCTTTCATCAGTATTTAGGTTTGCCTTTCTTTGATATATGGAAATATGAGCCAGTCAATTACCGCACTGAGCCCTGGATACGATTTGTTTTTATTATCATATTTCAATTATCTTTTAAAGAATAAGAAAACAAGAATAAATACCCAATAAGGTCCTCTGTCATTTTTGTACATGACAAATTCGCCGACGTCCATAAAATGGTAGTACCTTCCATCAAAGGTACTGATGTGCGGATCATTTACAGACTGGCAAAGTCTATTTGTTAAAACTGTATCTTTATCTAGTACAGTTACCTTAAAATGTAATGAAATTATTCAGAACAATGTAGATATAATACATTTACAGTTATAATCAATATCAGTTTAATGGCATTTCATAGTATTGTTTATGGGATACTATAGATATGAAAGGGAAAAAAATAATCTGCCTAACGCGATTAAAAAGAATAAAAAATCAGAAAGTGTCCATCATGGTAGCCTTTGTCATATAACATGGTTATCAAAAAATGCATGAAGATAACGCGAAGTAACAATCCCAAAAAACTAGAATTAACATGATTATCAATTTGAATAAAAGGAAAACAATTATTTGCAAACCTTAATGTCATGAATGTTGATGTTCTTCCAAATGTCATTGAAGGTTGAAATAGTACCCGTGGAAATACGAATGTTTGTTGATCTATCCTTAAAGTTGTATAGTCCATCACTGAATCCATACACGTCTAGTGTTTTAGTTTCTTGCCAATCATTTGTTCCTATACTAATTCCACAGAATTTGGATTGAAACACGACATCTCTGCTGACAATATTATTCAAGCATGAAAATGATTGTTGATCGAATTCCGGTTGAAATATATAAAACTTTTGATCACAATGAACTTTGAGGCCTTCGTGTGATGCAATACAGCTGACGGGAACAGTTGCCGTGAACTGTATTTCAATTTTTTCTCCTTCAATAACTGTGTAATCATATTTTTCTGGCTGAATGAAAAATTTACAAAGACAACTATAAAACAAAAATCACCTTGAACAAAATGAACAATTATTGATACATACAATATATATTTGACTGCAAAATTGACTACACACATAATGTCGTACTTATACTAATTTCACTTGAAGAAAAATATCTGAAAAATAAGTAAAAATCTAAACAAGACTTTATATTTAAAGTATCAGACTTTCAGATGATGTTATGATCAAAATGACTATATAAGGCTAAGACCCTCGTATACAAGAGTGGTGTTTATGTATGTAAAAATTAATTCTGTTTATTCATGTTCACAATTTCAAATTGAATGTACAAGGTAGTAAACGAAATATGAGAGAAAGGGACAAATCAAAAATAATTTTGTTTGGTGGTGTTTTTTTTTTTTGTTTTTTTTTTTTAATTGAGTATACATATCCTGGATACTTACAAATAAACCGGCTAGGAAGTTTTGACTTTCAATGAATTTTCCTGGTATTGCATTGGTAGAATATCTCATTCTTATTGAACATTTTACCTTTATGAAATAAAAATCTTTACTATATTTTATTTGAATCACTCTACAAATATGAAATTCCAGTATTGAGCACATTTAAAACACTAGTAGCAAAAAGCCAAATTCCCACAGGAAGAAACGATTAACGTATAGTGACTCATTAAATATTCCACAAAAATTTCATTACGCACAAACAGGAACCAAAAACAGAAAGCTTTCATGGTCTTCAATTGTTGCGCCACATACTCAATATAACTATATAGAAATACCAATAACCTTTTTTATTGGCCGTTTTTCGACTTTAACTCATTAATGTAGTCATTAAGTTTTGTGGAAAATTATTCGTTTCTATTTTTCGGCTAATCTCATTTTTGAAAACTACCTTTATATTTAATAACATCATTAACTTGTTAAAAAATGTCTTAACATTTTTTTTTTATGTATATCTCGTTCCAAAGTACAGTTGATAAGAATATTACCTCCATGTTCATTGTATAAAGACCAACCCAATCATTTCCTCTCAGTAATGTAGAGTCAATGTTTTCAAATGGGACATTCAGCTTTGATGTAACATTATTTCCATTTATATACCAGAAAATATCGTATACGTAGGTTCCATTTGATATATCTTCGAAGTAACATCTAAAGACAGACAATAAACTTGGAGTTCTATCATATCCTGGAATTTTGAAGCTAGGTCCCTTTACTAACTCTGGCTTTACTATAACTTGAACAAATTCCTTTGGAAAAGTTGCTGTTTGAAAAAAGGGTTATAAAAGTAGATAATAAAACACCAAAAATGAATACCAGAACTGCTTATATACTGTTCAGAAAATTGTTAACAACTCATTTATGGTTGGATTGATTTTCCAATTTGCTATTCAAATACACAATTTTAGTTATGATTAAAAATAAAAAGCCTGTCAAATAAGGGGTTTGCATATAGTGGTATTCATTATTTTTGAGTTGTAAAATATTCGTTGAAAATTGTTGCAGAATTAATTGCATGTTTAAATTAGTGATTTCGAATCTGTTCAAAGTTTTGATTTGTTTACCTGATTTACTACTTTGCTTAATCATCTTATTAAGAAAACATGCACAAATCTATGGCTAAATGGGTATGTAATAGTCAGTGAGCGAATGTGTATATCAATTTTTAAACTATTTAAGGTACTCACAGACAAAAAAACTATGCTTATTTGACCTGCTTTAGAACGATAATGGCACTAGAATTTGTACTTTAGAATATTTTTGTTATAGTCAGGATATCGAAACTCAAATTGGAATTTACTGTGGATGACTTTTTATGGACCTCGAATTACATTTATGACTTAAATCAATAAATAACCATTAGAAACAACATCTGACAAAAACATTGAATAACATGTTTATACATTTGGATGAAATATTGGCTTTCAATAATGACGACTTCAGTATTCAGACTAAAGATATTTATCCTGGTGAACTGTTAAGATTAATCGAATACTTACAATGGACACGCCTCTTTTCTTAATTTACATTTTTCAAGGGAACCTTAATTCAAAAGATGTCATTTCATTTCCTATTATCCCTTTCTTAGAGGGTGACCTTCCCTTTTCGCCATTTTATGATGTTGACATATCACAACACCCTCGTGTATGTAACAACGTATTTAATTTTAACGAAACAAATATCTGTTTTACTGAAAAATTATTACACCAAGATTTTCGATATCACAAACTACAAATGTGGTCAAAACATACACTAAATTTTGTAATCGGTACACGGTCATCTTATACGTTCAGGTATTTCACATCCAATTGTATATGGTAATATCCATAAACAAGAATGTGTCCATAGTACACGGATGCCCCACTCCCACTATCATTTTCTATGTTCAGTGGACCGTGAAATGGGGGTCAAAACTTTAATTTGGAATTAAAATTAGAAAGATCATATCATATGAAACATGTGTACTAAGTTTCAAGTTGATGTAACTTTAACTTCATCAAAAACTACCTTGACCAAAAATTTTAACCTGAACTTTGCACTATTATTTTCTATGTTCAGTAGACCATGAAATTGGGGTCAAACCTATAATTTGGCATTAAAATTAGAAAGATCATATCATGGGTAACATGTGTATTAAGTTTCATGTTGATTGGACTTCAGCTTCATCAAAAACTACCTCGACCAAACACTTTAACCTGAAGCGAACGGACGGACGGACGCACAGGCGGATGCACAGACGGACGCACAGACGTACGCACAGACGAACGGAGGCACAAACCAGAAAACATAATGCCCCTCTGCTATCGTAAGTGGGGCATAAAAAGCACAAAGATGTCGTTATTCACCTCAAAATCTAATTAAACCTTCAGCTAAACCTGACCGATAGGATATAATTACGATAATGGTATCAGGTCATTAAAGATTAAATATTTTTGAATTTATATTGATTCACTCAGAGGATTAAACACATTTGTTCTAAAACCAGTTGTTTGATAATACGGGTTATATTCGTCCTCATATATTTTATGATGGTATGGTACTAAACACCTAACGGGAGGAAGTGCTAGATTTTCATATCATGTAGACTGCTAACATGTTTAACCCCGCCACACTATTTAAATATGTGCCGATCCCAAGTTAGGAAACCTGTAATTTAGTGGTTGTCGTTTGTTTATGTGTTACATATATGTTTTTCGTTAATTTTTTTATATGAATAAGGCCGTTAGTTTTCTCGTTTGAATTGTTTTACATTGTCTTATCTGGGCATTTTATAGCTGACTATGCAGTATGGGCTTTGCTCATTGTTGAAGGCCGTACGGTGACCTATAGTTGTTAATGTCTGTGTCATTTTGGTGTCTTGTGGACAGTTGTCTCATTGGCAATCATACCACGTCTTCTTTTTTATATTAATCTTGAATACAGTTTAATTGCGGTCTGGACTTGGCATGTTAGTAACTGCTGTTAGTCCTTTGCTAATTTATATATCTTTGTTATGTGTGTTAGTTTTTTTGTGTTACCTGATTTGGCATCGCACTCTTACTTCTTTTAAACTGAGTTCAACTGTGCGTATTGCTGTTTGTGTTTGTTTATTCTACATTGGCGAAATGTATAGGTGGAGGGTTGAAATCTCTTAAACCACGCCACATTTTTGCGAGTGTCCCACAACAGGAACATCTTGTTAGGATATCACTGTCAAGGTAGTTATATTAACTAATAGTCATATAAACGAATTGAAGTTAGTTATGGTTCGTACTCAGATCCTTGTAGAACCAAATAATGTTCTTCTCCCTTTTTGGTATATAAAAGTGACATCCCAATGTTTTTAGTCAATTCACATTGGAAAATTAGTAGACAACAGTATGTCTACGGTTGATCTACTACAAACAATTGCTTATGTGTTGCGACTGTATATACTAGAACTTTCAAGCATGTGAGAAACTACTTTTTAAAACGTTTTACGTGTTTAAAAAGTTGACAATAAGAATACTTCGCGATTAATCATTATTTTCAAAACATTTGATTTGAAAATTACGTTGAAATGTCACTGTATGATTATAGCTGGAAGAAAGAGAGAGAAAGGTGAGGTAATATAATGGTATCTCTTCCAACATTATGTTAAATACATATTTGAAGGCAAACCCACTCGGTAAACAAAACCTGGAAATACATGTTTTATGTTCGTTAACACTTACAACTACATCCTGGAAAGTATCCACTCTCTGACGATGTGTTAGCTGGACAGGCAACAGGTCCATCACCTGTAAAATACAATTTAACAAAATTTGATATTCGAAGAGTATGTATTAAATGCCAAAATAAGAAAAAAAAGAACAAACACACCAAATGAATGGATATTAATTGTCATATACCTGACTTGGTACAGGCATTTCCCCAGGTAGAAAATGGTGGATTAAATTTGGATTTATATCTAGCTAAATCTCTCACTTGTATGACAGTTACAAAAGTTCCATTGAACAGCAACAAGTTGTACTTTACTGTAATGACATGTTTTAAAAAATAGTTTTCGTTTGTTTAAACTTAAACCATGGTTACACGGAAAAGTTTATCTAATCTTTTTAACAATAAAGATAATAGAGCATTATGTAAGGCTTCTAAATTAATTTAAGAGCGTCCGATAAATATGAAAAAGAAGATATAGATTATTTCATTTGCATCGGTTGTATGTAAGAAAAATACATGATAAAAGATTTATATTTCAAAAATATTCGATTAATGATAATATCTGTGTCACATTTCACTTGCAGTAACCACAATATCTTCTTTTTTTCGTTTGTGAAATTATAGAATGCGAGTTGTTATTGGACTATATCTTGCTAAAACAACGTGAATACAACCGACGACTGTCTCATTTGGAGCAGGACTACCTTACCTTTTTCGTACATACTTGTTCACTTCCAGTAAGTTTCTGTGTAGTATATACTTGGATGTCTACGCCAAGGTTGAGTATGATTTAAACCTTTATCAAATATCGAAGTACTGGTCGCGGAAAGGGAGAGTACAAGTTCATACTGTTAAGTAAGTTACAGTCGAGTTATCTCAGGTAAATTTCTAACCAATTCAGACTGGTCGAGAAAAAATCAATACAGTCGAGTACAGATTTAGGCAATTTCAGACATCTTCTGGTTTGAATTTATCAGAGGACATGTTCAACATTATATATTGAATTCACAACATTGTCAATGAGGGAATATCAATGATACATTGTTCTTTCATTCTAATTAATGACATTTTTAATGATTGACGTTATTCGCTATTTAGTCTATGACTGCCTTACCAAAACAATACGAAGAATTTTCAGGTGTAACGTCGAGGAAATAAACATAATATGATCCGCAGTTGGAAATTGTAATGTTCAAAGATGTCTCACAAATATCAGTGGCTGTCTGTTGACATGCTTCCACGGAATTTGTTTTCCGCGATGCAGGTAAACTTCCTTGAAATATAAATTTTAGATTATGTAGAAGGTTAAATTCAACAACTCAGTTTAAGTTTACAAACTACAGATAAAATAATGAGTAAAACATGCGAAACTGAAAAAGTTATCTACTTAAAATGTAGGACTCAAAGATGTCCGGTGCTGAAAACACGTCCGTTCCTGGAATCGTAAAGTATTTTCATATCATGTAGACTGCTAACATGTTTAACCCCGCCACACTATTTAAATATGTGCCGATCCCAAGTTAGGAAACCTGTAATTTAGTGGTTGTCGTTTGTTTATGTGTTACATATATGTTTTTCGTTAATTTTTTTATATGAATAAGGCCGTTAGTTTTCTCGTTTGAATTGTTTTACATTGTCTTATCTGGGCATTTTATAGCTGACTATGCAGTATGGGCTTTGCTCATTGTTGAAGGCCGTACGGTGACCTATAGTTGTTAATGTCTGTGTCATTTTGGTGTCTTGTGGACAGTTGTCTCATTGGCAATCATACCACGTCTTCTTTTTTATATTAATCTTGAATACAGTTTAATTGCGGTCTGGACTTGGCATGTTAGTAACTGCTGTTAGTCCTTTGCTAATTTATATATCTTTGTTATGTGTGTTAGTTTTTTTGTGTTACCTGATTTGGCATCGCACTCTTACTTCTTTTAAACTGAGTTCAACTGTGCGTATTGCTGTTTGTGTTTGTTTATTCTACATTGGCGAAATGTATAGGTGGAGGGTTGAAATCTCTTAAACCACGCCACATTTTTGCGAGTGTCCCACAACAGGAACATCTTGTTAGGATATCACTGTCAAGGTAGTTATATTAACTAATAGTCATATAAACGAATTGAAGTTAGTTATGGTTCGTACTCAGATCCTTGTAGAACCAAATAATGTTCTTCTCCCTTTTTGGTATATAAAAGTGACATCCCAATGTTTTTAGTCAATTCACATTGGAAAATTAGTAGACAACAGTATGTCTACGGTTGATCTACTACAAACAATTGCTTATGTGTTGCGACTGTATATACTAGAACTTTCAAGCATGTGAGAAACTACTTTTTAAAACGTTTTACGTGTTTAAAAAGTTGACAATAAGAATACTTCGCGATTAATCATTATTTTCAAAACATTTGATTTGAAAATTACGTTGAAATGTCACTGTATGATTATAGCTGGAAGAAAGAGAGAGAAAGGTGAGGTAATATAATGGTATCTCTTCCAACATTATGTTAAATACATATTTGAAGGCAAACCCACTCGGTAAACAAAACCTGGAAATACATGTTTTATGTTCGTTAACACTTACAACTACATCCTGGAAAGTATCCACTCTCTGACGATGTGTTAGCTGGACAGGCAACAGGTCCATCACCTGTAAAATACAATTTAACAAAATTTGATATTCGAAGAGTATGTATTAAATGCCAAAATAAGAAAAAAAAGAACAAACACACCAAATGAATGGATATTAATTGTCATATACCTGACTTGGTACAGGCATTTCCCCAGGTAGAAAATGGTGGATTAAATTTGGATTTATATCTAGCTAAATCTCTCACTTGTATGACAGTTACAAAAGTTCCATTGAACAGCAACAAGTTGTACTTTACTGTAATGACATGTTTTAAAAAATAGTTTTCGTTTGTTTAAACTTAAACCATGGTTACACGGAAAAGTTTATCTAATCTTTTTAACAATAAAGATAATAGAGCATTATGTAAGGCTTCTAAATTAATTTAAGAGCGTCCGATAAATATGAAAAAGAAGATATAGATTATTTCATTTGCATCGGTTGTATGTAAGAAAAATACATGATAAAAGATTTATATTTCAAAAATATTCGATTAATGATAATATCTGTGTCACATTTCACTTGCAGTAACCACAATATCTTCTTTTTTTCGTTTGTGAAATTATAGAATGCGAGTTGTTATTGGACTATATCTTGCTAAAACAACGTGAATACAACCGACGACTGTCTCATTTGGAGCAGGACTACCTTACCTTTTTCGTACATACTTGTTCACTTCCAGTAAGTTTCTGTGTAGTACATACTTGGATGTCTACGCCAAGGTTGAGTATGATTTAAACCTTTATCAAATATCGAAGTACTGGTCGCGGAAAGGGAGAGTACAAGTTCATACTGTTAAGTAAGTTACAGTCGAGTTATCTCAGGTAAATTTCTAACCAATTCAGACTGGTCGAGAAAAAATCAATACAGTCGAGTACAGATTTAGGCAATTTCAGACATCTTCTGGTTTGAATTTATCAGAGGACATGTTCAACATTATATATTGAATTCACAACATTGTCAATGAGGGAATATCAATGATACATTGTTCTTTCATTCTAATTAATGACATTTTTAATGATTGACGTTATTCGCTATTTAGTCTATGACTGCCTTACCAAAACAATACGAAGAATTTTCAGGTGTAACGTCGAGGAAATAAACATAATATGATCCGCAGTTGGAAATTGTAATGTTCAAAGATGTCTCACAAATATCAGTGGCTGTCTGTTGACATGCTTCAACGGAATTTGTTTTCCGCGATGCAGGTAAACTTCCTTGAAATATAAATTTTAGATTATGTAGAAGGTTAAATTCAACAACTCAGTTTAAGTTTACAAACTACAGATAAAATAATGAGTAAAACATGCGAAACTGAAAAAGTTATCTACTTAAAATGTAGGACTCAAAGATGTCCGGTGCTGAAAACACGTCCGTTCCTGGAATCGTAAAGTAAATTTCAAATCAACGTCAAGATGTATGCCCATCTGATCGACTTTCCTTTAGTTGTCTTTTTAAATCGACGTCCATTGTTTGACCATACTCTAATCGAAAATTATACTGTGGCCTTGTCGAAGTGAATCAAAAACATAAAAACTTATTGACAAATTTAAGTCCAAACTATTATACTTTTTAACAATTGGCAGTACTTTTGTATTTTTTTCTGTTGTTCGGGTCTCTATACTACCCTGTCGATATCTTATGAGTATCTTAGTGTTTGATTACTGTCTTATTGTCGTACAATGTATACACACATACCCTTTATTTATATGTAAATGAAAGTTAAACGACGAGTATCGTAGATCGAAAATAAGAACATCATAACGAAATATTAACATTACTTGTAATGGAAATATGATACTACACTAGTATTTCCAATTCCCGTTCTGCGCTAATTCTACAAAATTTTTGCATTAGATTTATATAAAATGTATGTTTTGTCTTTTAAAAAATATTCCATCTCCATATACACAGTTTATAGATATTTAATTTTTCAAAAACCATGCGCTTAAAATTCTTAAAGCTGAAACAGATGACATTTATTTAAATAGACAAACCTCAGGGAAAACCGAGAAACGAGCAACACCAACACCACAAATAAAACAAATGGTACCGAACTCCTACTACAACAGTTGCATCTGGCATTTTGTTCATGCGATTAGTTCATTTATTGATTTTTATTGTGTGAGGTCATTTAAACACTATTTGCTATATATTATAGGTCAGTGTTCATTTAGTCATTGAAATCAGAGTGACATTCAACAATACATCTAACAATCCTAGTTAAGAACACGCCATGTGCAGTGTTTCAATTCCAAACTCAGTGTTAACAGGCTAATAATATAGAACCAGAAAAACACTTGACCACAGAGGCTCTATTCGTACAAATCATGATCCTATGAGATATTTGTCATTGGAAGTCAAACAAGCAACAATAAAAGCAATTCAAATAATCGTATCTATTTTTGATTTGATCGTAATAAATCGATTACAACAAATGAATAAGATAATGCACAGATATATCATGTTCTGGAGAGTTAATTGCGAAAAATACAAGTCGAGGGACTGAAAAATTTCACAAGCCGCTAATACCCCTCCAAAACAAGATATATCTGTTTAATTACACCGATTAGATTTTAATTGAACCTGTCTGTACAGAAAAGGAAAATCGTAGTCAGTGAAAGCTGGAGTTATACATGTAATTATAAACGCGTTAGTGCTGTATTTTTGTAGCGTTATGGTATCTATGTGTAAAACCGTGGTTATTCCATCATTAAGTCGTTCATTTGTATAGAGGTCTTTTTTTCTACTTTATATCTGACATTTTTGTTGTAAAAGTTTTCGGTTTAACTCAATCAATAGTGCTTAACCATGTTGTCTTTTAATGAACATGATCAAGTTAGAAAGGTTCCGAATAATTTTTGCGGGAAGACGCGCGCGAGGGTAAAAAGGGAATATTCAAAATTTGCAAATACCATGGTATTTGAGGCTAATTCACCGGCAATGGTGAAAAACAGGCAAATTCGTTTGAAATAAGGAAAAAAAATATTAGAATATGCGAAAAAGACACTGGCTATCAACCAATCAAAATTTAGCATTCTTATATAAGGTGTAATTAATATGCATATAAACGTGTATGTTTTAATGATTCTCGATAAACAATGTTTAATGTGCTGTTATTTGTTTTATTATTCAAGTTCGTTTTATAAGGAATGTCATGCAAATTAATTTTGTCTTTCAATGTTTTGGATGTAGATAGTTTTCAAGGGAGATATAGTTCGTTTTATAAGGAATGTCATGCAAATTAATTTTGTCTTTCAATGTTTTGGATGTAGATAGTTTTCAAAGGAGATATAGTGAATGCTATACAAAAGGGACGCAGGCAATGAGACTGGTGTTAAGAAAGTCAATGGTTTAAGGGTCTACGGACTATGGTGTAGCGGTTTTCACGCTACGTTGTGTAGAAAATGTTATTTCACTGCAAAGTTTAGTTTAATGTTGATGTCTCCCTTCGAACATGATACCACTTATACAGTCAAGTCTTCCTCATATCTTGACATATATCTTGATTGTAACGATGAGAGTCGGCTAAGAATTCGAATATGCATATGAAAAAAAAAGTAAAATCACAAAAATACTGAACTCCTAGGGAAATTCAGAAAGGAAAGGCCCTAATAAAATGGCTAAAAAATCGAAAGTTCAAACACATTAAACGAATGGATAACAACTGCCATATTCCTGACTTATATATTTTAGTTGATACGATATTCTTATATTTTGGTGTCATGCGCTTACTTTTAAACGGTTTCTGCATTGAATGAAAAAGTAAACCAAGATATCCAAATGGAAAAGTTAAGGTCATCCCGTCAATTTAATGTTTATGGGAGAAATAAAAGTACCGTTATAGAGTATATGTTTCACAGAAGTTCATATATATTCCATTGATTGTAACCTTTTTTCTTGGAATGTGACATATAGAAATAGACTGATTCATGATTTTTCAAGAATTTGTTTTACATACAATTTCGAATCGTTATCATTTTTAGGCGACGATGTATCATGTTTAGTTCAAAGGGCAAGACCGGCAAACTATCAGTTTTTCCTAACAATGTTATGACTTGAAATACAAGTCATAGTAATAAACATAAGAACACATCTTGAATTTGTTTTAAAAAGATGGCAAAAATCTAATTGAGAACAACATTCTATAAAAAAAACCAAGTAGTAGATTCAAATGTTTATCTCCCATAATTACCTAACATTTGAAAATAACACATTAACCATAATAACACTAATTTATATCGTACAATAGTTATGATTACTTTTTTTATTTTTTAAGATATGTATCTACGTTATCAACAAGGTCTCTAGAGGCAAAACAATATTATAACATACCATTCAGCCAGATAGGGTAAAATGTCCCACAATGAGATACTCCGGGTGGATAAGAAGGTATTTCATCACCGTTGTCAGTCAGTATTCTGTACCAACCTCAATCTATTTTGTCATCACTTATGGGGATGTCAATTTCTAGGTCAGTATGGTATCCTGTTGATCGTTTTTCTCCATTTTGTATTTCCACATAACTGTTACATTCACTTTCTATAACATAAAATGTAGTATTTTTGAATGTTGTGATCTTACATCAAGTAGACCTGAAACGTTCGGTTTATTTTGTTTACCAAAAATATGTTTAGACTTCCAACGAGGCTTGTATCGTAAGAAAACAAATTTCCCAATCTATATTTGAGACAATATCTGAAAAAGTCTAGTTCTCTGGTTCTATCTATTTACAAAATTTTACGTTTCATTATTAACTAGCTATATATAGGGTAAATAAAGCCCTGGCCAAAACGAACCTACGACACATCTTTGCAGCCCCACGACATAAATTTTTGTCAAATCCCAGGTCATTCTTGATCGTCGTACGACAGAGTCCCGATATTTTGAGCATCGTGGCACTGTCGTGTGTCGTGGGACGAAAATTGGACATGCCCCTTTTTTGCTCTACGACTTTTTTGTCGTGTCACTGTCTTGTGGCTATCGTGAGAATGTCTTACCACAGTTGTGGGACTGTCGTGCGATAAACACATTGTCGTGGGTGCCAACAAATAACATTTTAATAAAAAAAAAAATCAAACGACTGTCGCACAACGGTCGTAAGACAATCTCACGACTGTCGCAAGTCGTACGACAGTGGTACGTTAGTCGTGCAACATATTTTCGTTTCATTTAGAAGAATTCAATTCTGCGGGAATGAACGTTTGGAAAAAATCATACCGTCTGTCGTTTAAAGAGGATATTTATTCCATCAGAACGATTACGCTTGGCCCTAATAGTCACCTTGCCGGAATCCAACAAGAGTAAAATATGGTCCTAGCCTGTTAGCGTTGATTCGAGCACACGATCAGCATAGGAATCAACGAAACGCCCAACATTGGTGGGTTAAGCCATGGATCCAACTGAGCCTGATGTTTGGGCAGTATAGTACACTGATGCAAGAGTTGAAGCGGGAAGCTGGCGATGATTTCGTTGGACTCATGCGGATGGAGCCTGGCAGGTTTCAAGAACTTTTGCTGAAAGTCGCTCCTCACATCACTAACCCAATGTTTGGAGTCAAATGCACGAGTGACCCACGACTGTTTTGCGACAGTCGTACGATAGTGACACGACAATAACACACGCATCCATTGCAAACCTATAAACATAGCCTAAAATAACTCACGATTGTCGTACGACTGTCTCACGACCAACTTGCGACAAACCCATGACAGTACAATAACATTTTGTTCTGGTGGAATCATAGTGGACGTGTCGTAGCTGATGTGATCACTCGAAACATTGTTTCGACATTTTGCACGACAGTGCCACGCCAACTATTTAAAAAAATCTTCCACGACAAAACATCGTACGATCTGTTGTGACCGGGGCTTAATGCACCGACTTTTGCCAATTAAGGTGGTACCTTACACCTTGACTTAAACTAATTTGGATAGTTTAATTTTCATTTAATATTCACAAAATATTTAATTTTATCCTTTGATAAAATATATAAAAAAATCAATTAAATTAAACCACAAACTTCATCGGAAAAATTTCACTTGGTATATAGCAGTTTGGCAAACACTAACTTTCATCAATGAGAATTGTCATATAACCTTAACATGCTTAACAATAGAACAAAATTCAAACGTTCATTAGATTGTTACCGAGTTATCTCCCTGTAATGTTATGTATCACCTTAAAGACTCCTTCTGATATTTCTTAAAATATTATTATAATTTGAATGTTCTCCCTGCCCCCTTTTCCCCTGTTGTTTTCTGATTTATAAGTCATTCACAGAATATCCAAAGTAAGAAAACAGGTTTCAGTTTTCAAAAAAATGATAGATCATATATGAAACTTATACTTTACTAATCTGTTCTTTATATAAATAGAACATGTAATAACGTTTAGCATTTTAAAATTTTGTCCAAAGGGGTAATTTGAATTGGATTAGTTAATTAAATCAAAAATAATGTTTTTAATTACAGATAACTGTTTTAGGATCCTCAATGTAGGAAAAGGTTGTGGCGGAGTTGAACATGTTAGCGGGATCCCAACCCTCCCTTAACCTGGGACAGTGATATATAAAGGCAACAGTAGTGTAACACTGTTCGAAAATCATGAATAGATTGAGATTGAATTGGTACAGGATTTTTTAGAAAAAAAAGTGGGTTGAACCTGATTTTGTGGCATGGCAAAACTCCCGCTTTTATGGCCATGTGAAACAGTACATCAAATAACAAGACAAAATAAGAACGAACTATAAAAATCAGTTGAAATATGCTTAACTCATCAGATGGACAAACATACAAGTAGACATGGCTGGGTACTTGTACATCCTAACAACAAAAAGACACTAGATACAGATCTGAGAGTTCTTGCAGTTCACTGACAGCTAGTTCAAAGCCACTAACTTTTTTTCTATGTGTGGTGCTATTAGAATACAGGTTCCAAAGACTCTTTTTTTTTTGCTTTTCGCATTGCCCAAAAATAGACTTATTGCATCATATACGTAAAGATTGTAAGGTACACGGACCAATGTAGTATTTACATTTTGGATTTGTTTGTACAATGTTGTTTATGTATAAATGTCTGTAGATGAAGTTAATGGGACGAGTATTATCCATTCGTCTTATTTTTATATCAAAATTTATACAAACGATGCACAAACGATGCACACACAAGGCTTGAACGATACATTAACAGAAACAAAACAATTCTGGATGTGCATGGGAAAACAAACCATGTACGGACAACTGCATTTACTAATGACCGTACAGGTAAAATCTGTAATTGTATTATGTATCATTATTATGCTTAGCCGATATCTATACTTAAATTTTGACACTTTTCATTCAATTTAACCGTTTGTCCATAATAAAGGTTGAGAGTTTAATCTTTAAATTCTTCAATATTTCTCAGTTTTAGAGGTTGAAGAGTACAAATAGTTTAAAATGAATTCAAAATACAAACATAATCAGTTATAATTCTCTGTATGTTTATATATGCAAGAGAAGATAATTCAGTCGAAATCTTCACTCTATTATGGGTGATTGCCCCATGCAAGTGTTTGTAATTTGTGTTATGTATGACACATGCCGCTTTGTCATACAATCCGAGCATTAAAGTATACTTCTATAGTATGTTTTAAAACTGTTTGGGTTTAGGTTTCAAACTTTCAATAGAGGAGAATATCGCGTTATAAAACAGTTTGGTTTGATTTCAAATAAAATGGCTAGTAATATTATGAAACTTTACTTTTTTTTAATAAAAACCAGAAAAATGACTACGCTTATACAATTTTAAGCTTCATGGCCATTTCCATCTTATCCCAATTGAAAGACTGAACATTTTTTTCTATCAATTTTTTAGACTAATCAACTAATCAACTGCAGCAAATTAACCATTTTTTATAAAAACGTAAAGTCTTATTCATCGTTTGTTTATTTTCCTGTAGTTAATTCAGCGCAATTTAGACATGCCATTTGTAGTCTTTCTAGTACTATTTAATACCTTTAAGGAGAATACAGAAGGTTTGTCCTTTGTACGTGTACATTACAATAAAAGGCATAACATATCGAAATTGACAGTACACATGGTACAAGTACATTGATTTGAACACAACTGAATTTACCGGATATAGGATATTGAATAAGTCTGAAATAATTTAAAGACTAAACATGATTTGAAAATTTATTTTTCAATCGATAAGGAGCTGTTCAATTCTACATGACAGTTCTAGTTCCACATTGGTTAATTACTGTGTGTACCAATTAACTAAATAGAGTTCATTACAAAGTTTATATCCCGTTTTTTCAGTAATAAATTCATTCTACTTTTTTTTCTCAATTTGAATATGTGTCAAAGTGATTGTGGTAAACCTTGACTTCTGTCAAAAATTGCTTTCACTGGGCAATATAGTTATATAATTCGCTCATAAATAGAAACATATAAATTGATAATATCTTGATTTGTTTAACAAAATAATGATACATGTATATTCAGTAATAAATTACAAAGGAAGAAAATATATTTTCAGTTATATTTACCTGTTGATTGGAAGATTTTGATACTCATAAGGCTCGTCGTTCCAGTTGTATAGATAAGACGATTACTAGCTGATGCATTGTTCTTAAAAAGTTGAAATAATTCTCCCTTGTTCCAAGTAGAAAAGTAAACGTTACTCTTCGTGGTTGCTATTCCGAATGGATAACCATCAGATATGCCATCTATTATTATTTTAGAATCAGATCCATCGAAAAATGCTGATCTTACTATGCGATTACCATTTTCTGTCCAATATATTCGATCTTCATAAAAGTCTGAAATAAAGTTTTAAAAATGACAGAATATGTCAATAAATATTTGTTCCGCCTAACTGCATTTTGTTCCCCTTGAAACTTTGTTTTAAACATTGTCATAATAGCTGTTCCTGTTGGAACTAATACTATCTATACTATTAAACGAGAAGACCTCATTTTGGGTGTCGCTTCTCTTCTTTCCACAATTAATTGATCAACACGCCTCTGTGTCCTATAGGTACAGTGCATAGTGCCATTTGTCATCCATTCATATGATTATTCAGATTGAGTTATTTTTGGAGAAAAACGAGAAAAAAGGCATCCGGATATTATCCCGTCATTGGACGAAATTTTAAGTAAGATTAGACTTCCGGTTTGGGTTTTTCTGTATACTTTGAACGTACATAAACAAAGAATAAAGTGTATTTTCAGAATTCTATCTGTTATCATTTTCAAGTTTACTATCCACGGCAGTCACAGAGTTTATTAAATAGAGAGGGTCTGTATACTATATCAATGACCACTATGGATCGATTAGTAAACTTAGAATTGAAAGTAAATACACTATATTTATATAGTAATGAATGTTCATAATATACAGATAAGCGCTAAAAATATTCATGTGAACTTTTGATACCTTTTCTGATATATACTCCAGTCATTAAATCTTTTACAAAATTCATTGATTACAAAAAAAGAAGATGTGGTATGATTGCCATGTTGAGACAACTCTCCACAAGAGACCAATATGACACAGATATTAACAATTATAGGTTACCGTACGACCTTCAACAACGAGCAAAGCCCATACTCAGCTTTAAAAGGCCCCGAACTGACAATGTAAAACAATTCAAACCAGAAAAATAGCGGCCTTATTTATGTACAAAAAAATGAACGAAAAACAAATATGTAACACATAAACAAACAACAACCACTGAATTACAGGCTCCTTACTTGAATGTTCATAACATACTAAATGTATGTTCATATTGAAATTGATAGAAAACCAAAAAAAGGGAATATTGGAAATAAAGGAGGAGGGATAAAAAAAAAAGCATTTTCCTGTCCCCAATAACCTATGACTTATGATACTTTTGCTGAAATTCTCCAGTCATTAAATATTTTACAAAATTCTTCCAACAACACTTTACATACTTTAAACTACGCTTTAAAAGCCCGCGATTTCGCGGGTGTGTTCTAGTATACCATTTATTCCGCAAGGAACAATAATTATTTTTTATATATGTGTTCCAATGGAAATAATATAACAACAACTATTTAAAGTAAACAAAATTGTTTGCAACAATTAGTAAATTTACTAATTTAAAAAAACAGATAACGTTTAAATATTCCTTCCACTGATTCCTTCAATTGATTCATTCACATTATAAATTGTATTAATAGTATCTTATTATCACTTCAATAGAAAATCATTATAATTACTATGTATCAATTTAAACGATTGAAATACAATGTACGAGTTCTCTACTAATCTTGGTGTTGGCTTGTATAATGAAAGCAAATTATATATTTGAACTCAATAACATGGTGTTGCGTGTAGTGAGTAAATGTCATTATAGTATATTATTAATTAACTAGACTGTTATTGGACTTAATATGATGAAAACTGCCTATGCAATATAATGTGTAAACTAGGCCAATACAGAATAACTCGGCCAATATAGATTTTTTTCTGTATTGGCCGAGTTGACACAAGTGCAGGATTTCGGAACGTCTCTAGATTTTACATCAAAAGTAACGATAAACACAAACTGAAAGTAAACAGTTGTTTTAAAGACGCAGTTGTCATTTAGTTCTCTTAAACATGCTGAAAATGTCAGTATGGCATACATTTCAGGCGAAAGACGGTCACATTCATTTGAAATGTATTTTGAAAGCAGACTATAGAACTATTTCAGGTTTGGGGAACGAGTAGATTATCACAAAGTTCATTTCTTGACGACCTTGTCATTTCACGATTGTACACATCGATTTTAAAATTAGTTTCTGCATAACACATGCAATGGCAGTACCTTTCCAATTACTATTTATGTGTTGCGTCTAAATTTAAGTTGTAACACTTTATAGTGACTGAAAAGGGTAGAAAAATTCATCAGATGAGAAAATGCTGAAGACACCTGGAAACAGCACCAGATCATTATGTATTGCATCTAATAAAAAGAAACAAACTGAGATTTGGATAGTTCCACTTCAAGGTAAAAATATTTATCTCTTTTGAAATGAAATTAAAAAATATTGTAACACTGTAGTTAATTAAGAAAGATATTATTACGTGTATTTCTGTATTGGCCTTTTTATTGGTCCTCGGCCAGCTGTATTGGCCTTTGGCTTCGCCTCAGGCCAATACAGCAAGCCTCGCACCAATAACAAGGCCAATACAGAAATACTTACGTAATAATATCATAATATATTTATGTACCCAATGCCAAATTTTGAGTTGTACCAATATTGTCTACGATCGTCTGTATTTCACTTCCATTCACTCTGATTTTGCCTATTGCATCATAACCGTTGAATGTATAATATATCCACCTGTTTTAAAAATAAATGCCAATTTACATATGTATTGTTTAAAGTTAAACCTAAAGACCTGAATTTTTGCGGTATTATCTTGTGAAATTTCAAACCTATTAATATTAACACTTTACCAACTGTTTATAAGGTTTCACCAATTAAAGATGCTAGTATCTTTTTCTGCTTCAAAATTAAAATAAACTTAGCAAAAACATGACAATGCGTGACATTGGATGCATACACGTTATAACGTGTTGTTTTCACTTTTTAAAACCGGTCGACAACACCAGTCTCTCCCCTAAGGTATTTTCAGCTTAGTAAACAATACATCCGAACTGACATGATTTATAACAAACCATTCTCAAATTGTCTGTTTATAAATATTTAAATTATAAAGAAACTAAGTTTTCAACTCACTCAAGCAAACTTTATCATAAAAGTATTAAGTCCGTTAGATTTGGCTATGTTTGTGTACTTTATGTTCATATAGCTTTCTTACTGTATCGGTACTTATAATCCTTTGCTTTTATATATTCGGCTGTGATCGTTCTTTGTGAAAATCTCAAAAAGTGCTTAGAACGCATGGAATTTATAGCGATTTGTTTAAATTCTTAATAAAAATTTTGTTGATATAGTCTTCATAGTGTAAACACAAAAGACGGAAATAGTCAGTCGATGTAACATTTCTCTGCAACTGTATATTAAGTACAACTTTCGTCTGAAAAATCAATATCGAGCAGTATATCTTTATACGAACAAAGGCAGAGAATAAGTCATAGTCATGTTATACGAATGATATACACATGATTGTATAACGCACAAATAGAAGATATAAATGTACGGGTAAATTTAATTATGAGAAATTTAGCGATCTTCAAATCTCAGAGATTGTGAAGAAGAAAAATCAATAAATTTAAAATCAATTAAAACAGACGCATGAATTCAAAACGAAACATACACTTGATATAACTAAACAATTCCAGTTAGTATGCACAAACCAACGGAACCAATGATCAACAAATATCATAGTATTGACTTGATGCAGGCATCTTTTGAAGGTGGGTAAACTTGATGTATTATAGCACATGTTTAGAAATACTAATGATCGTTAACTGTAAGAATATGTCACTTGTGGGTTTAGTAATTTCAAGTAATAATTCAAAATATAACATTGTCTGCTGGAACACTGACATTTTTATCTTAGACAGAATCTTTAACCTGTAGTTTGCTTAAAAGAGATAATTACCAGTGTGATCATTATATGAAGTACATTTTAAATGTGCGTCTCAATAAGTGAAAAATACGCTTTTATCCCTGCAGATAAAGTGTCCAGTTCTAGTAAGTCTTGGATGCGATTATGTATTTACCTGTACCCTCGTTTTCCTTCATTTGATTTGTCTGGGAAATCAATATTTCGGACCGTTGACGGATAACTCTCTTGTATATTGTTTATCTCTAATCTAAAGAGGACTTCGGCACTGCAACTGATCTTGTACGTAGATTATAAATGTCAGAAAACCAAACGTTTGAAAGAAACAAATTAATGAAATAGTAAAGATTGATCAATATGTAAATGATATAAAGCAGATAATTGAACGCGGCTGTTGTAAGCAGTACATGCACACATTTAAGCAAAACTCTAAAAACCAATTTATCCTTTTCAGTTGTATATGTATATCTATTGTTTATCATTTCTATTTTCAGGTATATCAAGGTTTACTTTATATGCATATTATATATTGTCACAAATGCATTATAAAAAACTGTGAAACTTGTTTAATGTTATATTATACTGTTACCCATTCGCGATATCCAGTTCTATATCTTCTGGTCTATTTGTAGAAACAAGGAGTACAGTGTTTGATCCATCTAGATTTGATCTTGATATTGTATGCAAATTCCGATCTGCCCAATATAAAACGTCGTTATCTGTATCTACTGCAACTCCTGCAGGAGTTTGACTGTGAATGATTACTTCTGCAGTGGTACTTTTATTAGAAGGGTATCTTATTCTACACAAAAAAATGATAATGCAATTATTAATATTGATGTAATCAATTGTTACTGTATCGAAAAGAATTCATACATTTGTATACACCATCATCATTATAGACAGAACAATATGTGTTACAAAAACGAAAATCAGGAGAATATCTGCAAGTCCCAGAATCTCTCCGAGGTTTAGTCATATCATTATTAATAAAACGGTCCATCACTAAAAAAAGCCTTATGTATTATGTAGACGAAACACGTGTCTGGCGTACTATATTATGATCCTGGTACCTTTGATAACTATTTACGCATTCAAAGAAAAGTTTTTGACATTTTTTTTTTAAATTATTTTTTCTATTCTCAATTGAACTCTCGACGTCCTTTAAAAAAATATTT
The DNA here is from genome assembly GCF_963676685.1 of Mytilus edulis. Taxonomy (NCBI): domain Eukaryota; kingdom Metazoa; phylum Mollusca; class Bivalvia; order Mytilida; family Mytilidae; genus Mytilus; species Mytilus edulis. Next base: position 57,577,843 of record NC_092349.1, on the reverse strand, counting down.
TACTGTATGTCTCTGTATAGCTCTCTCTGTCTCTGTCTCTCTTCTCAGTTAAATTTTTAATAATAACATACCTGGATATAGTTCCTGCAGAATAATCAGACCAAAATATTAACCCTTTTCTGTAATGGAAGTCTAAATAAAAGGCATGTGCATTTCCTTCTGCAACAATAGTCTCTTTCAAGGTAGATGTGTCAATTATACTAATAGTGTGTGAATCCGATATAAGCAATAACGTGTTATCTATATATATATAAAAAAAAGAGAATACTTAAAACATTTTCCTGTAGTTGATCAAAAATACACAAAGCTGCAATACAACTATCAGAATTGTAATCAATTAAATTATAATTATAAATAGTTGTTAATCACAAACAAACAAGATGAACACTTTTTATCATATCCATTTAACATTTGTTATTACAATCTATTGATACTTACCATTATCTGCTAATCCTTTTGAAAAGAAACAAATGTACATCAAAATTAGAAAAGAATACACATAAATGGACAACATTTTGTTAAACAAAAATTATATTATATGAAACTTGAGTTGACTGTTTTGACATTACATATACTTATAGATATATCGATATCAATATAATAGTCTGTTATGTTCTTAAACAAACCAATAACATATTTCGAATGTTCTTGGTCTAATTATTCCTATTGACACACACAAGTAGATATTTTGCTATTGTTAAATAAAACAAAATGAACAAAACAAGAAAGTTTAGCAAGTCTAGATATATCAGTTTAAGTTTTGAATTTAATTTATACCAAGAAACAATCTACATAAAATTTGTGTGCAATACTTTTGATCGTGATCTTAAACATGTTATAAGAATATCCTTGAAAATGATAAAACACGACAACGGGTTCTTCAGTTAAATATTTTCTTTTCTTTATTTTTTTTTTACATAAATGAGGCTATAAGTTTTCTCGTTTGAATCGTTTTACATTGTCCTTTCGGGGGCCTTTCATATCTGACTATGTGGCATGGGCTTTGTGAAGGCCGGATGGTGACCTAAAGTTGTATATTTCTGTGTCATTTTGGTCATTTGTTGAGTGTTGTCTCATTGGAAATTATACGACATCTTCTTTTTTATATGTATCAATTGTCGCATATTCATTTTGTGACTGAAATATAATTCCCGATACAGCTATTCTTTTAATTATATTTGAAATACAGTATATGATTCATTAAGAAATAGTGACGATAGGTATCGAACTATTTTATGATAAGTAAAATATCTGATTCTATGCATTGTAAATTTTTAAGTAATATACGCGACTTTTTCTGTTTCAGACTTAAAAAGAAAAATATCACATTTTAAAGAAAAACAAAATTAGATTTTGAATCAGTTAGGTCTTACATTCATGGTTTTATATTATTTCATCATTGGCGTATGTATCTTTTCAATGATGTGCGAAGCACGATCGATTGTTTAAGGTGGTACCTTACACTACAGGGAGATAACTCTTTAAAATCAGCTTAAGGTTTTAATAACGATGTGTAGTTAATGAAATATTAATGAAATATTAAGCTTCTCAATGATCAAAATAAGTGTTTGTCAAACTGCTATATAACCAGTGTATCTTTTCTGATGAATTGGTTGGTTCAAATTATTTTGAAATCTTTATATTTTTGTCAAAGGGTCTAAGTAAATACCTTGTCAAAATTTTATGAAAACTAAACGAGCCAAAATAATTTAAGTGAAGGTGTTGGATACCGACTTAAACAATGTTTAAAAATAAATCTTGATTGTAAAGGCCTCAAAGGATTTGTCTATATGTAGCAATAATAAATAAGAATTTTGCCAAAGTTCATTTTGTTACAAATGATTTTACATAATTCAAATCTTATTTTAAGTTATCACAAAATACCTTATATCTTTATTATTGTTCTCGGATAACTTTTTGTCTGCATGCTTTATTATTCGTACTGCTTTCTTAATTTTGTTAAATGTTTATAGTCATGTCTTAAGTCTTGTGCTTAGTTTTGTGCTGTCATGTCTTTTGTGTTTGAGTTATGTTTCGTAACACTTTCTGTAAAAAATGGGATATGTTATTTCCCTAATGGTATTCTTTAAAAACATTGATGCCGTAAATTACTTCAGGTCTTTTTTCATTTCATAATCTGGGAGAGCATTTTTGCCATTTAGCTCTTTAGATCATACTCTTAAAGATTTATCATATGTAAATATAGATTCAATCACTGCAATAAGTACGTAACAATATTTCTCCACTCGGTGTCGTAATCTTTTTAAAATTTTAAAGCGAAAGACTCGCGAGTTGTTTAAAAAAATGAAAATGTAACTGTTGAGATTCAAGAACTGTCGTAATATATAATGATTTTTATCTTTCTTTTTTTAAATACTTTCAGAAAGTTTTCTTCGTTTAATATTACGTCATCAGACATGGTCGCCTTTAAATAGGGGTAACAATTGGATATTTAGATGAAATCAAGAAAATGTAATGTCATAATTAAATTTCGACCAATCATTTCCTGAAAACAGATATATCAACAGTGGTGAAAAATATTTTTCTCACACCACTAAGGAAGCTTACGATAGCACAAATATCAGATAATGTGTTTTGTCTCATAATTCTGACAAATAAAAAAATCTGATTGCAGCAACAGTTTTTCCCTATAACTGATTTGTATTAATTGATATATACCTAGTGCTGTTCAATTATAACTGTTGTTATTTCAATATGTTCAGTTAGGAAAATTTAAATCATTTAACTGTCATTGGTTTTCTTTTAAAATATATTATCATTATTACTATATATATATTTAGAAATAGAAATGACATATAAATCGACCACTTTTAATTTTGACATGTATAATATTACGGAAGCGTTTTGCTCTAAATGTCTTCTATGGAGAATACATTCGTATTTAAAAACAAACGTGTGCTTTGTACGTGATAACCTACCTTATTTATAAGTATGTATTGTTATAAAAACTATTGCAATGTAACCGGTCAAGGAGAAATAAAACTTTACACAACGGATTAACACTGACTATTTGACAAGTACTGATTTCTATCAATTCATATTTTAGTATAATGTCTATAGTAAAGAAAAGAATATAATTTACTTTGAATAGATGACTGTTTGCTAAGGCATATGTATCACAAACATGCGTTTTGAAGAATCCTTTAAATAGTGTTGTTTTTCTTCTGCGATTATTTTTTTTTTTTAATTTGTATTCTCCTTTTTCCTGGTTGTGTGATCGTGAGTTTCGCTTCTGGTATGGTCTCGAATTATTTTTACTCCCATCAAATTGAAATAGCCATACACAGTTATGTACAGGTTAAAAGATAGAAAATATAGAAGTAATTATGCAAATGGCATACACGTAAGTGGTTTGCCTAGCTATAAAACCAGGTTTAATTCACCATTTTGTCTACTTAAGAAAACGCCTGTCCAATTCAGTAATACGACATATATGATTCAATGCGTTTGAGGCGGTTGTTTGAATTAATGTTCAACAGTAACCAAGAATAAATTATAAAATTTAGAACATTTAGCATTCTTGTTGCTATTATAAAATTACTGTTAAACTACTATTAAATCTTAGATAATGTTTTGTAAATGGAACAACTGCTTCAATAAGGACTGTTTTGTCTAAATGTGGAATGTGGATAAACTGTGTTTACAAATATTGATTCATTATTCCTTGTTAATTATAATTTCTACTAAATTTCTATCCAGGTTATCAACATGTTTCATAGCAGACCTCTATTTTTAATATAAAAGACTGACACAAACCTCAAACACAATATGGGATAGTATGTGTGCCTCAAAGCTTTCTAACGAATTGAGCGCTGACCAGCCGTTGTTGTATTTTTAAAGTTTGATTATGTAAAACATATAAACATGCAAATAACAAATACCGACTTCCCAAAAATAAATTCAAAAAGATAATTACTTTATCAAATTGCAAAATTTTAAACACAAACACATCAAACGAATTGAAAAAAAAGTAATATTCCTGGCCTATTAAAGGCTTCTCTTAATGTAGAAACTTGTAAATACTCTCACGTAATTAATCGTTATTTCTAAACATAAATTATCCTCAAAATACCGTTGGTAAAACGAAGTTGTTCAATATATGAAGGTATGTGTTAGTGAATACATACCATAAGCTACATGTAATCAGTATAATGAATTATCATTATTATAACTTATATCAAAGAAGTTGTATTGCAGCTCATTTGATTATAGAAAGTCAATACGATGCATTAGTTTATTTCAGTTTTGTTATCTTTTGATTATTTTGTTTTAAAATATTATTTCAAACGAATTTCAAGCTTAACATTTCGATTTGTACCATTATATTATTTATTTATGTTTTTTTTCTGTATTGGGTATTCTTGCATTTATTTTAACTTTACATGCTTTATTCCCGTCATGTAATGTTGTCTCTTCAGTGGTAGATTTAACATTGCATTAAAGCGGGAGGTTGGGATAGCTTCAAACTCAGGTTCAACCAATCATTATTTCTAATAAATGTCCGGTTCCAAATCAGGAATAAGGCAGTTGCTATCGAAAAGTTCGTTTCTAAGTACAACAAAAATGTATATTGCATTGTCGTTTTTATTTCTTTGGCACTACAGTGTTCTGCTGTCTTGTTGTTTTCCTGTAATAGATGATATATTTCCCTCAGTTTTCCTGATTTTTGACTTTTGAACAGCAATGTACTACTGAAGCCTTTATATGGATTGGCTTTACTTGGATTTCTTTTCTTTCAAAATATCCGAAATTAATAACTAACAGACTAACAAAAAGAGAACAGAGGTTAGTTGTAATATTAGGTTAATATTTGTATCTCCCCTGTAGATAATAAACGTCAATTGATATTGAACAATACAATACACAAGCCATATAATTGCAGAACAAAGGGACAACGAAGTCACAAAAAAAATATAGAAAAAACATATAAAGGAATTTTGAAATTTGTCTTTTTGACATACTCTTAAAAAAACAAAGTGAAAACGTCCATTATTTTAATAATCCCATTAATCATACTATAGCAGATGATCAGCAGATGTTAATGATAACATACATTTATAAACAGTTTGGCTACAAAGTTTGATTAAAATGTTATCTTATTTATATTCGTAAAAATAAAAGAGGGACTAAAGATACCAGAGGGACATTCAAACTCATAGAGGTATAGGGGGAGGGTTGAGATCTCACAAACATGTTTAACCCCGCCGCATTTATGCGCCTGTCCCAAGTCAGGAGCCTCTGGCCTTTGTTAGTCTTGTATTATTTTAATTTTAGTTTCTTGTGTACAATTTGGAAATTAGTATGGCGTTCATTATCACTGGACTAGTATATATTTGTTTATAGGCCAGCTGAGGGACGCCTCCGGGTGCGGGAATTTCTCGCTACATTGAAGACCTGTTGGTGACCCTCTGCTGTTGTTTTTTATTTGGTCGGGTTGTTGTCTCTTTGACACATTCCCCATTTCCATTCTCAATTTTATCATAAATCGAAGATAAACTGACAATACCATGGATAAAACTGAAAAAGACAAACAGACAAACAATAGGACACATGACACAACATAAAAAAACTGAAGAATAAGCAACACAAACCCCACCAAAAAATAGGGGTGATCTCACGTGCTCCGGAAGGGTAAGCAGATCCTGCTCAATAGATGGCTTCACATGTGGCACCCGTCGTTGTTGCTTTCAAAGTAGAGTATTTTGGACGGCATTTGACATATTTCTATAAAACTGCGCTTTGTTTTTGTGTGGCACTATTAATACTTTAAAAATGGCGCCAAGGGACAGATACTTCAATGCACTTAGATTTTTTTATTTATGTTAACATAAAAAGTATCTTCTTGGGTTATATACCTCAATATATATTTTTATGGCGAACGCAGAGCTAAGTTCAAATAGATAGAAGGTCAAATTCTATTAGGATTGATATAAAATATGCATGTGTGGTTAATTAAGTTTACATACTTCCCCTTTTTGAATATAATCTGCGGCTTGTTTTTTTTTTGTTATACTTTTACAGACTAAATCTCCTTTTTAAAATTCATTTCACAAATAACGTTATGGGCAAACATGTTTTATTTTCAAACGATTGTACGTTACATAAAATAGTCAATCAACAAAGGTAACTACCCGATAGACTACCGATGTGTATTTTTTTTCAAGTTCAACAGGGGTTAGAATGTATCGATTGATTGTTTTATATAATTTTCTATGAATAAAACCTTCTTATCTCTATTTGAAAGTAATCGTATGACATACAACAACACATTTTGATCTACGGAGAATGAACGACACGTTTCATGTTTTAAACTGGATTATCTCTCGTTAAACATAAACACGTAAAAGAAACGAGATAGAAATCAAGAAAATATAGCACCAATGGTTTGTCCTACTTTTGTTTGATTCTATTTGGGTACGAAAAACCGTTAAAAGGTTTCTATTAAGGTAGATAGGGTGTCTTCCTCAATTATGGATTTGGAAATACCAGAAAACAAGGTCTAGGTCTTTTATAAAATGAGCAACATTTTAGAGCAGTATATAACTCATGTGTAAGAACTTTCACTTCAATATAGAAAATGATATGTTTTATCATATTTATGGTTGTATTTTACAAAAAACAGAACACTTTTTTCCAACTTTGCCACATAAGGGGTGGCAACTCAAATACGAGGGCATATGATTCAGATTAAGGTAATTTTACAAAAGAATGTGTTAGGAATTTACCTATTTTATAAAGTAGCAAGAAAACGGGTCCGGTGACCTCATTATTTTCTTTTTTTTACCGGAAGCATACTATTAAAGCTATCTTCTCATAAGTTATCTCAAAATTGTATGGTGTAGTTTACGCCTTATTGCAGAAAATTAGGTTTTCCAGGCATAATCTATGCAAAATCTGTTAATTTTGAAAACCGTGTAGCGTGAAAATAAGCCCCATGACCTATTCTTTTAATTATCTTATTTAAAAAAAGCATGATATAAACTACATTTTGGCAAATTATAATTTAGACACCCCATCTAACTTAAGCGATGGATTTTGTAGAAGTTGTGATTTCACCATTGATTCTCTTCTATTAATCTTTGTTTAATTTAATCTTATAAAAAAAAAGCTTCTGCAAAGTTTATCTTTGTTTCAAATAAAGAAATACTTGGCACAAATTAAGTTTTATCCTGTTTAGTACATTTCACATAACATGTCATTGCATGTAAGACAATACACATCAAAGGAATTTTACCAATCATATTTTCCATCCTTTTTTTCATCGGTGTGCAAGTAACCATGTAAGCTATAAAACAAGGTTCAATCCACCATTTTTCTTAAAAATATCTATAACCAAGTTTAGCAAATGAAAGTTGTTACCAAATAGTGCGTTGCATATATGTTGGCGTTTGTTTTTGTTGTAACTCAGTGATTCTGTTGATCCGTTGTTTTTCGTCTAATAATTGTAGTTGATGTGTTTCTCTCGTGTGTTGTTTGTGTAACGGATTTATTTTTGCTTAGTATGTTGGTGACTTTTGAATTGGTATACTCCTATTTCTTTTATTTTTCAAACTAGACAAAACAAAACAACTGTATCAACAAAACTACACAAATTACATTTATTAAATGTATCGCCTGCAATTGTGGTAACATAATATCGTTAAACTCCGTAGCACAAGTAAGTTTAAATGTTATTCATTACATTCATATGGACTCGGTTTTTGTGATTACTTATCATGGAAAGAGTGCGATAAACCCCTTTATTCATGTTATTTGAACTAGTATATATTTTCATAGCTGCAGTTCACCTCCGAAGAAGGATTTTCTCTCTGTGTTGAAGTTCATTGGTAACCTTTGGCTATTTTCTGCTCTTTGGTCGAGTCGTTGTCTTTTTGACATACATGTATTCTCTATATTCCCCATTTCGATTCTCAATTGTAATAATATATATAAAAAAAAAAATGAAGATGTTAACACAGTATCATATGCTTTAATCATAATATGACCTTAAACAAATATATGAAGCAGTGTTTTTCTAAGCTCAAATATGGTGTGAATTGGTTGTTATTACAGTTTTTTATACAAAGGGTAATGTAATTATAGTTTTCCTAAACACATTGTTTAGATTACTTCATATTACCAAATCAGTATTTTGTTTAATAAACTATATTAGTGTCATCAAAGCTAATATTTACTCAAAAAGTACCTAAGGAGTGACGCCTGATTAGTTGTGATTTAATAGAATGCCATCGCAGTTATATGAAATTTAACTTCATTTTTTTTTTAAACGAAATGTTTTTTTTCAAATTAAAAACAGGAAGGGTTGGCATATTTGTTTCACTACCATTTCCACTCGATTATTGAAACAAAAGCACAAGTACCTAAACTCTTGCTTATTGAGTTGGCGTTCGTGTTGGATGGAAGATTAATACAATATGATATCGGGGTCATCTACAAAATTACTCTATAATTTATTATTACCTGTATGGCCACTGATACCATGTGTATAATGTGCAAGACATTATCAATCAAGCATTGTTAAACATGTTTAAGAACAATGTATAGTACAGTACAATTACTAGAGTAGAGTTATCAATTAACGTTAATATTTTATCAAAATTACTATCATTGGAGGTGTGTCTTCTAATATAATAAACATATAAAATTTTCCGAGAAACATGATATAAAATTTACTTTTTGAAGAAAAAAAGAAAACTTATTTTCTATATATAAACATGATAAATATTGATTTCTTAACTGTAATTTGCAATTTTCCAAAATCGTTCTATTTTAACATAATGTGTACATCTGCGACTAATAAAAAAAACTAACACAATTAAAAAGAGAGAAATCTAAATATGCTATAAAACTCGGAATGAATATGGAATAAACACTAACGTAATGAAAATAATTTTTTTTAAATTTGAATAAATAAATATTGGGGAAAACGACAATAACATGAATAACCGAAGGATCAAATAAGGTAATCATATGCTTAGTAAACACAAATTCGATTATTCAGATTTACCATTATGAATTTGATCAGAATTCAATGAAGCCTAATCCTCTTTGCATGACAAATTGTCGTTGTTCCAGCAGACACAACCTCCAATAATATTATCTTCGTATGTAACAACCATTATTTGCAATGCCTTTTAAACGACCTTGGAATAAACAGCACAACTTGTACAAAAATGTAATCATGCATATTCTTAAACACCCTTTTTAAAGGATGAAATTTTACAAAATCAAATATTTGTCCTCCTTTCATAATAAAGAAAACGAAAATATATACCGATATAATACTAGATAGCAAAATTTTGTAAAACTCCGTATAAAGAACGATACATAACTGGATTGTCAGGAAGTCTTACTAAACATGTTTCTTCAATGTTGATTTCTATACTTTCTACAGTGAAATAAGGCCTTCAAAACATTGTGATAATATTCATTCATCCAGTGGTGCCAATCAGATGTGGATTTTTAAAAATTCAAAAGATCTACTGCTTAATCTCAGATCACAAACTGCAATTTCACCATGAAAGCCTTTGATTGTTCTACGCTTTATATTACTATTCCCTTTGCTCATTTAAAAGCTCCGCTTCACCATCACATTACACAAAGCTTTTTCATTTAAAACATAAATTGTGGATATACATTACGTGTTCGTGTTATACAGTATTATTATTTTGTGAAGAGCCACACTGATTCTATCAGAAAATACAGTGAATATGATACTATTAAAGAGCTGGACTTTTTAATCGACAATATATTTGTTGAGTTTGGACATGTTGGAGGACTAATTTTTAAACAGACAGTCTTCGGTAGTGTAGTGGGTAATGATTTATTGTGCACGCCTTTTTATCGACTTTGTTTTATACTTGTATGAAGTAGAAATCATTCAGAACCTTCTAATGACAAAAAGAAAAATCACCTTGCAAAGTTCATTAAGGTGGTACCTAACACTACAGGGAGATAACTCTGTCAAATTAGCTAAACGTTTTAATAACGTTGTGTTGTAAAGGGATTATTAAGCATCTCAATGATCAAAATTAGTGTTTGCCAAACTGCTATATAACCAGTGTAATTTTTCCGATAAATTGGTTGGTTCAAATGTTTTGAAATTTTTATGTCTTTGTCGAAGGGTCAAAGTAAATACTTGGTCAAAATTTTATGAAAATTAAACGAGCCAAACTATTTTAGTTAAGGTGTTGGGTACCACCTTAATTTGTTTTTCAGATATTTTGATGAGTAAAGTGTATTATTGTGGTTATTTTAAATGGCCTTCATGAACATCTGTTTTACTGTTGTGTATATTCCTGTAGTGTTGATAGTTGAGATAATATCTAAATTATGAATCTGTAACAAATGGAAAAACACACAGTGTTTGATGTTGGAATGTCAACATCGTGCAAATGAAAATCAACAGAACCCAAACATTATCATAATTATTTGTCAACAACTTGTCATAGATAACAATTTTCGCATTTTCTTAATTGTTATACTTCAGTAAGTAACACGTACGGAGACAAACATCATCAATTATTGTCATTTATGTGACGAAACGAAAATGCCACTCATAAAAATACTGTATCACATACTAATTCAATGTATATATAGCAAGTACTTACACATGTTACATATTATTTCATTTATAATTATTAAGGTTAATTTTGTATATAATAACCAGACCAAATGGTAAATATCAACATCCGAGTATGTAGTTTGAAAATTGAAGCTCAGTCATTCCAAACAAAAATGTAAGCTATTTTTCTTGTACGTATAACTTCTTAACAAATTATTATAAATATATAGTCCTAGACAAATAATTAATTTGACAAAAACAAATGTTACCTGATGAATTTTATTCTAGAAACAAATTAATGAGTTTACGACATAGAAAAATACATGAAAAAGATTTCCATTTTCAGAGTAATACAAATACATAAGTAGACGAAACGCGAGTCTGGAGTACATATAAAATTTCAATCCTGGTATCTATGATCAGTTTATTTACAACCGCTGGGTCGAAGCCACTGCTGGTGGAGTTTTAATTCCACGGGGGTCTCACTAGCTCAATGGTCAGCACTTCTGTGTTGACGTGATTTATCATTGATTATAAATTAACTGTTAAGAGAACTTATATTTTAAATTATTAAGGCTTTCATACCTCAGGAATAGATTAACTTAGCTGTGTTTGGCAAAACTGTTAGGATTTTTGTATCCTTAATACTCTTCAACTTCGTACTTTATTTGGACTTTTTAACATATTTTAATTGAGAGTCACGGATGAGTCTTTTGTAGACGAAACGCGCGTCTGGCGTAAATATATGGTATCTATGATGAGTTTGTTGATTATGTGTTAATTTATTCTATAAACCGCGGTCTCTTATAACAGCCCATAAAGAGTATATCACAAGAAATGTTGATATTTACAACATGTAAAGACATGATAAACTAAATGCAGCGGTTTGTAAATATATGTAAATGTCGGTATCTAAATACATTTACTTAACATTTGCATACCTCTTCAAAACCGGGATTTCGTGTAGTGTTGTATACGAGCTTGCACATATACTCAAAAACAACATGTTTTAACAGCCATATGAATGGTGTTTAGATAACATGCAATCTTAACGACAATGCTATACTATATTGTACTTTTTTTCTATTTCAGAAAGCTAGTAATAATGAAGGCTATAATTACATTTAGCTGTCTTTTCATGGCAGTATGTGGTAAGAATATTATGTTAATACGTATACCAAACTGTAATAAAAGCAGTTTTTAGAAACATAACACTAAGTAGTTACACGGTTAATTTACAATGTGTCCATATAAAAGTATTATCTATTCTTTACAAAATCATTCAGAATTAACACATGTATGAGTTATATGATAAGACATAAGTTCAATTTTTTTGTAAGATTTTACAGAATAACAATTAGAATTATATGGTTTGGAAATGTTACCAAATATTTACTAATGTGAGCAATGTCAATCACTAAAGCCCTGTGACACTTCAGAGAGTTTTAGTGTGTGTGTTAATGACAAAACAAACTTAGTACTCTTACACAAATGTCTGCAGAACTTCTAACTTGTTTTACATTTTTCAAAAACTAATACCAAATACAATTTCCTGTAAAATTTTAAGGACTGGGTATTCAAAACAGCTGTCAAAGTATTATTAGCTATACAGTCATTTCAATAATTCAAGAGTGTTCATTTTCTAAATGCGACAGTATGAAGGTTCCAAGAAGTAAAAGGTGTTTACGAATCAACAAGGTCCTGTATATAAGCAGATGTAGTTATAGTCGAGTTGTTTCAGATTTACTGAAATATTCATGATTCAGCGGATTTGCTGTTTGGTCGTCGGTAGCTGTCAGATCACATGTTGATAATTTTTTTAAGTATGCTAAAATTTAATGCACAGTTTAATGATATACGCATTTCAATTGTTGAATAGACATCGACATGAATTACTTATTTCATTATTAATGCAGCATAAATTATTACTTATATCTATTCGTTTCTCACAAGTGCACACGAGAGGACTGTAGTATTCGTACAATTTGATTAACATGTTGCAAACAATGGCGTATCGAACTGCATGTACATAGAAACAACTGTCGTTGATCAAAATCGTGGACGGGAATGGTAAAAAACACCTTAAATACCAATAAGCAATGAAATAAAAAAGGATTACGTGTTGTCTCCGTCCAGATTTGTTTTATTGTCCAGCAGATTATAGTAGTTTCTACTTTTATTCAATGGTTCGTAGCAAAACCCTTATCATCGAATGTTTATTTTATTTGAGCATGAAAAGAGAGAATAAAACTGGATAATGCAAAACTATTTTTATACAATTGTTGTATCTCAACCTTAACTGTTATTGAAATTGATAGAGTGTCAAAACAAATAAAAGATGAACATTGAAAATCCGTCCATGACAGAAAATCAGTTAGCTCAAGGCAAAAAAAACCACACACAGGCAAACAGCTTACATTGCTGAACACCATTGAAAAGTCATATATTTCAAATCAAAACTATTAGCAACACTGTTAACCCATGTATTGTTAACCTTACACGGTACATCATTTATTTTTGAGGATTCGTTTTTGTCCAGTAGAGCTTTTACCATTTCCAAATTCAATTATTTTTCATTACTTTTATGGTTATGAAGATTACGAATTTTGCACAAACATATACTGAAGGGGCATAAGCTAAGAGATATGAACAAAATTTGAACGTGATTTTTTTTGGTTCAATCATTTATCAAAGTAAAATCATGAAATAATAATTTGTTATTAGCAGCCACTTTGGTTTTTGAAATGTCAAAAAAGCAACAACACATCGCTGATGAATTATTCACTTGAAGGGATTTTGTAATTGGATTGTACAATCAAAGATGGAGGTATACCTTGCATCTACCTTACAACGCTTAAACCCGCTGCATTTCTTTGAAGACTTATTAGTTCAGTGTGGTTATTGTTTGTTGATGTGATTCATAAGTTTTTCTTGTTTCTTGTTTTGTTGTATATATATATATTAGAAAGTTAGTTTTTCGGTTTGAATGATTTAAACTAGTCGTGTGTGGTTTCCTCTATAGCTGCTGGTCAGTGCACATGTGAGCCAGGGCTCCGTGTTGACGACTTCATTTCGACTTTAAAGGTTTACTTTTACAAATTGGCACTTTGATGAAAGTTGTTTCATTGGAATTATTGTTTCAGGTAAGGGTGAAGGTTGATACCTATCAAAAGATTTAAACACGATGCATTTATTTGCACCTGTTGTTAGTAAGAAACCTGATCTCCAGTGGTTGTTGTTTGTTGATGTGGTTCATACGTGTTTCTGGTTTCTATTTTCTATATAGATAAGACCGTTGGTTTTCTTGTTTGAATGGTTTATACCAGTCGTGTTTGGTGTCTTGTATAGCTTGCTGTTTATTGTGAGCCAGGGCTTCGTGTTGAAGACCATTCTTTGACCTTTAAAAGTTTATTTATACATATTTTGACTTCTTGGATAGTTGTCTCATTAGAACTCATATCAAATCTTCTTATATCTATTAGTACACTCAATTTCCTTAGAAGAGGTAGGTTTAACCTGGTTTATAGCTAGAAACATGATCAACTTTTGATATTCTTCACGTTCTTTTAGCTTACACATTTGGTAGAATATTGTTGACAAAAGAAAGGTAGCAAGCTGTACAACTGCTAAAACAAATGGAGAAAAAAAACCCACCACAATCGAAGGAAGACACATACATAAACCGTAAGCGTTGTATTTGTGCAATAACAACCTTAAACATCATAAACTATACTATTTGAAATTCAAATTTATTCAAATAAAGCAAGTATTCAGCCAAAGAAATAACACAAATTATGCATTTCTATTAATATGTGACAAAACTACTAAGATAATATAGGGGTATATGTTATACAAAATAAATTATTAAAATAAATTAGTGTATTGGTCTTTATTTCTCTGAGTATTATCTGAATGTCATATTGAATGTTTCTAAGACTTTTTGAGGTCCCTTGGATTATTCTCTCTCTCTTAGAATTTGAAAATTTCAAATTACGTAAAAATGGATTGCAGCTGCCCTTTCCATGAATTGCCTTTGAAAGAAATGTTTCATAATTTTAAACATCAGGCTCAATATGTTTTTGATTGGGGAAGTTACTTTTGTTTGTGTAAGAACAAGACACAATCAAACATCGTAAATACATTGAACATGTGTTGAAAAATTAAGTAGTATATTTTTATGAAGACAAATCGATTACAGCAAAACCAACACTTACAATAAATAGTCATTTGCTGAAATTATACATATTGATAAAAAACAATCTAAATATATATTCGTAAAATTATCTAAATATGGTGAAATTGTTGATCATATTTTACTTGCAAACAACAATTTCAAAGAAGTGTATAAACAAAACGAGTATACTGTTCAGTTATATGTGCTATATCTGCATCGCAAGTACAAAAAAGTGATGACTGGCGTTAAATGTCCTAACTTCTTTTCTTTTCCTGTAAAACACCAAAAAAAAAAATAGAATCCAATATTGTATTTTTAGTTTTACAAAACGTTTAAATGTTCTCATATTTAATAACTAAACAATTGTTTTCTGATTTGTTCTTTAGTTGACAAAATATATAGTAGGAATTATAAATATAAAGGATTTAGTCGTGTTAAAAGTTTTATATCATTCACTTAGATTTACAAAACGATATTGTACCGGTTTTTGGTATTCATGTTCAACTATACATGGATTATATATAATCTATACAGTAAATGAATTATTTTTGGTCTTTACATCATCTGTAAAGACTGAAATTTAAAACGTTTAGTCTTGTTAGGATTTGAAAGTATTTTGTAGATATTTTCTTGTTGTTGACACAGTACTGTTCATGCATTTCCTAGCAGACAACCAAGGACTGTTTCG
This sequence comes from Mytilus edulis, assembly GCF_963676685.1. Lineage (NCBI taxonomy): Eukaryota > Metazoa > Mollusca > Bivalvia > Mytilida > Mytilidae > Mytilus > Mytilus edulis. The sequence continues at coordinate 57,562,396 of NC_092349.1, read as the reverse complement.
TAAATTTTTAGACACGTTCGTGATGTGTTGTTCGTACAGGTAAACAACTACTGAAATGACTCTACAAAGACTGGATAAGTAAGACAAACAAATATAACTTGATAACTCAACAATAGAGTAAAAATATACCGACGGGAGATTCAAACTCATAAATCGACAGTAAACTGACAACGCCATAGCAAAACAGGAAAAAAGAACATTAAAAGACAAACAACAGTACAAAATATACAAAAAGACAAAATCCGACTTGGCAAAACGAACCTTATAAAAAATCGGGATGAAACAGGCAAAATGACCCTAAAGTGAGAGGAGAATTTTTCCAAAGGTAGAAACAATCTCATACATGTTTGTCGAAAACGAACCAATGAAACAACTATCAATCCAAATAACAATTTATTAAAGCAAACCCTTTTCGGTCAATGTACGGCCTTCAACATGGAGCCTTGGCTCACACCGAACAACTCGCTATAAAGGGCCCCAAAATTACTAGTGTAAAACCATTCAAACTGGAAAACCAACGGTCTAATCTATATAAAAATCGAGAAACGAGAAACACGTATAAATTACATAAACAAACGACAACTACGGTACATCAGATTCCTGACTTACGAGGTTCAAACATTTGCAGCGGGATTAAACGTTTTGATGTACCAAACCTTCTCCCTTTTTTGAAACAATAGTATAACATCACAACATATAAAAACACACGATAAAATATCAATTGGAAGGCTTAACTCAATTGAAACTGTTTAAAAAGATCCGAAACAAAAAGCGAGATGCTTGGAATGATACAAATATCCAGTTTATCATTAGATACCAAGTTTTTGTTTCGCTGTTAACAATTGGTTTATGAGGGATATCAAACTGATAAAGTCGACTTCTCAATTGTGATTGGATCGATATATAAATCATTATTTTGCGACAAGTTACCTTATTTATCTTTTGCCACCCATTTTCCATTCAACGTTTCCTATTCTTCTAGCATTTGTTTCTTTATTATTTTTTGTATTCGAATTACCAACGTTTTCGTTCTCGTTCCCATTGTTACCATTTCCGTTGTTCCCACTTCCAAGGTTCCAGTTCCGTTTCCATTTACTGCCTCCGATATTTCCTATTCTTCCGACATTTGTTTCTTTATTATTTTCTGTATTCGAATTACCAACGTTTTCGTTCTCGTTTCCATTGTTACCATTTCCGTAGTTCCCACTTCCAAGGTTCCAGTCACGTTTCCATCCACGTCCTCCGAAATATCCTATTCCTCCGACATTTGTTTCTTTATTATTTTCTGTATTCGAATTACCAACGTTTTCGTTCTCGTTTTCATTGTTACCATTTCCGTAGTTCCCACTTCCAAGGTTCCAGTTACGTTTCCATTTACTGCCTCCGATATTTCCTATTCTTCCGACATTTGTTTTTTTTATTATTTTCTGTATTCGAATTACCAACGTTTTCGTTCTCGTTTCCATTGTTACCATTTCCGTTGTTCCCACTTCCAAGGTTCCAGTCACGTTTCCATCCATAACTTCCGATATTTCCTATTCCTCCGACATTTGTTTCTTTATTATTTTTTGTATTCGAATTACCAACGTTTTCGTTCTCGTTCCCATTGTTACCATTTCCGTTGTTCCCACTTCCAAGGTTCCAGTTACGTTTCCATTTACTGCCTCCGATATTTCCTATTCTTCCGACATTTGTTTCTTTATTATTTTCTGTATTCGAATTACCAACGTTTTCGTTCTCGTTTCCATTGTTACCATTTCCGTAGTTTCCACTTCCAAGGTTCCAGTCACGTTTCCATCCACGTCCTCCGAAATATCCTATTCCTCCGACATTTGTTTCTTTATTATTTTCTGTACTCGAATTACCAACGTTTTCGTTCTCGTTCCCATTGTTACCATTTCCGTTGTTCCCACTTCCAAGGTTCCAGTTACGTTTCCATTTACTGCCTCCGATATTTCCTATTCTTCCGACATTTGTTTTTTTTATTATTTTCTGTATTCGAATTACCAACGTTTTCGTTCTCGTTTCCATTGTTACCAGTTCCGTTGTTCCCACTTCCAAGGTTCCAGTCACGTGTCCATCCATAACTTCCGATATTTCCTATTCCTCCGACATTTGTTTCTTTATTATTTTTTGTATTCGAATTACCAACGTTTTCGTTCTCGTTCCCATTGTTACCATTTCCGTTGTTCCCACTTCCAAGGTTCCAGTTACGTTTCCATTTACTGCCTCCGATATTTCCTATTCTTCCGACATTTGTTTTTTAATTATTTTCTGTATTCGAATTACCAACGTTTTCGTTCTCGTTTCCATTGTTACCATTACCGTAGTTCCAACTTCCAAGGTTCCAGTCACGTTTCCATCCACGGCCTCCGAAATATCCTATTCTTCCGACATTTGTTTCTTTATTATTTTCTGTATTCGAATTACCAACGTTTTCGTTCTCGTTTCCATTGTTACCATTTTCGTAGTTCCCACTTCCAAGGTTGCAGTCACGTTTCCATCCACGGCCTCCGAAATATCTTATTCCTCCGACATTTGTTTCTTTATTATTTTCTGTATTTGAGTTACCAACGTTTTCGTTCTCATTTCCATTGTTACCATTTCCGTATTTCCCACTTCCAAGGTTCCAGTCACGTTTCCATCCATAACTTCCGATATTTCCTATTCCTCCGACATTTGTTTCTTTTTTATTTTTTGTATTCGAATTACCAACGTTTTCGTTCCCGTTTTCATTGTTACCATTTCCGTTGTTCCCACTTCCAAGGTTCCAGTCACGTTTCCTGATGAAGAATGAAAATAGTTATGTTCATACGGCCCGTTATAAAACAGACAACTAAGGTTGAATGAAAGGTATCACATTAATGTCTTTTAAAAAAGAGAGACGAAAGATAAAAGGGGGACATTAAAACTCATATATGTGTCAGGAAAACTTCCTAAAATTGAATGACACGTTAGGCAGAAATTGTCAATGTCGAGAAAAATGACACACTCGGAAGCGATATTGTTTTCATTATCGTTTTATTTTGTATGTATTATTTAGTATTCAGTATATAAAACTCAGTGAGTTGAGAAACTAAACCAAAACCATATTAACAAGATTGATCTTTTTTGGCTTTTTATGTAAAACAAATATATAGCCTATACGAGAGTTTCAAAATTTTTGTTTAAAGCATCATAGTAAGAAAACTAAAATGATTCTAAGCTATGAATTTTTAAAACACGCTGAATAAAAAATACTACTACTTTGGTTTTACCTGAGATAATTCATAACAGTATCAATGGCAAAATCATCATTGTCATCATTTATTTCTCCAAGATCTGCATTTCTGTTTTGAATGCTCTGTCCTAAAAAAAACCCCAGAAAAGTTGTATTTTGGTATTCATTTAAAAAAATGTTAACCAAGTTAAAAGTTTTGCAGAGATTTTGTGTAAAAGTATTAAATTTATTATGTCATTTAAGCACACACTAAAATACTCTTCAGAAGTGTCACCGGCTTGAGTGATTGACATTGCTCATCTTAGTAAAAATTTAGTAACATTTTCCAACCTTTAAATTCAAATTAATATTCTGTAAAATCTTACAAAAAAAAAATTCATACCTTATCATATAACTCATACATATGTTAACCTTTTATGTTTTTAATCAAATTGACAGCTGAAGTTACTATTGGGTCAAAATGAATTTAATAAAAAGTTATTAGTTTTTTTCATTTTGCCAATATGAAAAAAAAAGTGGCATGATTGCCAAGATACATCCATGTTGGTCTCACCTGGATAAAGAGTTATTGTCTTTAAAGTCAAGTTTGGCCGAGAAAAAGAGATTTTAAGGGCTTAGTCAATTTATGAAGATAGCATGTTATTCAGATTGAAAAGTATGACTAAATCTGATTAGTCGATATGTGCACCCGCTATTTTTTTGTTTTCAGAAACGTCGTTCACTTTGTATTATACCAAAGGCATAATGAACTATTTGCATTAAACCCTACGCAACTGAGATGTCTTTTCAACGCTAGTATGAGTTCATGAACATGTATTTCGTCAATTTTCCGCCCTAATTTTATTGATTGGTATATTCTATAATAACGTTGAATATCAACACAACAGTGTTAAATCTGCAAATTTGCAGAAGCAATTGTTTGTTCATCCCTCACTGGAATTCGAACTCACACTATTCGCACATCGATACTACATCGTCTGCACTCTGTCGAGCGCTCTAAACCACTCAGCCACCTAGACTGAACTATTAATTCAGCTTTCGCTGGCCTTTTGTTACCTTTCTTTGTCAGTAAAATATGGAGTTGAAAACACACTACGTGATATATTAGGCAAGAAGATATATTATAAATTGAATTAATGCGTTATCATACATATACCTTCATTTGAAGTCATTGACGAGAGAATATATGATACTTTCATTAAACACATTGTAAATTAACCGCGTAAATACTTTGTGGAATGTTTCTTAAAACTGTTTGTACAACAGTTTGGTATATGTATTAACATAATATTCTTACCACTGACTGTCATGAACAGACACCTTAATAGTACTACAGCCTTCATTGTTATTACTTTTCTGAAATAGAAAAAAAACTATATAGTATAACAATATTCGAAACAGAAGAACAACACAAAAAAAGTTTACCGAAGCCAGGAAATTTCTTTAAGTATTTAATTTGAATAGATTATTTGAATACATGGGTACACGTATTAGTTGTGGAAGCCGGAGTGCCAAGAGAACACCCACGACCTTCGATAGAAAAAAAAATGACAGTCCTAGTCATTTAAGATTGGAGTCCAGTGCAAACGCACGAGCGGGGTTCGAACTCACAACCTCGTGTTGACTGACTGGTGAAAACAGTAGTTACTAATTAGACCAATCGGACATTGAGACTCCTCTAATATATTCGTGAAATAGTATGGTAATACAAAAGGGGTTGTTGAATTGATTAGTTGGCTCATTGATTCAATAATGCTTAAGGTCTCTTATCGAAATTTGTGAATAGAAAAAGAAAATAACCAATACAAACAACAGATACTAAAACACTATTCCAGTGAAAATTGAATAACATCAATTACATTAAAAGTTGGTCTGCACGGGTAAACAGTGAAGCAAACTTAAGTCATACGCTGTTATGCATGACATGTAACAGTCCGTTCATAAGTTCAGTGTTAACTAAATTAAAGTCATTACAGATGTGACAGAGACGTACATTTACAATACACACCAGTGTAAATCTGTTTAGACTGGTCGAGTATAAGTCGAAACTTTTGAGTACATATATGGGCAATTTCAGACTTTTGTTGGTTTGTATCGGTAACGACACATCGAACAATTAATAGCAGCTAACCCTGTGGTAATAATTTTCTTCCTGAATTCAGAAGACATTTTGCAAAAAAGTACCCTCTAGAAACTAATTAATACTTTATTATGTTATTGTTCTATCATCAAGTTGAAAATACTTTGAAAGACAATTTTTTTTTACTCGCGTAGTGGTAATAATCATATATGGATTCTTTAAAATACTTAAGAACTTCTAGATAATTTTAAATCTCGGTCTGTTTCTGATATTATTTTTTTTACATACTTTTGATTTTTTTAACCCTGTATACCACCATTCCCCATGTGATTTTTTTTTAATACTTTGAACAACAAAATTATTTTATATTTTTTCTTATGTGACGTTTACATTTTATGAGATTGTGACACAGTGATGACTGCTGTGCCCATATTATTACTATTTTACCTATTATGTCTGTTTTGTTCACGCATCGTTGTAAATATAATGGAATTTGACTGTCATACAAGTGCTAGGTTAGGCGCTATAAAACTAGGTTCAATCCACCATTTTCTACATTGGAAAATGCCTGTACCAAGTCAGGAATATGACAGTTTTGGAAAATTCGTTTGATTTGTTTTATCATTTGATTTTGCCATTTGATTAGGGACTTTCCGTTTTGAATATTTCTCGGAGTTCAGTATTTTTGTGATTTTACTTTTTTATATATTTTTATTTCGTGTGTGCACATTACTGAATGCGTATTTGTCTTCGTCAGGAACGCTTAATTAAATTAAATGAACTTAAATAAGACCCGTGTTTTGTCTCAAAAATGACTTATCAATAACATTCAAATAAAAAAAGGTATATAGGCAATAATAATGTACGATATCGAAGAGCATTGAGGATTCACAAGATTTTAGATACCTTACAAATGTTTTTATTTAGTGATTTCTTCTGTGTTGACATTAATAATCATTGATATGGTCATAATTGTAAAATTAACTTTTAACAAAACTTAGAATTTTCTGAATTGCAAAAGCTTTTCTACCTCAGGAACATTTTACCGTAGCTGTACAATGCTGTATTTGGCAAATCTTTTAGAAAATTTTGGCCCTCAATGGTTTACAACTTCTTACTTGATGTCGCCTTTTTAAAAAAAAAAAAATTTCATTCGGGCGTAACTGACGTACGAGTCTTTTGTAGACGAAATGGGCGTATGGCGCAAATACCAAATTGTAATTCTAGTATCTTTAATGATATAAATAAAAGAAGATGTGGTATGATTGGCAATGAGACACCTCTCCACAAGAGACTAAATGACTCAGAAATTAACAACTGCTGGTCACCGTACGGCCTTCAACAATGAGTTAAGCCCATATCGCATAGTTAGCTATAAAAGCCCCGAAATGACAAATGTAGAACAATTCAAATGAGAAAAACTTACGGCCTCATTTATGTACAAAAAAATGAACGAAAAACAAATATGTAACACATCAATAAACGACAACCACTAAATAAAAGGCTCCTGAATTGGGACAGGCACATAAATAAAGAATGTGGCGGGTTCTATATCATTACAAAGCGCAAGACAAGTACTACTGTTTCAAGAATAAAATTCATCAGGTATCATTTGTTTTTTGTCGAATTAATTATTTGTCCTGGACTACACTTATACATTTGTAATTATGAAAATATATGTACGAGAAAAAGAACTTACCTTTTTGCTTGGGCTGACCAAGCTTCAATTTTCAATTACATTTTCAGATGTTTATATATACCATTTGTTCAGGTTATTATATATAAAATTAACCATAATGATTAAAAATGGAGAAAAAAAATATGTAAGTACTTGCTATATATACATGCAATTAGTATATAATACCGTATTTTTATGACTGGCCTTTTCGTTTCGTCACATAAATGACAATAATTGTTGATGTTTGTCTCCTTACATGTTACTTACTGAAATATAACAATTAAGAAAAGTAGAAAATTGTTATTTATGGCAGGTTGTTGACAAATAATTATGATAATGGTTTTGTTCTATTGAATTTCATTTGCACGATTTTAACATTTCAACAACAAATACTGTGCCATTTTATATCTGAGATGAAATAGCAAAAGAATCAATAAGAAAAGCACATCCCACGGATTAACCTGCTTTTGTGTATTTTTAGTATATTCAGCAATAGAATGTATGACATGTAAAAAGTTGAAAGGTTGTGTATTTTAAGTACATCTAGTATTATCTGTTTTCACTGTCATATGCACAATTCTCTCATATTTTTTTACATTTAGAATTACCGGATAGTAAAGCAAAATATCTTAAGTTTGTTGTTGATGTGTTCAGAAATTTGCATTAATATACACATTAAGTAACATGTCATATTATCATACCAAATAAGTAAATAGAACGAAAATACAGCCATTCAGTGTTTGTCAAAAATATTTTCTTAACATTACTTTTTTTTACGAACACGTTTAACTATCACAATTATATCTGTTTTGGGACATTTTAATAGCTAGTGTTTTATATTTGTTTTATTGCAATTGAAATGTCTATGTCTGACTGGCAGGGTTCATCGGACATTCACCTAAATGTAATGGGTTCGTGGAACATTGTGTAGAGATTTTGTAGTTCTGTCTATTTTTATTTATAAGCTACATTGTACATGTACTATAGTATAGGATCACTTATTTTGGCATATGGAATGAGTGTAACGTTTCCATGTTTGATTGGCCGGTTTCATCTGACAATGAACTAATTTTCCTGGAGTGGATGTTTAGTCTTTTTCTCTGTTACTATTATAAATCATTAATATTTGGTATGGAAGATCTGATTTATATACAAAACTACAAACAAACAAACAAACAAATATGATAAACAGCATGACATCAACGAAAAAAATACAAAAAAAAAACATCTATAGGTCAGCATGTAGTATTGAAGAAGAGCGAAGTTAATAATTATTACAACTCGCTCTAAACGGTGGTGTGATTAAATGAAAGAAAATGTGTACCTTAGTATTAAACAATGCGAGTCATCTTGTTTTTGACAGTTTTCCTTTAAATGATATGAGTTATTGTGTCGGTCATTTACAGTTCGTCTATTTATTTATAAATACATTTTTACTAACAAATTGTATAATAAATTGGTTGTGACAAACCCGGTGAAATATAAGTTAACTCAAGATTTAATATGTTTGACTCATTAATGCCATGTGAAGAGCTATTTATTAAAACAATCAAGAATTTCAAAAAAGACTCCACTCAGAACAATAAACAATACAAAGAAGAGTCAATATTGCACTTGACTTAACTATTAAAAAAAAGCCTGTTAAATACATTTAAGAATATTTTGTTCTTCCCATAGCTGCAAAAGATGCGTTCAATGTTTATCATAACTTAGATTTTTTTTTATATATATAAATCAAAATGGTTAAAACGTTAGTTTTTATAATTGTGTATAAGAAAGTAGTCTCAAGAGCTGAAAATAATCAAATGAAATCTATAAGTTTCCATGCCGTATGAAATAAGCCCTCATGAATAAGCAGTTTGACAAGAGTGTATATTATACTTATGTACCATGTCAAACTTATGAATCGGGTCTATGAACCCATTAAACTAACTCAGCTAATGAGCCAATGAAAACCAGCTTTTTGTCCCTCAATGACTATCGACAAAGTTAAAGTTTTATAGTCATACATTGTAAAAAATGTATTCACTAAGAATAACTAAAACAAGCAAATTAGCTACTTAAGTTTATTTTAGGATGACCTTGATTGTCATGAGATAAGAATCATACATATGTTAATGAAAATTGCGTAGAGCTTAATGTGGTACATTGTTCTCGTTTGTCTGATGTTCAAACGTAATGTAAAGGTTACCATTAATTCGTTTCTGGAGGGATGTAAATAAAAATCAATAAATTTTTAATTCTTCAAAGTCAAATGAAAATAAATGATTTGATTCAGATACATTATTCCTAAGCAATAAGCAGGACGTGAATAAGTGTTTCAGATAACCAATGTCATTGTAAGTTTATTATGATTATAGGCTCTTACTATGTAAATCAAAATAGTTGCCGGATTCAAACTGAATATTTTCAATGCACCTTATCAGATAATAGTATGCTTTTCCGCAGAAAGGCTTAGACGGGGATGTATTAAAAAGTTCATCTTTTGTCATAAAAAATCTCAATATCATATAAGATAAGTAGATGTAGCTAACAAAGTTCTTATACATGAATAAGGTATCATTATTGTTTAGTTGAAACTTGTTTTAACGTTAACCAAGCTGTACAATTGTTTGCTAGCTTCTCTCTGTGATTAATGTAAGATAACCCTAATAAAAATAACAATGACAAAATCATCTATCATTATTGGGAGATAACTCAATAAAGTTTTCATTGATAGTCTTTTTTTTAAAGTAAAAAATGTTTTATGCTGGTTCCAATTATAACTTTTCACTAAAGCATTTGACATATTTTAAATTTTTCTTGAATAAAGCTGTGGCTCTGGTGTTCTGTTATTGTATTTGTGTGTATGTGTTTGTTGTGGTAGGGGGTGTTACAATTCTTTCATATATTTGTCTTTCGGGATCGAGCAATTCAGATAAATTAAGATAGCATGGCTGCTTCATTTGACTTCTGACATAATTCTATACACTATATTAAAAAGCAACAAATGATGTAACAAGTATCAGGCTTAATACTGTTCTAGACTATATGATGCAAACCACAACATGAATCAGTGTATTCTTGCCAGCAAAATGAATTATCTCCATAGTGTTTCTCAAATTAAAAGTAGACTTTTTCTTAAATTATTACCAGAATACGGCTTTCAAAGGAATAATTTCATGATATCTTGGGAGAAGATGCTCTATCTATGATTTTAGAATAATTTGTTCCATCAGATTTAGAAACTTAATGTAGATGAGATGACCATGCCCATCCATCACGATCTTGTACGGTCGGAATATTTAAATGTTACAAAATAATATTTATAAGTTAATATAGTGTTTCAGGTTAGTCTAACTCTCGTATACGTATGTGGCGGTGTGATAAGCATAGCTGACGTAGAAAATTCCACAGTGTCATTTCCCGTTTTTCGTTGTCAATATCAATATTGTCAGCTGTAATGGATAATAATGTTTCCCAGTTCAAAAGAATGCACATACCGGATCTCAAGACATTCCTTTCAAAACGAAGAATAACATGTAGTCTTTATTGGAAGCAACAGTTGGTTAGGCTATGTGAAATTGCTATTGAATTGAAGTTGGGAGCTACGCAAACACAGGACGACTACAAAGTTATGGACTCGTTTCAAAGAACAGTGGAAGTGAATGGGGCTAAATGTGTTTTACCAGAAGTTAGCACGGAGTTGAACTGGAATTTAGATTTGCGTGATTTACCTTTAATAGAATCATACGACATTTTGATCTATCTGATGAAAGTTGGTCAATTGAATGAGTCACATTTATCAAATTAAAGGAGATATAATGGATTTAATTTTTAAACATCCAATCACATTCATGATGTTAAATTGCACAGAATCATAAATACTGAATATTTCTATGTGAGAACAGCAAGTGTTCCCGAGACCAGATAGTAAAAAAAAACCTTACAACCCCTGGATTATTGTTAGAACAAAAGGCCATTTCAGAAGTGGTGGATGCAATTGTATTGTGTAAATCTGATTAGCGTTACCTTAAATAGCTGGTATCATATCAGGTACTGCATTCAACCAATATTATTTTTTTATTACCGTCATACAATTATAAGAAATTAACAAAACCATGTGCAGCTTTAATTACCTTTCTTCATATCAATACAAATATATATACCTCTGTAAATTGGACATCACATGCTTTATAAAGGGTTCAGTGCTTATTCCACATCTTATTATTCATAAAGATGTTGATTGACAAGAAATTTGAAACTACAAATAGTTAACTTGATAAATATATTGTTCAGCATTAAAACACATAGTTTTTAATCTGTTTAAGGGTAATAGTTAACACAGAATTTAACAAAATATTTTCAAACTCTAACCCTTACACTAATATCATATATGTAAAATGAAAAGATTTTCAGTTATTTAAAAACAGCTTTGTTGGAAATATAGAATACTATAAATTTAGTAGTTATTGTGTTGTTTTTATTGCTAAAATACAACATGATACACAACCGCAGTAACTTTTACTTGCATTTTGTATATTTTTTTTTTTCATATGAATTAAACAGAGTTTTTCTCAATATCGCAAAACTTTTTTCGTCCCCGAGGGTATCACCAGCCTAGTAGTCAACACTTAATCGATTTAGTGTTGACATGCATATCAATAATGTGGTCATTTTATAAATTTCCTGTTTACAAAACTTTGAATTTTTCGAAAAAACTAAGGATTTTCTAAACCCAGGCATAAAATACCTTAGCCGTATTTGGCACAACTCTTTGGAATTTTGGATCTTCCATGCTCTTCAAATTTGTCTTTGTTTGGCTTTATAAATATTTTGATATGAGCGTCACTGATGAGTCTTATGTAGACGAAACGCGCGTCTGGCGTACTAAATTATAATCCTGGTACCTTTGATAACTATTTATACCACTGGGTCGATGCCACTGCTGGTGGACGTTTCGTCCCAAAGGGTATCAACAGCCCAGTAGGCAACACTTAAGTGATTAAGTGTTGACATGAATATCAATAATGTGGTCATGTTATAAATTTCCTGTTTACAAAACTTTGAATTTTCCGAAAAAAAATAAGGATTTCCTTATTCCAGGCATAGATTACCTTAGCCGTATCATGCGTATGTAGCACTACTTTTGGGAGTTTTGGATCTTCCATGCTTTTCAACTTTGTACTTGTTTGGCTTTATAAATATTTTTATATGAGCGTCACTGCTGAGTCTTGTGTAGACGAAACGCGCGTTTGGCGTACTAAATTATAATCCTGGTACCTTTGAATACTATTTACACCACTGGGTCGATGCCACTGCTGGTGGACGTTTCGGTCCCCGAGGCTATCACCAGCCAAGTAGTCAATACTTAAGCTATTACGTGTTGACATGAATATCAATAATGTGGTCATTTGATAAATTTCTGTTTCAAAACTTTGAATTTTCCGAAAAAAACTAAAGATTTTCTTAGCCCATGCATTGATTACCTTAGCCGTATTTGGCACAACTTTTTTGAATTTTCGATCTGCCATGCTCTTCAACTTTGTACTTGTTTGGCTTGATAAATAGTTTGATATGAGCGTCACTGCTGAGTCTTGTGTAGACGAAACGCGCGTTTGGCGTACTAAATTATAATCCTGGTACCTTTGATTACTATTTACACCACTGGGTCGATGCCACTGCTGGTGGACGTTTCGGTCCCCGAGGCTATCACCAGCCAAGTAGTCAATACTTAAGCTATTACGTGTTGACATGAATATCAATAATGTGGTCATTTGATAAATTTCTGTTTCAAAACTTTGAATTTTCCGAAAAAAACTAAAGATTTTCTTAGCCCATGCATAGATTACCCTAGCCGTATTTGGCACGACTTGTTTGGATTTTTGATCTGCCATGCTCTTCAACTTTGTACTTGTTTGGCTTTATAAATAGTTTGATATGAGCGTCACTGATGAGTCTTGTGTAGACAAAACGCACGTCTGGCGTACTAAATTATAATCCTGGTACCTTTGATAACTATTAACACCACTGGGTCGATGCCCCTGCTGCTGGACGTTTCGTCCCCGAGGGTATAACCAGCCCAGTAGTCAATACTTAAGCGATTAAGTGTTGACATGAATATCAATAATGTGGAATTTTCCCAAAAAAATGAGTATTTTCTTATCCCAGACATAGATTACTTTAGCCGTATTTGGCACAACTTTTTGGAATTTTGGATATTCCATGCTCTTCAACTTTGTACTTGTTTGGCTTTATAAATATTTTGATATGAGCGTCACTGCTGAGTCTTATGTGGACGAAACGCGCGTCTGGCGTACTAAAATATAATCCTGGTATCTTTGATAACCAATTAAATCAAATTTTAGTCTGAAATTACACAATCGCAATATGCCAATAATAAATGCACCCAATTATTTATGAATTTGCATTAGTAATCCTATATGTAAGATTGTAAACGTACATGTACTGTATTTTTTCAGTGATAATTGGACATGCAAGCATATTCTGCTCTCCTGTTCTCATTAGAAAATTGTTCAAGTAGACACAGAAAAATACAGAAGTAGATACTGATGTGCTATCTACTTGGGATCGAGCAAGAAAATTGTAAGAACCACTGACAATTATTAAAATCAATATCAAAAATAACCCTTCATATTCTTTGCAATCATACCAAAAGGATTAAAACTTTCAGAACATGAGATAGAAAAGAGTGTTTATAATTTGTGTAAAATAAATAAATCTGATTTTTTTCACACACATTAGAAAATTCCAGTGACGAAAGTGACGGGGAAGGTGAAATCCCTATGTCCATGAAACAATTAGATGATTAGTGCAAAGATAATGGTAGTATCTTTTTAGATTTTGATAAATTGTATCATGATGATGACATTATCACCCAAATTCAAGCAAGAACATGTAGGAAGGCTGAAAATTCTGAGTGGTTTTTGTACAAAATTGGAAGAATTACAGCATCTTTACTTCATTCCGTTTTACATTTTAAATTTGGAGATGAAAAAGACAATTTCATTTCAAGAAATATTTTACAGCAAAACAACAAAATAAACACACCAGCAATGGAATATGGAATAATCAATAAACCAATTGCCAGACATTTATATTTTCAGAATTATAAAAAAAGAACATAAATGTGCTAAAATAACTTTATGTGGTTTTCATGTATCAAAAGCTAAACCATTTTTGGAGCATCACCTGATGGAATAATTAATTGTAAATGTTGTGGAAAAGGCTTGATTGAAATCAAATGTGGCTCTTCTTTTAAAGATTCAACTCCATAAGAAATATGTAGACATATGGACAAAAAATATCACATATTTTTCTATAAAAATCAAAATGTATGCCTATAACAAAGTTCGCCATGGTACACACAGATTCAGGGACAAATGGGAGTGTGCAATATAAAATGGTGTGACATTATTTTTTACACGTCTTACAAATCGTTAATTTGTGAAATTGTGAAATAATTTACTTTAATGAAGATTTTTTTTGCTTCAATTGTTGCCAAATTTAAAATGTTTTCCAAAAATAAATTGAGAAAATACTATGTAATAAATAGTTGCAATGTGACTGTGAACATATAAAACTGAATTTTTACTTTGTCACGTTCATGTTTTAATGTACTTTGTCTTTTTTTTCAGAGTTAAAAAGTAAAAATCTTTCAATTTTCATTTAATTAGTTACTACTTGTGGCTTATCCAAGTTGCAAATGAATCCACTCACTTTGACCATTTGATTGGCTATGGCTTTTAATTTTTTGTCCATCACCAGAGTCAACATACGAAACGGTTTTAGCGTTCTGATTGATCGTTCCACATGGATTCTATTAATAACATCTGCTGCAGAAAGTGGTTACCCTTTTCCCAATTTATATTTCTTTGTAAAGGAAGGAATCACTTGTGTTGCCCTTCGATCAGTCAAAAAATCACGAATAGTGAATCCTCTGTCAGCCATTATTTCGTCATCAGGTTTATTTGAGTCAAGAAAGCCACTGTGCTCTGTGATGCATTTGTCTGAAGTGTTACTAGCCCACAAATCAGAGATAAATGAAAAAGCTCCTGAGAGAGTTATACAAACTAGACATTTAAAAGTGTAATGTGATTTGTAGGTTCTATTTTTGTAGGTTATTTTGGCTTTTGAATTACATTTCTGTGCAGTCAATTATTTCAGTAGTTTTGGGAAAGCTGGTCTGAAATTATCTAGACATATACTTCCTTATGTTACGTCTTGATGGCCACTTAGTGAAAGGTGTAACACCATATGCATTAGATTTATCCATGTGGTAAATATCTGAGATACTCGATATTCTGATACACTAAATAAGTCACCCAAAACAAATGATGAGATAGCAAGACGTAGCTTCATGTAAGTGAAAATGTATTCATGGAATTTTGAAAGTTTTCTCGGAGGTCCACTTTTGCATCTGTCTACAGTTTGGTAATTGACATCATCAGTAGATTGTTAACCCGACCAGAACTTCACTTTTAGTTCAACTTCAACATATACTTCTACAAAATAAATATACAAAGTCATGAATTTTAGCTTTATTAAAATCTGACACTGATTTGACGATTCTTCAGTACATACATTTTGTAAATCTTTAAGTATTAAAAAAAAGATGTAGCATGATTGCCAAGGAGACAACTTTCCACAAGAGACCAGATGACACAGAAATTAACAACCACATACCGTCACCATACGGCCTTCAACAATTCGCAAATTCAATACCGCATAGTCAGCTACAATGTATAAAAGGCCATAAAATGACAATGCAAAACAATTCAAATAGAGCGTATGCTCCCTAACTTTCTATTGATTAATTTGGCCGTTCAATTATTTTAATTCAAGCTTCACTGATGAGTGTTGCATAGACACAATGCATGTCTTGTGTAGAAAAATGTATAGGCCAGGTGTTAAATGTATGAACACAATAAAATCCAACAAAATACACACATTATCACGGTTCAATGAGTCATTAATGAGAGTTTACTTCATTTAAAGGCGTAAATCTAATTTAAAAATGAATACAACATTGTAAAAAGTTTATCAGTAAAAATACATCAATCAAAAAATCATAACAATGTTTTATTTTCTAATTAACCATAAAAAGAAAAATCACAAAAAGCACCTAGATCAAAATCAATATCCACATAAGATATGTATGTCCCCTTATGGTAACGATGATAATCACGAAACAGCGCTTTGTATATTACATAGATAAACTTTGAACAAGAGTTGATTCTCTTTAATCGTATGGTGTACACACTCAATCAACCAAAATCATTTATCATTCTGACGGCTTTGTTTCATTAAAGGTTATTTTTTTACAATTTAAACATTTTACATTCCGTTACTCAATTCTGTAAAATAATTATGATCTCTTTTTGGACTACTATCTATGTCATAAAATTTAGCTAGGCAAATAAGCAAAATATTCCAGAGCGACATTCAAACTCATAGATAAAAAATAAACTGATAATGCCATTGCCTAAAAAAGTAGTTCACATTCGTAGAAAGGGGACGGGATTTTTTAAAAGACATTCGGACATATCCGACATCATCTGTGAAATGGATAACGAAAATCAGTTGTACCTTCATCATAGCACCTATATCCAAATTACGTCATGTTGAAACTTATAAATATAATCGATTTTGCTATCTTATTCGTCTTTAAAGAGACTTAGCAGGAGATCAAATTTTAAATTCAAAAACAGTCACCATATAGTTTATTTTCATAGTTAAACATAGTAAAATTTAGTCGATACGAATCTCTATCGATGTCCTTCTTTCGTTCCCTAGGTCCTTGATTTATTTTCTGATTGCGTGTTTTATACTTTCTTCTTCTTTTCATTCTCATGGATATGAATCATCGTCTTCATATGTCAATCGATTACAGCTGCTTGCCGTATCAATTTGTATAGTTTAAACATATTTCATTATCCAAAAAACATTGAAAATAGGATTAGACACAAGTTTTGCAACTTAAGATTTTTGAGTCCAAGAGATGGCAAAAACCTCATCTTAGCCCCTTTGAACAGAGCAGTAATGTCTTGTGTCTCATGTGTAGCATATATCAATTTGTTAGTCATAATATTGATACAGCCGGAATATTCATTTGAAATCCAGGTAACTGACTTTTATCATTAGGCTGACATAATTATTCGTGTTCGTCCCTGTAGCTAATATATTTCGATTAATATTGCAGACAAAGGAAAATAATCAAGTATAATCATTTATTTAGTACTAAATACAGTAATTTTGTTTATTTAATAAAAGTTCTTTTCTCCTGTCTGTATCACCCACCCTGTATCGCATATCCCGTATAGCATAGCTAAAGCCGTATCACATACCCCGTATCGCACCACTTTTGACAAAGTTGACTTGAGATAAATTTGGCTTTCAATTTTATGTATTTTTGTCATGTAGCTCTCCAACGGTTTCGGTACTTATACATGTTATACATCCTCGGATTTCAAATGTTTGGCTTTGAGCGTTTTTGATGGAGGTAAATCCAGAAAAGCGCTTCGGACGCATTGAAATTATTAAACGTGTTGTTTTTCAATTTTTTTAGACTGTTTTTGGAACTCTTTAGTTGTTATCCGCTTGAAATGTTAGCAGACGACAATGTCGGACATGTCAACCCTCTTGCTGTTAGAAGGACATATGTGTCCATATATTTAATTGATGCAAACACTTGTTCATAACCGCATCTCTTTCAAATAAATCACCTACGATCTTAGATTATCTTTTTCCTCTAATGTCTCCAATGTAAAGTCATCAGGGCATGACATGATATATCGAATGACGTCAAAGTTTAGCATAAGACATCCAATTGCTGTATTTCCTGGCATGATACGAAATGCAACCACATTTAATAAGCGACGAGAAGAGGTTTTAGCCGCAGTTGAAATGGGAGAAAAACAGAATTTACTTCAACCATATTTGAAATTGTTTCATATCGGAACTCGGCGGTTCTGATTGTATTTGTATGATCTAAAACAAAAATCACAAAATTGATCATGTCAGAGTGAGAAAAATGGGGTTTCAACTCTCATTTACTCTGACACTTTGGCATCGAAAAAAATCGGCGCGAGGACAATTTTGAATTCGTGAAAGACAGTAAGGCACTCAAGAAAGAAAGTTCGTTATCAAGACAAATCAGCACCTAGTCCAAATGATGATTATTACGTCTTGAAAATCTATTTTAATTTGTTGCTGTGACGCCTTCCTATATTTCCATCTTTACTGACTCTTTACGCAATAAAGCATTGTTGTATATAAGTATATGTGTATCGCGACATTTATAAGTAATAACTTATTTTACAAAATATTTGTTTCATACTTTTGTCAGTCGTAGGAAGGCGTCACAGCCAAAAAATAAATAGCCTTTCAAGGCGTCGTAACTTTTTGGACTAATCAGCACCTATACAAATTGATAACTCATAAAGCTACTTTTTTTATATTCCACTGTTGAGCTTGCAGACCTTATTATTAACAACAAAGTGTGTGGCTACAATGGCTTAATACTGATGAAACGTTTCTTAGAATTAAATAATTGTTTTCGATTTGGAAGTTTTGTGTTTTTTGTGGGGTCAGTCAAAGCAAATATTTTGAAATATGAAATCAGTTATAGGTTATTAGCAGATATGTTTCACCATGCATGAAACAATTTGTTTGTTAATGTATACTGGTAAATTGTATCTACGGTGATATGTATGGATCTTTAGTTGAATAACAAAAAAACTCATATTATATACCAGGATTACAATTTTATATATACGCCAGACGCGCGTTTCGTCTACAAAAGACTCATTAGTGACGCTCGAATCAAAAGATGTTTAAAAGGCCAAATGAAGTACGAAGTTGAAGAGCATTAAGGACCAAAAATTTCTAAAAGTTTTGCCAAATACATCTAAGGTAATCTATTCCTGATGTAGAAAATGCATGTAACACAATTATTCTACTCATTTCAACTATCAATTCAATCGAAATAAAAACAGTAAACAGACATCAACAGGACTAGATGAACCGTAATTACTTAGAAGAAACACACATGAAAGTTAAAATGAAATACAGAAAACTGTTTTATACAATGTGACCTATAGTTGTTAATGTCTGTGTCATTTTGGTCTCGTGTGGACAGTTGTCTCATTGGCAATCATACCACATCTTCTTTTTTATAATACATCAAGTTTTACTTGTTTACATTGTCATTTTGGTGGTGGACCATACACGCTGGCACATTCTTTTAGGAACTTGAATGCATAAGTAGTGCTGCTGCAGTACTGGTCCAAGAGTGTAGCATGAAAAGTCGGCGTTAGGTCTGCCTACTGTGTGATGTCAAATCTATATTGGATAATATATCAATCCTTAACCAATATATTTTTCGTAAGAAGACTTCAATTTGGAAAATTTAAAGTCCTCCGTTTTAATAATGATAAAATCCGTAGCACATGCTATATTATCCTCGACAATATTAGCCTTCAGGACTTCGGCCCTCTGCTGGTATTGGTTACTCGGGGTGATACATAATGTGTTACGGTTTTTTACCGTGTATTATTCTCTATATATCGCTTCTTTCGCAAGGAGACAATAAAAACACAACTTATAAAAGAATTTAGGAACTTTTATTTGTGAAATTCTCTAAAAGAACACAAAATGAAAACGTCAACTATTTACAAAATCAAATGTATTACAATAAAGCAAGTTATCAGCAGTTTTGACATATAAACCACACATATAAAAAGGTGCAAACAACTAATACAAAACAGTTAATCAAATACAAGATTAATTAATCAGTCATGTTAATGTATCATAATATTTATATGCATTTTCAAAGAAAATATAACTTGATGTTGAACGTCCTTATCTAAGATTCTTTTTTTTTAGGACAATTTGGTTAATTAACAAGGTTTAGTTTTCAATACTGTCTGTCAATGTCTGTATCTATGCAATCATATGCACTACCTACAAATACACTCATCATGTATACCAGTATTAAGATAGTGTACGCCAGACGCGCGTTTCGTCTTCAAAAGACTCATCAGTGACGCTCGAATCAAAAAACTTTAATAGCCAAATATAGTAAGATTTTGCCTATACAACTATACAATTGTTCTCTAATTTATCCTACATTTTTTTCTGAAGTCAACAATCTTTTATGCTTATAAAAACAAGTGGTTTTCCTAGTCATAAAATTAGTTTGATAACATTAATTTACTGTTACCAAAAACTCTCTACCGTTTTATTGGTAATCACATATTTTGCACAGGAATTTTTATATAGACTGAGTAAATCAACATCTGCAATACTTTTGATCTGGGACATATTTATAATTTCGAAAACAACAATCGAAAAAGCGTGCATAAAAATATTAATTACTATCAAAGTTTCCGACAACAACAACCCCAAATACATTTGCGTTCTTGTCAAAATTATCCTCGGTTATTACCTTTACTCCCTCTTTTTTTCTTATATGACCAGCTACTTTTCTTTCCATTGTTTCCGACATTTCCAGCCTTAAATACATTTGTATTCTTGTGATTATGATTCTGGTTATTGCAAATATTTGTGTTGCCATTTGCAGAATTTTTATTCCCTTCGTTGTTACTGCCGATACTCCAGTCACTTTTTTGTTCAGAATGTTCAAAATTTCCTACCCCAATTTCATTTGTAATTTTATTCTTGTTGTCAATATTAGTGTTGTTATCTGCTGTGTTTCCATCGCCTGTATAGTTACTTCCTATGCTCCATTTTTTACAGATTTTCAGAATTCGTTTCCTTCCAAAATGTCTTTCATTTCGAGCACCTATCACATTTGTATGCTTGCTCTTTTTTGTATTTGTATTGCCAATATTTTGATTGCCACTTGCAGAGTTTTGATCGCCGTTATTGCCACTTCCAATGCTCCACCTTTTCCTATTGAAAAAACAAATTTTTATCATCATAATGCAATGTATAAATTAAGGCAAAAGCAATCTACCAATGTTCAAATTTCATTTATCACCTAAAAAAGAGGCGAAAGATACCAAAGGGACGACATCCAAACTCATTAGCCAAAAATATACTGACAACACCAAGGCTAACAAAAAGCCCAACAGACAAACAATAGTACACAAAAAACATAACATAGAAAACTAAAGACTGAGCAACACGAACCCCACCAAAAATTGGGAGTGATCTCATGTGTTCCTGAAGGATAAGCTGATTCTGCTCCACATATGGCACATCAAGCAAACAAAATCAAGGTAACAAACAAACAAAAACTTCGGGAAACGCATACACTCAAAAGGATACAAGGACGGATGCGTCGGTTGGTATAATGTCTCCTATGTGAGATTTACCAATGATGTGAATCTAACTCAGTCAAAATGTCAAAAATAGGCATGAGACACAATCGTTAAAATTTCAGATAACACAACTTTCATTTATCTGAAGATATGAGACCATTAAAACACATCGCTAGTGCGTTTAGACACAGACATATCCTATTGGTCACCCAATTCGTGATGTTCACAGTAGAACTATGAAAAATATAAGGAAAATAATTCCTCTCCCATGCTTTAAGTTTTTTGAATAACCTTTCAAAATGGGTTTCGAAGTCAATCCCTGTACAAAGTGTCAAAATCAGGAATATGCCACACATAGAACAATCTGCGGTTGTTAAATTTTGATTCCCCCCGTCACCTTCATTTCGTATATTTTCAACATTGAACTCTTCGATCTGTTATGAAACATGTCTCCAGTGAGCTTAGAAAACTGAAACCCTGTTATGATCCACCAACTCATGATGGTAACCGATAAAAGTTCAAACTAATAAAAACGTTCAATAATATTTAATCATTATTGAGACAACAAAGCTTTGGGCAGTTGGTATAATTCTGCTTCATCATGAAAAGCTGTCCATTAAGAAAACTGAAATCATCAATCTTAAAAAATATCCACGAATATCAATGCAAAATATATATATATAAATGACACATGACTATCAAATTCATTGTTGCATATCTATTTGCAAGTAACACAATGCAAAATGAGATATAAATACTCACTGTAAAATTACTATTGACCAAATTCAAGTGTATGCTGTGTAATTCAAATATAGGTTATAGCTTATATTTTTTCAGCAAGTTTTGAATGGAGTTTTTGGTAGACGGTTAAATAGTATACCAATTATGATTTGAAATGGTCATTTCGATCAGAAGGCCCAGAAACTATTAATTTATTAAGTCATTTTCTGTCTTTCAGTTAATTTTTAGACTTATCCACTGCGGAAAATTAAAAGTACTATTCAGAAAATTTGCTGGCAGTCGATTTGGAACTGTACACTCAATGTTCAGCCCGTTCAGTAATTATTAATTAACTCTACACATTAACAACATACTTTATCGTCTTTTAAAAAAGGGTAATGAACAGTACTTAATTGACTGTAAGCAAAACGTCCGAGCATTTAGCGCAGTAGATAAGTCTGAAAGATTTAATATCACGTATTGTGTTGTTATTCATACTTTTCAGATGACGTTAAGATCCCAATGATCGTTTATCAATACAACTAATTAACTAGACAGTAGTGGTTTTTTTTCTTTTCGTAGTTTGTTTGTCATGATACATTGATCGTCTAATCTTTCAGCAACTTCTGCCTCATTTTAACTAGATATGTACAAGTATTTTATCAATTGAAGTCTATAACCCTCCAAAAACTAAAATTACAATATTAATCAACTTTGAATTTGAAATACACATTTATCTAAATCATCATAAGCATATACTTTACCTACGATTACTGATTCGGATATCACTGAATTCATATCTTGTTTTCATTCCGAAATCATTAAGTCTGCCATATATTTCTTCCACATCTGCATTTCTCTTTTGAATTGCCATTCCTAAAAATTATACAGAAAAGCCGTATTGTCATATTTCTTCTTGAAAAACGCAAAACAAAGTGCAAGTTGTTTAGAGTATTTGGTCTTTGCTGTTAAAAACATAAAAGCTCCCACTCAAGATCCCCCTTCCCTTCCTGGCTCAGGATGGTGACTTTAGGAAATATTGGCAACGTTTATTACACTCCCAAACCGTTTAGTGCTCAGTGTTATTCCCTTTTACCGACGCTATATTATTTTTTTCATACATCTGTTTTTTTCTAAACTCAAATTGACATATTAAATAATGCAAATTGGTCAAAATATCTGTAACAAACGCTGAATCCCAATTTCATTATATTCAAAAAGAGATATTGTGTTGTTGACAATGAGAAAACGATCAACTAGAAACCAAAGGGCAATGGTAATAGTAACTAATTGTTACCGTACCACCTTCAACACTATAGACCAGAACCTAAATCGTAAAGTTAGTTTTAAAACCAGAACCTAAATCGTAAAGCTAGTTTTAAAAGGCGGAAATTGAAATATGAAATGAAAATACTTGATACATCTTGAAGGTGTTAATCAAGATGTAATTAATACCATTTTCTACTTTGAAAGGGTAATGTACGACATTTAGTTATTCTTAATATCACTGTTTTAGTAATATGTGTGATTAATGCATACCTTTAATGAGCAAAAAAGTATCCTAAAAGCTAAGGATTTCCCGAAAAAAATCCCAATATAAATAACTGTTATTGTTGGAATTTGTCAATTTAATGTTATTGCTGTCTTATGTTGGTAACAGAATGTATTTTTTATGAAAGAAAGTCTTGTGGTGTTAGCATGATTATCACAACCACTTCCATTCGATTATTGGATCAAAACGCACATGCATTTAAAATTGTTGGACTATTTGCCGAGAAATTTGTCAAACCAGATTACAGATACTAGCTGTGTTTTTTCTTTAAATTAATAAAGGCATATTTCATACTTAAAGTAAGCATTTATAATGTAAATGTGAAAATTAGTTCATCCTTTACCTCAACAATTGTAAAATCTTCATATGTTTTATAAAACCAGACGGGTTTATACAATTTCATATGAGGAAAAAGGGAGTCCTTTTCAAAAATATTTTCTTGACAAAAATCAAGTATAGCTGTCATAAAGAGGAACACTTTTGTAATCATCTGAGGAGGTTATGTTTGGACAGCAAACGGTTTGATGTAGTACTGAAGAAAATGTAGAAAATAGGCGAATAATGCAGGGTTTTATAAAAAAGCGAGAATTTTTCTAATTTCCAAATTATAAAAGAGGGACAAAAGATACCAGAGGGACAGACAAACTCATAAATCGAAAATAAACTGACAACGCCATGGCTAGAAATGAAAAAGACAAACAGACAAACAGACAAACAATAGTACACATGACACAACATAGAACACTAAAGAATAATTAGCACTAACCCCACAAAAAGCTAGGGGTGATCCGGAAAGGTTAGCAGATCCTGCTCCACATGTCGCACCCGTCGTGTGTGTTGCTTATGTGATAACATACCCGGTAAATAGTCTATTTCGGTAGGTCACATTCATGAAAGGGAAGGGGATTGTAGTTTCGACATAAGGAACATATCCGATATCATTTGTGAAACGGTTATTCCATAACGGTCAACCAATTTGTGATGGCGTCCGTTAAATTTACGAAAGGATGATTTCAACTTCACACACTTGCTTGTGAGCAGCAACCCTCTGTCAAGAAAATTATGATAAGCAATGCAAGCACGGGAATATCGTATCAATTGGGAGATATGTACCCCGTATGCAGGTGCTGCTGGAATGTTGCTACTTAGAAATGAAAAGTTTACAATTGGAAAGCTGAAATCATCTCTTTTGTCGTAAAGTTTTGTTTTGAACCGACCCTCATTGTCAATTTCTAGATTTAAGTCAATACATGTATATGAGGCCGACTTAACTGTATCTGTAGTATCCTTCATCTCTAGGTCGATGGGATAGATGCGTTCAACATAGTCACCAAATTTTGAAAGAACATCATCTATTTAGCGGAAAGTAGAGTTAAAAAATATTGCTAACCTCTTATCTTTCTTCCTAAGAAGTTCCTGTATGCAGTCAGCCTCATAACAATAAAGAAACAAGTCGGCAAGAAGAGGGACACAATTTGTTCCCATTGGAATGCCAACAGTCTGTTTAAAATCACGTCTTCCGAACGTACCAAATATGTTGTAAATCAAAAAAACAAGCATCTTGATAAAGTCAGTTTCAGAGGATTTTTTGTTTGAATCAGAGTGATCCTTTACAAAGTAGAATGTGTCCCTCCCTAATACAAGATACAGTTTATCTACGGTGGCCATTCTTTTTTATGAAACAAAGCAATACCAACGCTTTCAATTTGTCTTTTAGTTTGGAATGTGGAATATTAGTAAGTGTAAAGTGTAGAAAAGTCAAATGTTTTAATACTATTACAAGATGAAAGAAGGTTAGATATTATGTACTCCAAAAGATCTTTGGAATTTTTAAGTATCCACATCTGATTATATTATTCCTTTACCATTTAAGGGATTATACTAATTCGTATTTTTTTTTAAATCATTTTGCCCATTATATGTGGACATACATGTAAGACTGTCCATCATATGAGACCTTACTACAAGAAATGATAATGTTATTTTGAAGCCTACAATTAACTGTACCTATGTTCACTGAATTACTTTTAAATGGTTCAAGTATGATTTCAAATGAAGAAAACTCGTTTATTTCCTATTGTACAAAGTTTCTTATCCAATCGATAAGGTTTACAAACTAACGATTCATACAATATATCCGTAAGCATTTCATCTTAATAGTTGCATTTTTCTTTTTCCCAAATCATGACCCTCAACTGACATTGTCAATATTTATATCATGTAAAAGAGTATGTAAACAAGAAGTTTTGATTTATTTTTGTAAATTGTATCCAGGAGACAGATTAATATAAACACTTATTGCTTGTTTCTGAATCCTATTTACCATGAGGTGAATTTATATTGTACAAGGTGCATCAAATTTCATAATAAAATATTGTTTGCACTAAGGACCCAATAAGCAAAAGGAAGAAGTATGATAAAAGCCATATGTAGCCTTGATAATGTAACAATATTTTAAAAACATTCAATATGATATTAATTTCAATGGAAATGAATAGATGATATACTCTAGTCACATAAGTAGATATATCCTATTTATACTTTCACAATATAACTTCAAAATAGTCTGCCGAAACACCTTCTGAAAGTGTTCGCAAAGTACACTATTTTGAACAACAACTGTGATGACGATAATCATTTGCAAATAATAAAGTCTATACAATATCACAATATAATCGACCAAAAGGGAGATATTTGAGATTTAAGATCGAAGCTAATTTTATGGTCCACCAAAATACATTTCTATTTATATCAATTGTTTATATCCTCTTCTTTAATTTGCAGACAATGACGTTACAAAATAATACTTTCATGTATGTCAGATGTAAATGGACACATTTTCAAAAAATAGTAAAATTACTTTAATGGAATGTTTATATGCAACTTTTTGTTTTACTTTTTTGTATATTTTTTAACATAAGTGCCATACCACAGACTGTCAGAAGCAAACAGCTAAATATTACTTCATCCCTCATTATCAACTGTTTTCTAAAATAGAAATAGTAATACCCAACATTAAGATAGCTTATAACTCTAGACCACAACAATATATTTTTATGTTTGTTGATATTTAGTTTATAAAAGTTTTATAAAAGAGTATATTTTCGAGTTTGCTTCAAAGTAGCAGTCTTTGAACCATTGCATTATAAAAGAAATTTATATAAAACAGTACGATTACAAGAACAGTAATATCACTTGACGAAAACGTTTATATTAAAGTTTACTATCTGGGGGAGGGGTGATTCCTTATATATCAAAGATACATTAAACAAATGCTAAACTGAAATAAAATTGAGAATCAAAATGGGGAATGTGTCAAAGTGACAACAACTCGACCATAGAGCAGACAACCGCCGAAGGCCATCAATGGGTCTTTGAAAGTTTTAGAAAAAAGAAAAATATATGTATGCGTTTATTTATATCAATACTGTTTTTTTTTTACTGTATGTTGCAATTTTCCAAAAGCTATTCCCAATCAGTGTATTTCAAAATACAAAGTTATATGCATAACCAGGACAATTAAAAATCCCTGACATAATTCAAAAGAGGAGAATCTCAATACATTTATATAAGGCCTCTCAATGATAAAAATAACAGATTTCTCTTTGACAAAACGGATATTCGGGAAACAAATAGTCAGGGAGACAAAAACCAAGGGACAACTGCAAGTAATTGAATGTCCAGTGAATAATACTTAGAAATATTCAGATTTATCGTAATGAGTTCTAAATCCATGCAATTTCTCTTACGTCCGAAAAACCGCTTAATTGACATCAGGCACAGTACTTTAAAAGATATTTCCTTAGCACACACCTTTGTGCTTATGGTAGTAAAGTATGCGTTTCCTCAACCCTGCGCCTCTCTCAAAAAAAAAAACCCTTTACCAATTTGATCTTATTCAGCGCGCGTAGATATAATCATACACTGGCTTATTCTCATAGTTTGTGCTTGTTACTTTGGTATTTATCTTTTAAATTGATGGGAGAAACTTGAACATAGGTTATCTGCTGTTATATGAATTTATAAAATCAACTAATAAACTTACAAAAATAATGGGAAAGAAATTACTGTATTACATTTAGACTGTAAACGAGATGAACGCATTGTTTTCAAACAAATTAAAACTTACCTTGAATTTTCTTTGCAGTATATAGCCTTACCAAATGTGTGTCTTTTTATATGCTAAATTTAATATACTTTTAACCACCAAAACCAATCAGAAATAGGTTTATCACGCTTCAAACTGTGTCTTTGCACACTTCGTGTATATTTAGCAATCTTTGATTTATACAAAAAAAAATCAGACTTAGAAGTGGGTGTATTTTGTTAAATATCTTAAAACTGTAAAATGCAAAATTGTTTTTAAATTCAAAAGAAACAGTTAGTAAAATAACATATTCGAAGTTGTTGATGTGTGTAAAAATGTGCATTAATGTATGGTAAAAGATTATATCACCTCCCTACATAATTAAATACAATGAAATGCAATCATTTCTAAAACAAATACGCCTACTGTCTTCTTTATTTTACTTTTTGTATTTTTAAGCCAAAAAAGAGATGCAGGGTAAACTTTATAAAAACTTATAACAAAATATATCAAATACCGTACTGGTATTTCCTGTATTTAAAGAAATGAATCCTGTTTTATTTTATATTGTATACAGATGTTGTTACTAACGTTTGAATCAATTACATCTGAACAAAAAATAGTTTGTTTGAGTGCATCATGATAAATTGATTATATATGAATACAAGTAGTGTCATCTAGACGTGCAATTCGTTGTTAATTTTGAAGATACATAAGGCTGGGGAAATTATATTAATTACTTTATATTGATCACAATAATAACGATAAAACACAATGAGTCTATCATATAAGAAGAAAAAACGGTTTGGCGTACACATTTAGTTCTAGTACCTTTGCTGTTTTTTTACACAAAGTACTTTAACAAAAACAAGGCAATACCCAGTCCAAGAATGTTACATTTTACTGAAAGTAAACTCACAGAATTTGACCTGATGAGACTGTGTTTAAAGAGATTGTTTATATTGTACATATTTTGTCAAGTGAAATCATATGTCTCACACACTCTGGAAATTGTTAGAAATTATTCAATGATGATATTATACTTGCGTTCGAATGTAACAAAGGAATGATTTAAAATTCATGAATCGGAAAAAGAGCTTCATTCAACAGACGACAAACAATAATTTCAAAATCTTTTAAAATAGTGAATTTCAACAACATCAACCTCACCTAGAGCAAGGGAATGTATGAAAGGTGAACTATTGTATTTCTGCACACTTTAACAGTCCGTTGACGTTTTTTATATTATTTTTTAACAGTCATAACAGAGTCAGAGTAGACGTAATAGTGACGTTATGACAAATTGAACCTTTAAGAACGGTAAACAAAGTCGTGATGTTATCAGAACTTGAGTACAGAATCTATATTGAAAGAAAAAGTAAAATAACAAATATAACAAACTCCAAGGAAAATTCGAAACGGGAAGTCTCTTATCAAATGGCAAAATCAAAAGAACAAACACATCTAACGAATGGAAAACAACTGTCATATTCCTGACTTGGTTCAGGCATTTCCTTATGCAGAAAAACTTGATTTATAGCTATCGATACCTTCTCGCTTGTATGGCATGCGCAGTTGCATAAAATTCTATTATATTGACAACTACGTGTGAACAAAACGAACGGACATAATAGGAAAAAAGTCAAAAATAGGGGAACAGCAGTTAACATTGTGTTTCAATCTTAATCACTATAAAAACAAACAAATGTCAACAAAGAAAAACAAAATGGCATATAGACAAAGCACACAAGTAAAAAGAAAAGAAAAGAATACACACAAAAAAAACATTGCACAATAACACTATGGCGGGATGTACAAGTACCGAGCCACGTCAAAAGGATATTACCAAAACAAGGACTAAACAATAAAGGTTAATGATTTACAAAGACATTAAAAGAACACAATAAAACTATATTAAGATGATGAACAATGATATAGAATCTATACTTCAAGACCATCATGTATTATATGTGCAGTTGATACGGAATATGTATCAACAATGTATTGGTATCTTCCGATAAATAGAATTGAGAATGGAAATGGGTAATGTGTCAGAGAGACAACAACCCGCCAAAAGAGCAGAAAACAGCATTAGACCACCAATGGGTCTTCAACACAGCGAGAAAAACTGGCCCCTAAACAACGTGTACTAGTTCAGTTAAAATGGACGTCACACTAAACTCCGAAATGAACTAAAATTAAAAAACAGACATGGCTAACAAAGGCCAGAAGCTTCTGAATTGGGACAGGCGCAAAAGTGCGTCGGGGTAAAACATGTTTTGTGAGATCTCAACCCTCCTTCTCTACCTCTAGCCAATGTAGAATAAACAAACACACAGCAATACCCACAGAAAAACTCAGTTTAAAGGAAGTCGAAGACCGATGTCAGAATAGGTAAATGAAGAAACTAAGCAAAATGTCAATGAAAACTTTTTTTTAGAAAAAGGATGATACGTTCGTTGACACAACCCTGGTTTATCAACTTGCTCAGACACTAGTGACGTTTTAATAGTTTATGTTTCCAAAGCGTTTTTCCGAGTCCTCATCCGTCAGGACGTTCAAAAACTAAGCATTTGAAAGAAATATACATATAAGATATATCTTCACATCTAAACTTCTTAAATGGCGTTGCAAATGTGATTGATTGATTCAATGCTTGTGTTTTATGCCACTTTTGGCACAATTGCCGTCAAGTTTTTTATTGTTGGAGGAAACAACCCATGTCAATTAAGACCGGAGTCGAACGCATATGACCATGAACGGTGTGTCAACTCGCGAAATTAGTGTTGAAAGGCCACTGATCAATGTAAAGGAACTACTTGGATGGCTTAGCCAATAAGAACCCGTTGAAAATAGGGGAAGATGTACCCTATATACATTTGACGCTTGGATTATGTACTCAAAAATAAAAATGTAGATATGTTGGCTTGCAGTTAAGTTCTAGTCGATCTCTGACGGTCGATTCATAAGAGAAGGTCAAAAACGTCAAACCTATATCAAATTTAATAACACATATGCGATCATAATTATCATGTTGACTAGAATTTTTGTAAGTCATTGAGAATTTTTATGGCGTACACCGAAAAATGGCCGTCTAAATATTTTCCACACGATTCACTTATTGTTTTTTGTTTTTTATTCTAACTTTAAAAACAAATATACTGCTGCTGACACAATGAATGTTGTGTTGACGCGTAACATGTCTCATTTATAAAACATATCAGTCAGCATATGAATGGTGTTATAGATCATAAAATAAATAAACAGGTCAAGGAGTCCTAAAAAAAACTTTAAGACAGATGCTTCCGAAAAGTATTGACTTGTTTGATTGACCATCAAATATATATCGTGATTTTGTATTTTCGGTGTTAACAAAATAAAAGCAATACTTGATAAATATCACGAGTCCGAAACGTTTTTCGGGATTTAACTTCATTAGGAACACTCAAAGCCGAATAATTGAAAGCCCAAGATATATAAGATCCGAAAGTTATATGACCATAAATTACTTAAATATAATCTTGGTGCAAGTTGGCGTGAGTGTAGTCTACAAGCAGTGATATCGACACAGGGGAAATAAAAGTGCAAACAACTCTATAAACAGTATTTTTCAAGTACGTACATGACGATACAAATTGGAATTTGAAACCTAATAGTTATTGTTCATGTTGTTACATAGAATGTGTTATGCGGTAAATGATCCTCGATTACGCACATTGCTTTTGTTGGTGTATCATTGACAACTTCTTCACATTCTTATCTATAAATAAATGTTTCCTGCTCACCGATTAGTGTTCAATCGTATGCACTAACCAAGGCCAGTGTGGGTGTTAAAAATTAAACACGATAACAAGTTTAGTTTTTGATCAATATATAAAAGTACAAAATAAGTGCGTCTATTATCCTTGAAAATCAACCATTAAAAACTTGGTGGGCTTTATGATGTTAAATATGTACTTTGCAAATGCAAATATTCATTTCATTTCTTTATGTTTTGCCAATGCCAATGTTGTTTTTTTTTATTTGTCATTTTAGACAGTTCATGAATATGTCAATCAAATTTGAATGTATATTGAGATCTGTTTAAGTTCTGTAAATCGTTGAAAAAACTTCAAAATCAAATGCTCTATATTGTGTTGTTTATTTCGGCATGTTCGGAGTTAATTTTTTGTGCGGTATATAATCTGACAAATGTTTATTTAATACACTTAAAATAGTGTGTCTTAAACAATTACAAGCATACAGTAAAGAGAAATAGGCGTTCTATATTTGCATATTTAGTAATATTATGATTTACGATGCAATCCGGAAACAATTTTTGAAAAGAGTATAATTATGTAATATAATGTTATGTCATTGGTAACAATGACGTCGGCAAACTTCTGTTCACAAATTTTCATTAAAATCTCAACGTACAAAAAAGCATGGTAACAAATTTAAAGTCGCTGATGTATAAAGATATGTGCATTAATGCAATCAAGTGTAGTCTTTTATAAGCACCTTTACATATTGAATACAATGACAAATTCACCATGGAATGTTTGTCAATATTTTCTTCACAATAAGTGTGTTCCATAAACGATACATCAACTGTCCTGTTTTATTTGTTACCTTTTTTTACATGTTTTAATAGGGGAAAATGTTAAAGGGACAAAAGTAGTATTATTTTTTTCACGGCTTTGGGTTGGCCTTTCATATACCCAAGGCAGGTAAAGGAAGTCAACTTAGGAGCGCTATGATTGGATGTAAGGGTAACATATAATTTCATATTTGTTTATAAATAACTGTAGTGCGTATATTTACAATATAAATTTTGAAACACATTGAAATATTTTATATTCGAAAGGGCCATGATAACATTTCTAAAACAGTTTAAACAAGGTATAATATCGCACATAACTGTTGTGTCCAGGATGAGTTTTGTGGATTTTGTTTGACCTGTTCTGGCTCTGATGGTTTAAATGCCCTTGAACGTTTTACATTTTAATTTTTCAAATTTTGGCCATGAACCTGCCTTATGCCGTGTATTCAAGAAACTTAATATCTATATCATCTTTTTATAAATGCTTTGAAGAACATTTTTTTTCACGTTGTTTCACAAGTATTAAACAAGTATAATTATTGTTGATTGTTTATGTCAATGACACCTTCTTTCCTCAGTTTTGTTGTAATCGGTTGACCCATAAATGACATTACTGTGCGTTTTTAGAAATAACATAATAAATATATTGTTCATATTCAACGTGAACATTGGTCGTATCATGCAATTAAAAATATAAAACAACACGTTTGATAATTTATTGCGTCCGAAGCGCTTTTCTGGATTTACCTTCATCACAATTAAATTTGGCGATGAAAAAAGTTCAAATCGGATTTCCCTTGTTTACCTGAAAAATCAACTAATTTTTTTTTCGACCGGTTGTATTTTAGGTACGATACTTTAATAAATATTTCGGGCCGGGATCGATATGTATGTAGAGATCTTAATATTCGAAATCTTTAACAAGGAAACAAAGAAACCAAAGGGTCTATCAAAAGCTAAAAAAGTCAAACACACCATACCATGCATCACACATAAAACAATACAGTTAACAACCGGACCCTCCCCCTCCCCCCCCCAATAAACAAAAAACAGGGGTCAATCCATGTGCCCCGGTCGGCAGAGTCAATACTTATGTCTCTATAGTTATCAAAGGTAACAGGATTATAATTTAGTACGCCAGACGCGCGTTTCGTCTACATAAGACTCATCAGTGACGCTCAAATCAAAATATTTATAAACCCAAACAAGTACAAAGTTGGAGAGAATTGCGGATCCAAAATTCCAAAAAGTTGTGCCAAATACGGCTAAGGTAATCTATGCCTGGGATAAGAAACTCCTTAGTTTTTCAAAAAGTTCAAAGTTTTGTATACAGGAAATTTATAAAAATTACCACATTATTGATATTCATGTCAACACCGAAGTGTTGACTACTGGGCTGGTGATACCCTCGGGGACGAAACGTCCACAAGCAGTGGCATCGACCCAGTGGTGTAAATAGTTATCAAAGGTATCAGGATTATAAGTTAGTACACCAGACGCGCGTTTCGTCTACATAAGACTCATCAGTGACGCTCAAATCGAAATATTTATAAACCCAAACAAGTACAAAGTTGAAGAGCATTGAGGATCCAAAATTCCAAAAAGTTGTGCCAAATACGGCTAAGGTAATCTATGCCTTGGATAAGAAACTCCATAGTTTTTCAAAAAGTTCAAAGTTTTGTATACAAGAAATTTATAAAAATGACCACATTATTGATATTCATGTCAACACCGAAGTGACATCATCTGTGTTCCTTTGTTTAAATTAACTATGTTACGTTTCCAAGGAAATAGGTTACTACAAAACGGACTGGTTAATGTCTCTTGTTCAATTCTAAAACATTAAAAATAAATAATCATCATGCTTGCAAGGTATCGAATAAAAATGATTGAAATAAAACAGTATGTCTGGACAAAGTATAAAAATAACGTTTGCTGTTATGACAAAATAGACATTAAAAGATAAACATGGCAGATACACACAGAAAAGTAACAATATAGAAACACGCGCCATAAGCGGGAAAGTGGGTGCTTCGGAAATTTAAGTCTGTTCCAATGATAAGACTCATAATGTTGAGTAAAAAGTCAATGACAAATCGGTAACGATTTCATACCGGAGAAAAAAGAAATCTCATAACAGTCAACCAAATCATGTTGTAAACAATGTTTAAAATTCTAATGCGAAGAGTTCAATTTAACCATTTCGAACTCTTAGTTAATTATATAGCTTTCGTGTACGCAGAAACTTTCTTTGAAAATATTCGTGTAAGGAAATTCAAGAAAAGCTCTGAAAAACTAATAAACTAAGAATTAAAAAGGAAATCGGTTAATCTTCATTCAGATTTGTTGTATTGTCCAGCAGATTAAAATTATAGCGACATTCGATCGAATCGAAAACCCTGTCATCGAATGTTTAATTTATTTGAGAATAAAAGGAAAGATAAAAACTTATGATTTTAATTGTTTTTTATATAATTGTTTTATCTTAACCTTAACTGTTATGCAATGTTTACATCTGCAAGTCTTAATGCTTTCCTGTGTAATTTTCGAAATAGAAAGAGTGCAATTACAAATAATAGAAAAACAAAGGACATGTGGTATCCATCCATCACTCAAAATCAATACATGCATAGCAAAAGACACACAAAATGCAAAGGAACATTGCTGCTCTTCATCTTAAAGTCACATATTTGAAATTAAAACTATTAACGACGGTGTAAACCCAATACATTGTTCCCCGTTGCACGGTGCATCACTCAATAATGTTGCATGGATTCACTATTGTCCTTTTCAGCATTTACCTTTTTCAATTACAACACACTTTTTCTTTTTTATGAAGATTGTGAATTTTGGAAAATATACATCTATAGTCTTTATCTGCGCTAATAAGGAATAGAACTTTTGTTAGTTATAACAATACAATTTTGGATGTAGCAAGGCAATTGATGACAACATTCTCAGCTCAAACCTTTTAAAGAAAGTATCAATGTTGTCGTTTTATTTCTGACCAATTGCTAGCTAAAAAGTATAACAAAAATACCAAACCCCAAGACAACTTCAAACAGTGGAAGTCCATGGCCACGCTGTCAAACGCTATTTGTCAACGGAACAAATGAAAACAACTGCCATATTCCTGACTTGGTACAGGCATTTTCCGAAGAAATGGTGAGCTAAACCTGGTTTTATAGTTAGCTACTTATGATATTCTTTACTTTCCTTTAGCTTACACATTTCGTAGAATATTGTATACAAAAGACAAGTAGCAAGTTGTATAACTGCTAAACCAAACGGAAAAACGAAAACACCACAAGTAGAATGAAGACAGATAGATAATTCATGAAAGTTGTATTTGTGCAATTAAAACCTTTATTAAATAATATATACTATTTGAAATAAAAAATTATTACAACAAAGCAAGTATTTAGCAGTATTGAAATATAACATCTATATTTCTGCTTTAAAAAAATGTAACAAAAACTAAAAGGATGATGAAGTGATATATATTATACAAAAAAACTATTAAAATAGTGTAGTGTATTAGTCTATCTTTCTCAGAATAGTTAATTTGACTATTATTTAAATGTCATAGTAAATGTTTCTTGGATTTGTTTGTGGTCCCTTGGTATATTCTCACTCTTTGTTTTAGGCCAATGAAAATATTATAAAACGTGATGTACCAATTCTCCTTTAATTTTCAACATTTTACCTATAGTTTCAAGACATCAAATAAAAAGCAATAAATTCATCTTATCATTCAAAATGTAGTTAACATTTTAAAGGAAAGGGACAAATGAAAATACTATTGGCTTTTGATGTGCAATATCTTTTTTTGAACAAATGCACAACGGAGAACATTTTTTTCTTTTATTTCATGGAAAACTTTTGATAGCAAAATTAACAAGTATGTATTCATTTTTAATCGAGAGACAATTGCTAATGATGTAACTACAGATGCAGACACTTTTGATATTTTAAACTCACAGGATTGATCTGTGCAATGAAATAAACTCAAGTATCCGTAGAATTAACAAATATCAATGATTTATCTTAAGAAAGAAACTTTTTTACAGATTAAAAAATGTCAATTTACTTTAAAAATGAATTGCAGTTGCCCTTTTCATGGATTGGCTTTTATAAAAAAAAATCATAGTCATATCTGACATCTCAATCTTATTTCAAATTTAAGGCTCCATACCTTATTGAGTAGGGAAATTATTACTGTTGATTAAGAACTGGACACAACCAAATACCTTAACTACATTGAAATAGGTAGTATCCTTTATGAAGACAAAGCGATTCGGGAAACACTAGCACTTAGTTATTTGCTAAAAATAAACGTAATAATATAAAACATATATCTAATATATTTTTGTTAAAAATCTACATATGGTTAAATTGTTATACTTTTAAATTGTTAATCATATTCTGTGTGTAAACAACTAATGCAAAAATGTATATCAAATACAAGTATACTGTTCAGTAATATATGAGATATTTGCATCGCACGCACAATGAAAAGAAGAATGGTGTGGTGGAAAATGTCCTTACTTCTTTTCTTTACCTGTAAAACAAAAACAGAAAAACAAGTAAATAGTATATGAAAGTACATTACAAGGTTTATGATTTTACACATTGTTTAAATGTTATAATACTCACTTACTTTACATTTTTTGTTATCTAATTTCTTCTTTAGTTGACAATATTTAATGTGAATTATAAATATGAATGATTTTCTTAGTCTTGTTAAAAGTTTGATGTCATTTACTTACGTTCACAAAAAATATTGTACCGTTTTATTAGTATATCATGTTCAACTATATATGTGTAATATATAATATATACGTTTAATGAAATTAAGTCTTGTTGGTCTTAACATCATAGAAAAAGATTAAAACTAAAAACGTTAAATCTAGTTAAGATTTGAAGTTATTTTGAAGATATTTTCTTCTTGTTGATTCAGTACTGTTCAGACATTTTCCTAGCAGGCAATCAAGGACTATTCAACTACTGAAAAGACTGAACAAAGACTGGACAAATCCTAATTTACTGTAAGCCAGTTGTACTACATTAACACGCAGTGATCAAGTTTGAAAAATAACCGAAAGACTCAAAAAGAGAGGCAAAATATACCAAAGGACATTGAAACGACATGACGAGGACAGAAAAAGACAAATAATAGTAAACAAAACACAACATAGAAAACAAAATACTGAGCAAAACGAACCTCATCAAAATTCGGTTGATCTCAGTTTCCCGAAATGGTTGGCAGATCTTGCTCTTTTAAGTACGAACTCGGTGAACACGGCCCAAAAAGGGGAAGCGGATGATAACAAAGGAATAAGTAATCTCATATGTCGAAAACAAACTGACAATGCCACGGTAAAAACAAAAATTCAGACAAACAACGGTCTACAAAACTAAAAAAAAAAAAATACAAAACAAAAACTGCATAAAACGAAAAGCAACAAAAAGCAGGGTTGATCTCAGGTGCCCTGGAATGGTAAATACATCCTGCTTAATTATTTATAACACAGTCTTTGATTAAATCAAAATGACTGTTGCAGTTTACAGACTGTTTACTAGTTAACTAGGGATATCAGACTGATTTAGTCAACATCTAAATTGTTTTTGATTCTATAAAAAAAAATATTACTTGGAAACAATTTACCTTATTTATCGTTTCCCATCAAAGTTTCCGAAATTTCCAGCTCCTATTACATTTGTATCTTTATTATTTTCTTCATACGAATTACCAATGTTGCTGTTGTCATTTGCAGTGTTACCATTTCCTTTGTTGCCACTTCCTATACTCCATCGTTTACCTTCAAAAGACCAGTCACGTTTTCTTCCAAAGTCTCCGATATTTCCGACGCCATATACATTTGTATTCTTGTCATAATTCTTCTCGCTATTGCCGATGTTACTATTGCCACTTGCAGAATTATGATTGCCTGTATTGCCACTTCCAATATTCCAGTCACGTTTCCTTCCAAAGTCTCCGATATTTCCTATCCCCGCTACATGTGTATTTTTATTATTTTCTTCATACGAATTACCGATGTCGTTGTTGTTGTTTGCTTGATTACCATTTCCTTTGTTGCCACTGCCTATACTCCATCTTTTATCTTCATTTGACGAGTCACGTTTCTTTCCAAAGTCGCCAATATTTCCTATCCCCGCTACATGTGTATCTTTATTATTTTCTACATGCGAATTACCGATGTTTTTGTTGTTGTTTGCTTGATTACCATTTCCTTTGTTGCCACTTCCTATACTCCATCTTTTATCTTCATTTGACGAGTCACGTTTCTTTCCAAAGTCTCCAAAATTTCCTATCCCCGCTACATGTGTATCTTTATTATTTTCTACACGCGAATTACCGATGTTTTTGTTGTTGTTTGCTTGATTACCATTTCCTTTGTTGCCACTTCCTATACTCCATCTTTTATCTTCATTTGACGAGTCACGTTTCTTTCCAAAGTCTCCAATATTTCCTATCCCTGCTACATGTGTATTTTTATTATTTTCTTCATACGTATTACCAATGTCGTTGTTGTTGTTTGCTTGATTACCATTTCCTTTGTTGCCACTTCCTATACTCCATCGTTTACCTTCAAAAGACCAGTCACGTTTTCTTCCAAAGTCTCCGATATTTCCAACGCCATATACATTTGTATTCTTGTCATAATTCTTCTCGCTATTGCCGATGTTACTATTGCCACTTGCAGAATTATGATTGCCTGTATTGCCACTTCCAATATTCCAGTCACGTTTCCTTCCAAAGTCTCCGATATTTCCTATCCCCGCTACATGTGTATCTTTATTATTTTCTACATGCGAATTACCGATGTCGTTGTTGTTGTTTGCTTGATTACCATTTCCTTTGTTGCCACTTCCTATACTCCATCTTTTATCCTCATTTGACGAGTCACGTTTCTTTCCAAAGTCACCAATATTTCCTATCCCCGCTACATGTGTATTTTTATTATTTTCTTCATATGAATTACCAATGTCGTTGTTGTTGTTTGCTTGATTATCATTTCCTTTGTTGCCACTGCCTATACTCCATCTTTTCCTATTGAAAAAGTAAACAACATATATGTATTTATTAACTATCGATAGCACATTGGTTTGTTGTTATATTGGGAACATGTGTTTATGTTTAAAATAATATTTACATTATTTTAGCATAACAATAAGTCACCTTAACAAAGTTAAGAGTTTAAAGTTCGATGTATGATAGCACGGACTGGTCATTCGCGGTAAACGTTGACATTGAAAATACATTTTCATAGCTTGGTCATTCGAAGCTCAGTCTTAGTGCAGTGAAGTTTTTCCCCACCCCTTCCCCCCTGTGTACATGTTTTGTATAAGCTTATAATATTGTAAATGCATTATGCTTTTTCTGCAGATTTTAAAAAGAACATTATGAAATTATGGTTTTGTGATATGAAACATTCTATTTCATTATTTCTCATTGTAGATTTGTTTGTAAGACATGTATGCTGCAGCGGTCTTAGTGTGCTGGTAATGTGATTTGATGACAGTTGAATTATTTGATAATAAAACTTTGCTGCACTCGTCTAGGCGAGCTGTTTCCCATAGATATGTGTTTGAGTTTTTGTTCATATATACTTTATTTGCGTTTGAGGGCACGAATAAGAAAATAATTAAGCTCATACGTCCAGGTTTAAAACATACAACAAATATGGGTGAAAAGTATGACATTTTGTGTTATAGAACAAAGATCTAGGATCCTCTTAGTACAAATTGGAATTCCAATATTCACTAGTAGAAAATTAGATATCCAGATTTGTACTTGGAGGAATCTGAATTGTATTAAATTTCTATTACCAAAGATTAAGATCCAAGATTTTACTTAAAACAATAGTAAGTATGATTCAGGATATTACTGGATTTTTTTTAAATAATGGATTATTTTTACTGATGCGCTTGATATATAGAAAAACAAAATAAACGATAACAGAATACAACTTTCAATAATTTATCACAAATGATATATGGTAAAATACATAAATATTCGTGATTTTTATTTATTTATCATGGTATGTGCTGATATTTGTTTATTGAATTTTGATAAGCAAACAATTTTGACTTTACAACACGAACAGAGTGCATATTTTTTGAGACATAATTGAAAATTTAAAGTTTTATTTTCAAAATTTGTAGAAAAAAAAAGACAGTCATTTACATAAATGAATTATTTTTTATCTTATACACACCATTTAATATGCTTCCAACACAAATTAGATTTTTGTTAAAAAGTGTCCCTAAAATTACTCAAAATCTGCAAAATTGATTTTTGTATTGCCCTTTGGCATTTTTTTTTCATAACATCGGTTCAGGTTTTATCTATTATTTCAAATGTATCTAGTGTAATGATCAACCAATCCATTTTATTTGGCGAATAACGTACAAAATGAAAATAACTTCAGGAAAATTAACTTTAATGTTATAACTTCAAAGGCTTGGAATGATGATATGTTACTGATTCATAATTGGAAGTTGGAAACAGATGAAAGATGATAGATGAAATTCAACAAGAGTATATGAGATGTAAGTACTTATTATAATATGGACTATAGACTTAAAGTGAATGTTGTAATAACGGAAATGACAGAAATGAAATATAGATTCTAACCACGTTTTTTATGGGGTTAGTATTGATCAGTCCTTAGTAGACTAAGTAGACTATGATAAGCCAATTAGATACCTTATCTCGAAATTTTTCTAAGCCATATACAAGATTTATAAATTTTAGTGTATAGGCATCGGAATATAAAACTATAAAAATTATCAACTATGAATTATTAATACACATTGAACTAAAACTACTACAACTTTGGTTTTACCTGAGATAATTCATTAGGGAATCAATGGCGAAATCATCATTGTCACCATGTATGTCTCCAAGATCTGCATTTCTCTTTTGAATACCCATTCCTGAAAATGTTACAGAAAAGATGCAATTTGGTATTCATTTTTGAGAGAGGTAGAACAAAGTGAAAGTTAAATGGAGTTTGTGTAAGAGTATTTAGTTTTCGTCATTTAAACACATATAAAAACCCACTGAAGAGCACCCAGTTTTAGGTATTGGGATTGCTCACGTTAGTTAAGATTTAGTAACCTAATAATCCTAAATGTTGATCTATAAAGAAAATCAATTGAATACATGCTTTAGTATATAGCTCAAACAATTGTTACAATTTGTTTTAACTCAAATTGACATAGTTCAAAATGTAAATGGGTCAAAATGAATTTAATAAAAAAAATAATCACAATTTAATTATATGAATATAAAAAGATGTGGCATGATTGCCAATGTACAGCAATGTTGGTCTCAAACGGATAAAGAGTTATTGTTTCATGTCAAGTTTGGCCGAAAAACAAAACCATTAAGGTCTTCGCTGTTAGACACTTACAAAACTTTAGCATTGTTTAGATTCGCTTATCTTTGATTGAACACTGCTTCAAACAAGTATTGTGACAACGAATTGTTTGCACAAACAGTACAAATATAATCGATCAAAAGGGAAACATTTGGAATTTAAGATCGAAACAAATGTTTGGGTCCATGAAATTGTATTTCGTCGATTTTTTTTCTACTTTGATTGATTGGTTTTATCCATTTATTTTAAGTCATTGACAAGACAAAAACATTACCTTTAAACTTTTTCGAATGTAAATAAACATATTGTAAATTAACAGTGTAATTGGTCTGTGGAATGTTTCTAAAGACTTTGTGTATTATATTTTTGTATAAGTATTAACACAATTTTCTTACCACATACTGTCATGAACAGACAGCTAAATATTACTACAGCCTTCATTGTCACTAGTTTTCTGCAATAGAAAAAAATACAATTAAGTGTTGAAATGCCATTAAGGTAGCTTGTTCTGTAGAAACAAATAATGCATGTGTTGTGCTTGTTAATATGTAGTTTAGTTTATGTAGCTGTTTGTAAAACGTGTTATTAAAGAGTATATGTTCAAGCTCGTATACAAGTTAAAGAGTATGCGTTTAAGCTCTTTTACAAGTAAACAAGTATATGTTCAAGCTCGTAAACAAGTTAAGGAGTATATGTTCAAGCTCGTATACAAGTAAAAGAGTATTTGTCCAAGCTCCTATTCAAGTAGCAGACTCTGCATCATTGTAGCATTTTGGATTTATATATAAAACAGTACGTTTACTAAAACAAAAAGACAACTTGATGAAAAAGATCAAATCAAATTCTACTTTCATTGGAAAGGTCTTATATATTAACATGTTAAGTCATCTAAATTACATTAAGCAAATGTTTTCCAGCAATTAAGCTTTAAATAAAATACTATATTTATGCCTTCATGCACATGATTATTGTTTATTTTCACTTTAAATTGCAATTTCCTGTATCCCTTTCTTAATATTTCTTTTTTTCAAAATAATATGTTATTGCTAAGAACTGTTGCAAATGTTCAGATACAGCATAACGAATTCTATATGCATACATGTTTATACATCCATAATACCGCTTAATGGTTATAATGCATATTATTTTTACAGAAAAAAACACGCTTTCTAGCCATTTGTAATAAAGGTTTAAGTGACTGAAGCATATATCAATCCCAAACAATTGACCAAAATGGGTTCGCAATACATTTATAGTATGTCGATGAAATATACATGTTACATCACCAAACGTTGTCTTGTTGAATAAACCGGTGTTTGAGTTAAATGTCAAAACGACATTAATCCAACGACACAAACCTATAGAACACTCAAAAGTAAAGAGATGATCACTCAACCTTTCACATGCGTCTAAATGATATGTCCAGATAAGTCCACAAAAGTTGTAAATATACTTAACAACCCCAATTTTAAAGTCTTACATCAATATATACTTTACAAGATATGACAACTTATAGTAATATAATACCAAGCACTATTTAATATATAAAATTGTCGTCTTAAAATATTTTTTTTTTATTTCTACGTTTTTCCTTGAGGGCACCAATTTGTAATAAGGAATAGAGTATGCTTTTCTATCTCATGTTGCTTCTTTTGAGGAAACCACCTTATTTGTACTAAATAATCATCCTTGTACAACATAATCAACTAACTTATTCTCTCGGTTTTTGCCTGTTACTTTGTATTTTCTTGATCTCTCAGAGATTTTAACATCGATACACTAATGTTGCCTTTACTTATAAACGCAAAAAATACAGAAAACGAATTGCATATATCATATTTTGGCTATTTGCACGACGAAATCATTCTGCTTAAGTAAATTGTTTCGTAATAAAACTAACCTTTAACTTCAGTTGCAGTATACAGCTTTCCAAATGTATGCCTGTTTTATAGTCTGGTAAAAGAACGACAGAACCAATAAGGAAAGCGCCTCCCACCCGTTAACCTGTTTTTGTATAATTTTAGTATATTCAGCAATATTTTTACGTATAACATTTAAACACATAAAAGAAGAAGGTGTATTTGAAACACATTTAGTATCATATGTTTACACCGTCACATGCAAAATTCTTTTCAAAATTTTTTTTTTTTAAATCTAAAATTACCGGTTAGTATAGTAACATACCAAGAGTTGTTGACGTGTGCAGAAATGTGCATCAATGTATACATGTAGTGACATGTTATAGCATCACTCTATATTATCGAACATAATAAAAAAAAACTTTGGGTGTTTGTCAAACACATTTTCTTTAAAGTATTTATTTATTTCTGAAAGAGTACACTTTACTTTCTTCTATTACATATTGGGAATATTTTAATAGCTCGTGCTTTCTATTTATTTTATTGCACATAAAAAAGAATGCAGGGTGAATGTCACCACAGAATCAAAATAAATCTTATTATGTAATAATTTAACCTCTAATAATAAAGTAAAGCCTCTTTAATGTAATGCTGTACACAAATGATCTTACTTTGGTCTTTATTAAAATGTCGGTAAACATCTGAAAAAAATAAGAAATAAACATAACAGTTTAAAGAATTGTTATCGTGCTTTAATATCGATCTCAATGATAATGATGCAAATTTGTATTATTAATAAATACAAAACAGAGCAACAATAAAAC
The DNA here is from genome assembly GCF_963676685.1 of Mytilus edulis. NCBI lineage: Eukaryota > Metazoa > Mollusca > Bivalvia > Mytilida > Mytilidae > Mytilus > Mytilus edulis. The sequence continues at coordinate 57,518,099 of NC_092349.1, read as the reverse complement.
CGACAGTACCCAATTCGATAATGTTATCATTTATGTGGAGCAGGATCTGCTTACCCTTCCGGAGCACCTAAGATCACCCCTAGTTTTAGGTGGGGTTCGTGTTGTTTATTTTTTAGTTTTCTATGTTGTGTTATGTGTACTATTAAAATTGAGAATGGAAATGGGGAATGTTTCAAAGAGACAACAACCCGACCATAGCAAAAACAACAGCAGAAGGTCACCAACAGGTCTTCAATGTAGCGAGAAATTCCCGCATCCGGAGGCGTCCTTCAGCTGGTCCCTAAACAAATATATACTAGTTCAGTGATAATGAACGCCATACTAATTTCCAAATTGTACACAAGAAGCTAAAATTAAAAAAATACAAGACTAACAAAGGCCAGTCTGTTTGTCCTTTTTATGTTTAGCCATGGTGTTGTTAGTTTATTGTCGATTTATGAGTTTGACTGTCCCTCTGGTATCTTTCGTCCCTTTTTCACTCAAGGTGTTAATCTGATTAGCGTCTTTGTATTCATGGATACACAATTTGTCAAGTAAAATTCTTTCTTTCACACGAAATGGACTGTTTTAGAATATATTCAATGATGGTATATTTACGTAGAAATAGTATGAAATTACAAAAGAGGCGGTCAAAATTAATTGATTGATTCATTAATATAATTATGTTTTAGGTTGCCTTTTTTCAAAATTCACGAATCTAAAAGACAACAACACAGAAAGACAATTAACAGCCGCTAAAACACAATTTAAGTCAAGATAAATAACTTCAACCTCATTAAAAGCACAGTATGGTCTTGAAGGGTAAGCAGTTCAGCATAATTGGAACATAAATGTACGTCATTATGCGTTATAAGTAACATCCGATTCATACGTCACGTTCAGTGTTGATAACATATAAGTCATAACAAACATGAGAGTGACGTAACGAGAAATCGAACATTTAATAGCAGCCAACCTAGTAGTGATTATTTCTTGAATTCAGCAGCCTTATTGCACGCTAGTACACCCTATAAATGAAAATAATACCTTATAAATTTCGTGTGTGCAAAGCGCTTTTCTGGATTTATCTTCGTCGGGAACGCTCAAGCCTAAACAGTTGAAAAATATATACATGTATATATATATATAAGATATATCTTGACTGGAAACAAAGCCTTTTAAAAACGTTACAACCGGGATAAATTGATTGTTGGTGGTTAACGTCATTAACGCACATGGCTTTATCATAGCGATCAGTTTTTATTTGTGAAGGAACGCGATTACCAGCAGAGAATTACCAGTCGTCGGTGGGAAACTAGCTGCCTAATTCATAACCAATTAAGATCGGAATAGAACGCACCTTCCCAAGAAGTTGGCAGACTAGTAACATATGTGAAGCTCAAAACTTTAAAACTCGGCCATTCGTTACAATACATTTTGAATAAATTTAATATCTGCTGGCTACACTGTCATATGCGAAACTATTTAAAAAAAATGTTTTTAAGTCTATAGTTATCAGTTAGTATAGTAACATATTTAAATGTGTTGAGGTGTGCCGAAATTTGTATTAATGTATGTATGTTATATCATGCCTTAACATTATTGAATATTATATAAAAAAAAAAACAACAACATTTAATGTTTGTTAAAAAAAAAGTTTAAAAGGATTTATTTCTGAAAGATTACGCCAATTACCTTATAATGAACAATGCATGCGTTTGTAGTTGGAAATATTTTAAAAGCTAGTGAATTCTACTTGTTTCGTTGTTTATTATAAAGGAATGCAGGACGAACATCATTAAGACAGCACCGAACATCATATAATCAAACTGAAATCTAATAAAGTATTGAATGCACTTGTCATTTATAAAATCCAACCTGTTTTGTTTCATGTTGTTAACAAATGTGCAGACTTAGGTCTTTATTGAAACGTCGGTAACAATCTTTACAAAAATGTAAAACATTTAACAATTTTCAGAGGTTTTACCGTGTTTTCACTTTTGAACGAGTGTATACATCATACCATATATATATATAAAACGTCTGAATATATGTCAACGATTTTTCCCACGAGGGCTGGATATTTAAGAGTAACAATACATGTACACAATAAATAAATTAGATAAACGCCCAGTGTAGAAAATGGTGGATAAAACCCTCTTTATAGCTATCTAAACCTCTCACTTGTATGACAGTCGCATACAATTCCATGTTATTGGCAACAATGTGTGAACAAAACAAACAGACTTAATGGGTAAAAATGTCAAAAATAGGGGTAAAGTAGTCAACGTTGTGTTATAATCTTAATCCCTATAAAAACAAACAAATATGTCAACAAAGAAAAACAGAATGGCAAACAGACAAACCACATTACCAAAATTGAAAGACGGGAATACAAAGAATGACAAAAGCTCAATAACACAAGTGGCGGGATGTATAAGTACGGAGCTACGCCAAAAGTCTTTTACCAAAAATGGACTAAACAGTAAAGGTTAATAAGTTACAAAGAAAAATAAAAGAACACTATAACACGTAAGTAAGATGAAAAACAACGTCAGTACCTAGAATTTATACTTCCAGACCATTATGTTTTATTTGTGAAGTTGATATATTTATCAACAAGGTCCTGGTATCTTCCAAAAGAGGGACGAAAGATGCAAGAGGGACAGTCAAACTTATAAATCGAAAATAAACTGGCAACGTCATGGCTAAAAATGAAAAAGACAAACAGACAAAAATAGTACACATCACACAACATAGAAAACTAAAGAATAAGCAACACGAACCCCACCAAAAACTAAGGGTGATCTCAGGTGCTCCGGAAGGGTAGCAGATCTTGCACCAAATGTGACACCCGTCGTGTTGCTCGCATTATTACGAATCCTGTTAATAGTATAATTCGGTAGGTCACATTCGTGAAAAGGGAACGGGATAGTAGTTACGACACACATTATGTGTTGCCAATGTTGGCTAAAGCTCCAGGTTTTTTTCTCTAAAATTTATTTATATTTAGTTTAAAGTTTTAAAACATCAATGATGCAGACTTTCCTTATTGTAATAGCATGAATTACTATTGTATTATTCTCCTGAATATTGATACCAATTTGTAATATCAAAGATTACAAAACAGAAGAAGAACAAAAAAAAACAATACCCTTTCCCAAAATGTTAGCATTTATTAAAAGTATTTCACCTGCTTGGAGTTTTATATGCACGGGTACAAAATGTTATCAAGTTACACCCTTTTTTCACACAATTTGAATCCTTTTACCTTTTAGAATATATTAAATGATGGTACACTTACAAAAGAGGGGCGAAAGATACCAGAGGGACAGTCAAACTCATACATCGAAAATAAACAGACAAAGCCATGGCTAAAAAAGAAAAAGACAAACAGACAAATAATAGTACACAAGACACAGCATAGAAAACTAAAGACTGAGCAACACGAACCCCACCAAAAACTGGGGGTGACCTCAGGTGATCTGGAAGGCAAAGGAGATCCTGCTTCACATGTGACACCTGTCGTGTTGTTCACGTTATTACAAATCCGGTAAATAGTCTAATTCGGTAGGTCATATTCGGCAAAAGGGAACGGGATAGTAGTTACGATATAATGAACATATCCGATATCGTCTGTGAAACGGATATTCCATAACGGTCAACCAACTCGTGATGGCGTCCGTAAAATTTACGAAGTGATAATTTCAACTTCACCATTTGGAAATCTTGGTTTGATAGCTTCCCTCTATCAAGAAAATCATGATAGGAAATACAAGCTCTGGAATATCGTATCAATTTGGAGATATATACTCCGTATGCTGGCGCTTCTGGAATGTTGCTACATAGAAATGGGAAGTTTAAAATTGGGAAGCTGAAATCATCTCTGTTGTTGTAAAGGTTTGTTTTTAACCGACCCTCATTGTCAATTTCTAGATGCAAGTCAAGATATGAGGCAGACTTAACTGTATCTGCTGTATCCGTTATCTCTAGTTCGATGGGATAGATGCGTTCATCATAGTCACCAAATTTTGAATCATTTAGTTACAGAAAATCATCTATATAACGGAAAGTGAAGTTAAAGGATATTTCTAACTAATATTTCTTCCTAAGAAGTTCCGGTATGAAGTCAGCCTCATATCTTCCTAAGAAGTTCCGGTATGAAGTCAGCCTCATAATAATAAAGGAACAAGTCGGCAAGAAGAGGGGCACAATTGGTTCCCTTTGGGAATTCCGCCAGTCTGTTGAAAAAAAAACGTCCTCCAAACGGAACAAATATGTTGTCAATCAAGAAATCAAGCATCTTGATAATGTCAGTTTCAGAGAATTTTTTGTTTGAATCAGAGTGATTCTTTGCAAAGTAGGATGTATCCCTCTCTAAGACAAGATACTTGTATCTACGTTGGCTATTGTCTTTTATGAAACAAACAAATACCAACTCCTTCAATTTGTCTTTTAGGTTGGATTTGGGAATACTTGTGTAAAGTGTAGAAATGTCAAATATTTTAATATTATTGAAAGATGAAAAGTCTTAGATTGTATGTACTCTAAAAGATCTTTGGAATTTTTTAGTATCCACATCTGATTCACGCCACCTCAAGAATAGGCAGTTTCATAATAACAAGCCCGGCTTTGATTGCTGATAAAATAGACGTTAATAATTTTTAATAAGGTTTTGTTGAGCACTTGGAAGACCCAGCAATATACCGGTGTTTGTAAGGACACTTATGTAGTTTAGGTATCCAATACTGTGATTGAATATTTACTTCTTCATCTTTGGTTGAAATTCCAAAGGAACACAGAACAGACCTATGATTATCTAAGATTTGCTCTTTGTTAAGTGTCGTTAGGGTATATGTTGAGTTTCAAAGTGGATTGTCAATACCCAATTCATGTATCAAGCAGTTTATGTAATGAGATTTACACACACTAACGATGTTGTTTGGTGCTTTATCTGCGGGGACAACAATATATTTGTCATGAAGTTACACCATTTATTTCACACAATTTCGATCATTTTACCTTTTAGAATATATGCAATGGTGGTACACTTACGTAAAAAAATAGTATGAAGATACAACAGAGGCGGTCAAAATTAATTAATTGATTGATTTATATATGCTTCATGTCGCATTCTCAAAATACATGAATCGAAAAAACATAAACAACACAGACAGACAATCCACTGTCCAAAACAACAATTACGTTAGGTTGAAATACATAAATCTCATTAAAAGCGAATTATGGTCTTGACGGCCATCCCTTACAAATGAAATTGAAACTTATTTAAAATAAGTATTGTTTTAATGTTCTTAAAAAAAAACGACATTCATATATGTTGGCTGAACGGTTTGTTCTTTTTTATTCTCTCGCGGTATGTGAAAGTCAAGAAAACAGACCAAGATGTATCTGTCATATAAAATTGAATATGACGTATGCGATCATCATACAAACCAAACTTCGTTTTCCTTTGTGATACGGACATAATATATATATTGAACAGCGGGAAATATATGTTTAAATATTTTCCACACTAATTCCTAATTGTAACTATTTTAATGTCGTATATTTTATATTGTTTAACTTAAAAAAAGAAAAAGAAAAAAGAAATGTTTTATGTTAACGCGAAAAGAAAAAAATGACTCCTTCAAATAATATGATGGTGTTATAAATAATTATCATGATTTTATAAACAGGTATGTTTTCAAGAAATCATGAGAACTTATAACATATTATTCTTAAGTATGCTTGCTTGTTAAATTAACCTTGTGATACACTAATTTTATTTGATAATATCAAAAATTTTCATGTATGTACATTTATACGTCAGGTAGATACAGATTTGAAACATTAATTGTTTTGGTTACACTGAATGTTTGTAAAGGATACATAATATTGTGTAACCCAGATTTGTTTTTTTTTTTTCTCAATCGATTTATGAATTTCGAACAGCGGTATACTACTGTTGCCTTTATTTATAACGAAGTTTTCTTTGTTAATATCAATTAATTATTTAAATCTTGTTGAGAATTACAAATGCTTGGTCTTTTTGAATATCTATACGACTGGCTTTTGAATTACATAATTTTGTTTAGGTCTTGTCACCCAACCCGGATACCATGATGTAGTTTGCTGTATTAGTGTACTTTTGACGCAATTAACATATCTTTGATTTAGATAAATAATGCCTCCTCGTCGATTTATCTCTAACTATTAATCGTATGCACTTAGCCGAACCACTGTTGTTAAGAAAACAGACACGCAGATGACTGTCGTTTCCTTAGAAATACAAAACAAAAGAAGAAACAAAGGCTGAAATTTCCCTTAACAAAAATGAATTTAATAATGTATTTAACTTAACCATGCACTTTGCAAATGCAATATTTTATTGAATTTCTTTATTGTATACCAGGGTTGCACACCTGTGTACGTTTTAAGTTTCACCGTAGGTAGTTCGTGAACATGTAAATCAGATCTAAATGTATTATCAAGTACGTCTATCGTCTGAAATCATTACAAATAACTCCATATCAAATTTCATACTTGCGTTGTTTATTTCGGCTTGTTAGGATGTATTTTTTGCACTCTGACAATTTATTTCTGAAGTTACAACAATTCAAAATAAGGTATAATAAATACATTTGTATGTAAAGTTTAGTCTATGCGAAGGCGTTCACTTTGAATTTAGGTTGAGGTGTTTGCCCCAACACTTTATTTCTATAATAAATTTGCAATTGACCAACAATTTTTGCACGTATTCACAACCCAAGAATTTTAACAGTTGTATACATGTTAAGAGGACAACACAATGGACCAAAGTCAAACATAGATCTAGGATCAGAGTGAAGTGGAGGTTGTCGTTCTTTTTTTGGAAAATTCAGCAATAAAATGATTTATGATGCAATACGAAAAAAGCTTGAGTAGATAATATGTAATCTTATTCTGTTGGTATCATTAGTGTATGCAAAATTTTGTTCGTTAGTTTATCTTTTAAATTTTGTTGTAGTTCAGTGTTTCTGTTTTTCCGTTGTTTTTGTCTCTTCTAGTTGATGTGTTTCCTTCGGTTTTAGTTTGTTACCCGGATTTGATTTTGCTTAATCGAATTCTGACTATTAAACAGAGGAATACTACTGTTGTATCTTTTAAGTATTGGTTTCAACTGTACTTGAAAAAAATTAAGGGTGTTCGATTTTATGTTGTACATTATTGGTTAAGTAATCGTCTAAATGAATATTTGAAATAAAGGGGAAACAAGTAACATTGCATATGTAACCGCTTTACCATAATTACTTGATGAAAACTCAAAACACTGTTATGATAGTATTATATTCTAGTAGAGTCTTTTGCAGTGACTAATTTCTGGAATAATGGTTTTTACTCTAAAGTTATAATTTGAAGCAGAAAATTTCCATTGTCGGGCAGTAGAATTGCATCGCGTCATTGAAGAGTTAACGCTAAATGGTTTTTATCCCTGTTGATGCGTGTATTTTTTTATGTCAATTTAGAAATTATGAAATGGTCTTATGCCTTCGAATACAATTGTAATCAAACTCGATAATACATTAAATTAATACATTTTATTCTTTTTACTTCTCACCACTGCTATGCACAGCAAGAAAATCATGATCTGTAATATCTTATCAATAGGGAGATATATACTATATATGCCCGGGACTGCTTTAATGTTTGATTATTTCTTATGTGTAAGTTTAAAATGAGGAATCCTTGTGTGTTTGCAGGATAACGACATCAAATGTTTTATACTATTGGAGAGGGATTGCGTGTTCTCCAACAGAACATTAAAAATGTTTCTCGTCCACAGCTGATTCATATCTCCACTTGAGTAGATAGTTTCAAAAAATGTCTAAAGCCTGATTTTTAAACGGGGTAACATATTTCTTGGAGGTAGCTGGTCAGTTGTTTTGTTCACATTATTTTACAAAATAATCTTAATATCACTTTAAATTCATAATTGTAAAGAATTGAACATTTGTATTTAAATGACATTCGTTAGTATCAATTTAGTGGTTGTTGTTACCATAAAAATCTATCTTTCCTTAGAATTAAAAAAAAATCCGAAATAATTCTTAAACATAGAGGCCTAGTGTTCAACTTCTTTGATAAATTACAAAATAAATCAAGTAAACATTGAATTCTTATCACAACAGAAACAGATTGCATATGTATTTAGCGTCTACACTTGAATTTTGACTTTCAACAACCTGGGTTTTTTTTTAACCGGAAGTTAACGATCCCTTGTTTAATACCTTTATTATTACAGTTCATTTTAGCTCTAATTATCAACAAATGTGAAACCAAATGTTGAACGTCCTTCAATAAATAAGTTTCTTTTTTTCTTGTGCTATATTCCTTTGTTCAAGATGTCGATAACGTTTTTGAAGGCCGTTACTATTTATAAAGTTTTCTTATCATAAAAAAAGAAATCGAAGTTACATAGATTACGAATTATTATTTGGCCAAAGTTTGTAAAATTTATTGCCAGAGTTTGTATATATGTAGGACTCAGAAATACGATGGGGACGCTATAGTGTGATGGTCACGCTGAAGTCCGAAAGCCACGCTGAAGTGCGATGGCTACGCTGAGGTGTGATGGTCCGTTCGCTCATGTGGTGCGATGGACTTTATTACGCATGATGGCTAGTTACAAATCAATTATTAGGCCTATGAGAAGTAGATTGTTTTAATTGTAAGTTGATAAATTTGCATTCTTAATTGTCGCCGTATTCAGTTGCATACTACATGAGAGATCGTCCTCTTTGATTGTGTGCATGTTAACATAATTCTGCTTAATATTTTATCTTTATTTGGTTTCTCTAATTAGTATCTCTTTAATGTAATATTATAATACGGAGAGTCCGTTTTCGGATCCGTATTTTTTAGAAAATGCCAAGCTTCATCGTTCCTAAAAAGAACATTTTGTTGATTTAAAAAGAAATCGCTGTAAAAGGTTAACTTTCCCTCTCCACCAATCACTCATCGTTTCCCGTAGGTTAAAAGTTCATAAGTCCCATATTAACTTAAAAACCATATTAACGTTTACTATGTTCAGTGAACCGTGAAAATGGGATAAACACTCTTAATTTGGCATTAAAATTAGAAAAATCATATCATTAGGAACATGTATACTAAGTGTCAAGTTGATTGGACTTCAACTTCATCAAAAACTACATCGACCAACAACTTTACTCAAAACTTAAACCTGAAGCGGGACGAACGATCGAACGGAAGATGGACGAACGAGCGGAAAGACGAACGAACGCACAGACCAGAAAACATAATGCCCATAAATGGGGCATAAAAAACTGCTTTAATCTAACAAATTGACGTTTCTGCATCTACATGAAAAACATTGATAATATAGTTTATGTAGTCCGTCGCACTTCAGCGTTTCAATGCCACCATAGCCTGATAGCACTTCAGCGTGATCACAAAAACAATTCAACGTCAAACCATCAGCGTGACCATTCCGGTTCTGAGTACCATCGCGGTTCAGAGTTCTACATATATGAAATATTAATAACATAAAAATGTTTATACGAAAACATTGAATGTTTTTATAATTTTCATTCAAATTTATAGATGTCAAATGTACTTGACTTTTCATATAACCACTAGATAAATATTGTAGACTGATATACCGTATAAATATATATCTTAATGCACAATTAATGTCGCACCATTTTCTACATAAGAAAATATCTGTACCAAGTCAAGTATATTGCAATTGTTTTCCATTCGTTTGATGGTTTTGAGCTTTTGATTTTCCAATTGATAAAGGACTTTCTGTTTTGAATTTTCAATGGAGTTAGATCTGTTTTGTTATTTTACATTTTACCTAGGAATAGACGTCTTAATCGCAAGAAACTGAAATCATCGATCTATAATTAGATCCAGTAAGAAGCTACAGGTATTTCATTTGTGTATAACATCTTCTTAAATACGCTGAGTTAAATCTACCACTTGCAAGTATAGCAAAAATAAGACGACTGTGTTTAACTTTGCTAACCTTTTGGAGTAGATTTTAGTTCTCAACTAAGTCTCACTATTGCTGTATAATGTAAATCAAGACACGAAGTAGTCTTTCTCATAAATGTAGTATCCTTTACATTAGATGAGATAGATGCGATCAACATTGTCACCTAAGTTTTGTAATTTAAAGTGAATGGCATCATGTCTATTGCATACAATTTGAAAATGATTCGATGCATTGTGTTTCAAAGTATCAATATACAAATAAGGAGATGAGATATGATTGCCAATGAGACAACTATCCACCAAAGTTCAAATAAAGTGGATATCAGCAATTATATATATATAATTGGCTATAAAAGGCCCCGACATGAAAAATATGATACATTTCAACTGAGAAACTAACGGCCTAATTTATAACAGACATGAACCAACGACAACCA